>NC_063163.1:80839570-81157570 GCF_023159225.1 Perognathus longimembris pacificus
TATTTAAATCATTTCCCTCAATGTTTATTATGAAGATTTTAGGGGGGAAGAAATGGAGTTTGTAACCTTGTCATTCTATAATTATCAAGTAGTACTATGAATTTAAATTCATGATGTTGATTTATTTCTCAGTTTCTGTTATGATTATTTGCTTTAGCAATGACAAATGCTATTGAGTTATGAGAAAGTGTATAGTTCTATGTAATTGTATTTTATTTTATTTATTTTTTTTGCCAGTCCTGGAGCTTGGACTCAGGGCCTGGGCACTGTCCTTGGCTTCTTTTTGCTCAAGGCTAGCACTCTGCCACTTGAGCCACAGCGCCACTTCTGGCCGTTTTCTGTATATGTGGTGCTGGGGAATTGAACCTAGGGCTTCATGTATAGGAGGCGAGCACTCTTGCCACTAGGCCATATTCCCAGCTGTATTTTATTTTATCTACAGTAACATTACTTAGTTTTCAGTAGTTATGTGTGTGTGTGTGTGCTTGTACACATACACATGCTATTCCTAGGGCTTGAACTCAGGGCTTAGGCACTAAGCTTTGGTGCTCAAGACTAGCTAGCATTCTTCCACTTGAGTCACATCTTCATTTCCAACTTTTTGGTGGTTAATTGGAGATGAATCTCTTGGACTTTCTTGCCTAGCTTCTTCCAACAATGATCCTCAAATCTCAGCCTCCTGAGTAGTTAGGATTACAGGTATGAGCCACTAGCACCCAGGAGGTTTTCAGCATTCTTAACCTTGTTTCATCAAACCATCACATGAAAAAAATCATGGAATGTCTTGAGAATATCTGATGGAGTGCTGTTTTATTTAATTGAGTTTGTTGACATCTGCACCTTTGTAGCTGCTTCCCCCCAGATTAAAGTGTAATTGGATTTTTAGGATTGTATAATCTATTTTTTGATGTTTCTGGAGTTGAATGGTACCTCCTTAGAAGTTAAAATATTGGCTTTGTTATAAATAAGAAATAATTTAGGCTGGGAATATGGCTTAGCGGTAGAGTGCTTTCCTTGTGCATGCACAAAGCCCTGGATTCTTCAGTACCACATAAACAGAAAAAGCCGGAAGTGGCACTGTGGCTCAAGAGGTAGAGTGCTAGCCTTGAGCAAAAAGAAGCCAGGGACAGTGCTCAGGCCCTGAGTCCAAGCCCCAGGACTGGAAACAAAACAAAACAAAGAAATAGTTTAAAGTTTGAGTTTCTGTAGCACATTTCAAATACTCAGTGGCATGTGTTCATCTTCTAAAATTTTAATCTCTTAGGTATCTAGAGAGACTCCACATAACCCAACTCACTTTCATATGTGAAAATCTACAGTTTGTTTTTGTGATAATTCAAATAAACTGTTACCTTCACTTTTTATTTTAATGATCACTAAGGCTATGGCTTAAAATGAGTGTTCCATTTAGTTGATATAAGATTAGATTGAAGCCAGGCACTGGTGGCTCATGCCTGTAATCCTAGCTGTTCAGGAGGATGAGATCTGAGACTCACAGTTAGTTCAAAGCCAGCTCAGGTAGGAAAGTTTTTTTTGTTTTTTTGTTTTGTTTTGCCAGTCCTGGGCCTTGGACTCAGGGCCTGAGCACTGTCCCTGGCTTCTTTTTGCTCAAGGCTAGCACTCTGCCACTTAAGCCACAGCGCCACTTCCGGTTGTTTCTATATATGTGGTGCTGGGGACTCGAACCCAGGGCTTCATGTATAAGAGGCAAGCATTCTTGCCACTAGACCATATTCCTAGCCCAGGTTTGTGAGACTCTTATCTCCAATTAACCATTAGAAAACTGGAAGTGGAGCTGTGGCTCAAAGCAGCAGAGTGCTAGCCTTCAGCACAAATAATTAAGGGACAGTATTAGGCCCTGTATTCAAGCCTAGAACTACCCCCCCCAAAAAAATTAGATTAGATTGAGCACCTATAAAAACAAATGTTAAGTTTTTAGGGTTTTGTTTTTTGTTTTTGCCAGTCCTGGGGCTTGAACTCAGGGCCTGAGCACTGTCCCTAGTTTCTTTTTGCTCAGGGCTACACTCTACTTCAGCCACAGTGCCCACTTCCAGCTTTTTCTGTTTATGTGGTACTGAGGAATCGAACCCAGGTCTTCGTGCATGCTAGCCAAGCACTCTACTGCTAAGCCACATTCTCAGCCCAAAGTTTGTAGCTTTTTAAAAAGTATTAGACCAGCCGGGCACCAGTGGCTCACACCTATAATCCTAGCTGTTCAGGAGATTAAGATCTGAGGATTGGAGTTTGTAGCCAGCTCAAACAGAAAAGTCTGTGAGACTCTTATTTCCAATAAATTACTCAGAAAAAGCCAGAAGTGGTGCTGTGGTACAAGTGACAGAGCACTCAAGTGACCTTGAGCACATACTAGCTCAAGGACAGCCTTGAGTTCAAGTCCCAGGACCGGCAAAAAGTATTAGACCAGTTGGTAAATTAGCCAACAGAGACCTTAAAGAAAATTCCATTTCTTGATTTACAAGGTTTAGCTTAAGCTGGTAGGAAAAATTTAGTTATCTCTGTTTTGGAGTTCCAGTATTGAAGACCTAGTAAAAGGCTTTTAGTTTATTTTTTAAAATGTGTTCTATAAATGTATCCTAGTTGTTTCTAGGTGGTTGTAGATTATACTAAGTAGACTTGATCACTTAAAAAGGAATTCTTAAATTTTCATTTGGAATCATGCAATACAGATCACTTCTATTCTGGTTCTGTGTAGGATCAGGAAATCTTTAACTTGAGAGCAATTTCACCTCTGGTTAACTGGCCTAGCCCTTTCTTTGTCTCTGTTTTGTTTTATGCAGGTGCTTTTCTGGTTTTTGATAGCATGTTGAAGGGTTCAATGAGGTAATATTTGTAGAAGTGCTCTGTAAATTTTCCTAAGTGCTGAATAAAGGCAAGCTATTGTCTATATTATTTGTTAGATTCCATTAGGTTATAGGTGATGTCTCATTATAGCAAAGTTCAACCAGCATTTATACTTTGGAGATGTCCATTTTGTTAAAAATGCCAAATAATACCATATTCAAAGAAAAAGAATAGTTTGCAAATTGTCATTGATTTATTGTTGTCTTTGAGTAGTCATAGGGTCAACATTTTTTAGTTACAATTTGCAGAATCCAACACATTGAAGAAAAGGAAAATCCTGAATAAAGTTAAATTTTTTAATGTGATACTTTTGTTTTGGTCCTTTGAAGATAGTTTTTATTTTACTCAAGGAATAGTGGTGTGGATAAATCTTTATAATGGCACAGGAAAGTTTTCCACCTTTCTAACATGCCTGAGGAGGGGCTGGCTGTCCAGAACAGTTTCTTATCTGCTTCCTTATTCCGTCTAGTCTGTGGGGCACACCCACTTCCCTTCTTCCAGTCTGGGCTTCACTCTTGACCTAAATAGGACATGCCCAGTGAAGTTTTTCATTGTTTCTTCAACCTGCTTGTACCCATGACCTGACCTTGTTTTATTATGTCTTTGTCTTAATTTTTTTCCAGCATTGTCTAGATTTACCTTCAAAACTTGACTAAATCTTTAGACCTTGTCTGACGGCCTGTACTTGAATGTGTGTGTGTGTGTGTGTGTGTGTGTGTGTGTGTGTGTGTGTACATGGATATATGTACGTGCTTGTTCCCTAGTATTGGGGCTTAAACGCAAGGCCTTGGTTCTACCACTTGACCCACAGCTTCACTTGTGGCTTTTTGTTGACTAATTGTAAATAAGAGTCTCATGGACTTCCCTTCCTAGGCTGGCTTCAAACCATGATCCTCAGATCTCAGCCTCCTGAGTAACTAGACTTAGTAGGGAGGAGCCATCAGCACCAGCTTTTAGCATGTGCTTTTAAAAAGAAATAATCGGATTATATCTTCAGCTCTTCTCTGACGTTATAAACTTTTAGATATTTATACTCATTTCTCAGAAATGCTTACAGAAATAATATTAATAAGCATTAGTTGTAAAGAACATGTTCTCTTTATCTTTGCCTTTAATTTAGTGCAGACATTTTTAGAAATGCTACCTGGCTAGTGAAAGTTATTTGAAGATTACAGATAAGGTCAGTTACTAAGAGGACAAAGAAGGAAGCATCACTGTGGAAGCTTGGGAAAGTCAAATTGAGTATGGAGTGAGAAGACTTGAAAGTTCAATCAGAGGTAAGGTAATTAGTAAAGTGTAGGGGGCTCAAGAAAATAAAAAGCACAAAAGATATTCTAGGGGCCAGAGTGTTAAAAGCTGCAGGTTTTCAGGGGAATGAAGAAAAACCAGGCTATTGAATTTGTAAAGGAAGTCATTATTGAAAGTGCACTAATAAAGATCAGAGTAATGAAGGTGAAAGCCAAATTAGGGATGGGTAATGAAGGCATAAAGGTCTCCTTTGCTTACTGACCATTTGTTTGGGAGGATAGATCACAGGAAAACAGGATGCTTGTATAAGCAGCAGGATCTATAAAGGGCTTTTGTTTTTTAAGAAAGAAAATTGTGTATTTGAAGGCATGGAAAAGAAATTGATCTTGGAAAGAGATTTTTCTTAAACTATAGCTTAAATTTAGATATATTTATCCTTAATTATTATGGCTATTTAAAAGTCATGAACTTAGTGGGGAATGCTTAGTGTGTATTAAGCTTTGTTTCTTTTTTCTCTTTTTCTTATTTTTTAATCAGTTTTGGGGTTTGAACTCAGATCTGGGTGCTGTCCCTGAGCTATTTTGCTCAAGGCTACTACCACTTGAGTCACAGCTCCACTTCTGGCTTTTTTGGTAATTAATTCAAGGTGAGCGGCTCATGGACTTTCTTGCTCCAGTTGGCTTTGAACCGATATCTTCAGATCTCAACCGAGTAGCTAGAATTACAGGCGTGAGCCACCAGCACCTGACTTCTTTTGGGCTTCCCCTTCCCACCACCCACTGATTCTGGTTGTATTATATTTAGATATTCTGGTTTCTTTTTTCTTTTTTTTTTTTTTTTTTGTCCAGTCCTGGGGCTTGGACTGGGGCCTAAGCACTGTCCCTGGCTTCTTTTTGCTCTTGAGCCACAGCGCCACCTCTGGCCGTTTTCTATATATGTGGTGCTGGGGAATTGAACCCAGGGCCTCATGTATATGAGGCAAGCGCTCTTGCCACTAGGCCATATCCCCAGCCCCTCTGGTTTCTTTTTTAATGCCTGAGTATGAAGTTCAACTTCTCTTAAGTCTAACTTTCAATGCAATACGGCCTTGTAGTCCTTCTTTCTTCTCTTTTCCTTCCTTTTTTCTCTTTTTTAGCTGGTCTTGGGGTTTGAACTCAGGGCACGGGCACTGTCCCCTGAACCTCTTTGTACTCAAGGCCAATAGTGCTCTACCATTTGAGCCACAGTTCCACTTCTGGCTTTTTCTTAGTACTTGGGCTTTGAGCCATGATCCTCAGATTCTGGGCCTCCTGAGTAGCTAGGGTTATTGGTGTGAGCCACAGGCGCCCAGCTTTATATTCCTGTTTTCCTTAAAATATTTTGTTACTTGAGGGCTGAGAATGTGGTTTAATGTTAGAGTGCTTGCCTAATATGCCTGAAACACAAGGGTTCAATTCCTCAGTACCACATGAACAGAAAAGCCAAAGGTGGTGCTGTGGCTCAAGTGGTAGAGTACTTAGCCTTGAGCAAAAGAAGCTCAGAGACAATGCCCAGGCCCTAAATTCAAGCCCCATGACTGGCAAAAAGAAAAAGTTACGTGAGCCATAGTAACAGCTATCTCCTTAGTAATTTCTTCCAAATTTCTACATAAGTCCTACCTTACCTGTCTTTTAGCTTTAATTGTCCTCTTGTTCTAGGACCTTCAAATTGGCAAGGGAGAAATTATGCTGATACCTACAGCCCATCATATGGGCTGACTTAGGATTTTCTGACCTTGCATTAAATTAATGTGTCTATCTTTCACCTTGACAGTAAACTCAGTTAAGGGTAGGATCAAGCCTATTTTATATAGGATATAAGGACATAGGATATATAGGGTATAGGGTACATGTACTAGGTGTTTAGATTTATTTGCTTATAAACTCAAGGCCTTACTTGAACTCAAGGTATTGCGTTCTCACTGACAGTTTTACTCAATGTTGACACTACCACTTAAACCATATCTCTACTTCCTCAGATTTATTTAAATGGAAGAATGTTTTAGAGGTGAAATTTATTAGATATTGGATATAGAATAAAATGAGTAATACAGATACAGAAAAAATGAGTAATACTTAACCTAACATTTTACTGCTCTTTCAAACAAATACAAAAGTAAAATTGTCAAGTCAGTTCAGATGGTGTGGCCAGATTTGTCTTTCTAATGTCCTGACAACACCTAGAGAAAGCAAAAGGCTCAGGAGCAGAACATCTAAGGGAGACTGACATTTGTTTATAAAGGATCATTGGTTACTCAGTCATCTTTATTTAGTTCTGGTGGTTTTGAACTGGGCCATACACTGTCACCTATTTATTTGTACTTTATCTCCTAAGCAAGCACTCATTAAATATGTGGCATATGTTACTGCTTCTTTTAACCCACTTTTTTTTGGGGGGGGGCAGTCCTGATGTTTGGGACTCAGGGCTAAAGCACTGTCCCTGGCTTCTTTTTGCTTGAGGCTAGCACTACCTTGAGCCACACCACCACTTGTGGGTTTTTCTGTTTATGTAGTACTGAGGAATCAACCCAGGGCTTCATGCATGCTAGGCAAGCTCTCTACCACTGAACCACATTCCCAGCCCCTTTTGACTCACTTTTAAGTATTATCTTCAAATAGTTGTGCAAAGGGATTTTACTTCAACATTTTTTTTTTTTACATTCATGATGCTAGAACTCAGGGCCTGGGTGTTGTTCTTAACTTTTGTGCTCAAGGCTAGCAATATTACCACTTTGAGCCAGAGCTCCACTTCCAGTTTTGGGGTGTTTAATTGGAGTAAGAGTCTCACAGACTTTTCTGCCCAGGCTTGCTTCAAACCATGATCCTCAGATCTCAGCCTCCTGAGTAGTTAGGATTGCAGGCATCTTACTCAGTGTTAGTTACCCTTTCCACCATTCTTCCCTTTTTTTTTTTTTTTTTTTTTTGCCAGTCCTGGGGCTTGAACTCGGGGTCTGAGCACTCACTGTTCCTGGCTTCTTTTTGTTCAAGGCTAGCACTCTACCACTTGAGCCACAGTACCACTTCTGGCCTTTTCTGTTTATGTGTGCTGAGGAATCAAATCCGGGGCTTTGTGCATGCTAGGCAAGCACTTTACCGCTAAGCCACATTCCCACCCCTCCTCCCCTTTTTTTGGTTGGTTGTGAGACTTGAACTCTGAGCCTTGGTACTGTCCCTGAGCAATTTGGCTCAAGGCTAGCACACTACCACTTGAGCCCTAGCGCCACTTCTAGTTTTCTGGTAGTTAATTGGAGATAAGAGTCTCATGGACTTTCTTGCCCTGGCTGGCTTGGAACCTCAATCCTCAGATCTAAGCCTCCTGAGTAGCTAGGATTATAGGCATGAGCCACCAGCGCCTGACTTTTTTTTTTTAATAATAGAAACTTGTTTTGCTATCATCTTTTTCCTGATCCCAATGTTCCTGTTCCCTTTAATTCATTTCTTGTCTCTTGTTGAATTATTATTCAGAAAGAGGAAGTTAAAATATCTTGGTTTGATACGTACATATTTTAAATTTAATAGCTGTAGCAGTGCCTCAATCTTGGGTCAGAAGTAAGTAACAACATCATCTGAAATAGGCATAAAATTATTGGATTAGGAGACTTTTATTTTCTTGACAGCACTTTTTATTGGGGAGTATTGGGGTTTGAATTCGCAGCTTTATGCTTGCTAGGCAAGTGCTCTACTGCTTGGGCCAGGCCCCAGCCCTTTTTTCTTTTTCTTTTTTTTTTTTTTTTTTGCCAGTCCTGGGCCTTGGACTCAGGGCCTGAGCACTGTGTGATATCTTACATCCGAGTTTATTCTTTGAGTTACGCTGTTGCTAACTATTTTTTGCCTAGATTAGCTGCAGCCTCCTGAGTAAATAGGATTACAGGGTTGTGTCACCATGCTTTGTCTTTGAACCTTCACATGTTCCTCAGTGATAAAAAAAATTTATAGGCCTCTAGATGATGCATTAAGCTAGTAATTCATTGATAGCAAAGTTTTTGTTTTTCGATTCTGGGGCTTGAACTCTGGGCCTGGGTGCTGCCCCTGAGTTCTTCAGCTCAAGGCTAGTGCTCTTCCACTTTGAGCCACAGCATCCCTTCCCTTCCACCACTTCCCTTCCCTTCCAGTTTTCTGGTGGTTAACTGGAGATAGGAGTCTCACAGACTTTCTTGTCTGGCTTTGAACCATGATCTTCAGATCTCAGCCTCCTGAGTAGCTAGGATTACAGATATGAGCCACCATTGCCCAGCTGATGGCAAAGTTTTTTGCTTTGTTTTTGCCAGTCCTGGAGGCTTGAACTCCAGGCCTGGGCACTGCCCCTGGTTTCTTTTTTTTTTTTGGCCAGTCCTGGGCCTTGGACTCAGGGCCTGAGCACTGTCCCTGGCTTCTTCCCGCTCAAGGCTAGCACTCTGCCACTTGAGCCACAGCGCCGCTTCTGGCCGTTTTCTGTATATGTGGTGCTGGGGAATCGAACCTAAGGCCTCGTGTATCCGAGGCAGGCACTCTTGCCACTAGGCTATATCCCCAGCCCCCCTGGTTTCTTTTTGCTCAAGACTAGCACTCTACCTCTTGAGCCACAGCACCACTTCTGGCTTTTTCTGTTTATGTGGTGCTGAAGACTTCCTGCATGCAAGGCAAGCACTCTACCGCTAAGCCACATTCCTAGCCCACTAGCAAAGTTTTAAAGGCTAAATGTTATCAATGAACTTGAGAAAAGGCAACAAGTAGAAGAAAAACAACGATTAGCAGATGTAATTAGACTGTAGAGGTGGAGGCAAAGATAGAGTCCCACTGGAACATCAAGTAGTGACATCAAATGGAAAATGAAGCCAGTTTCTAGAGAATAGGTAATTAGGCCAGTGTCATCTTACAGAAAAGGTACAAATGACCCTAGGTATCTCCAAACATCCAGTTTTGTGTTCAGTTTAGATATACCATGTTGATAATGAATTTAGCGATGGGTGGTCTTTGTTTCAAGAGCTATTTAGAATATCTTATTTGGGCTTTAGAGAAAGACATTGGAGACCTTGTTTCTCATCAAGTAAATCATAAGTTCTCTCTCCTTCTTTCTCTTTCTCTGTGTATGTACACACATAGAAAATTTATAAGAATTTCCCTCTTAGATTATGGGAGCATGGCTCAGTGGTATAGCACCTGCCTAGAAAGCAGTACGCCTCTTCCCCCAACTCCCTATATAGTGTAAGATATCAAGTGAGGTATAGATCACTGTCTTGTGCTAAGTAAGTAAAAGTAGTATAGTTCAGGTTATTGGGCTGGACTTCTTTGGTAATCACCATTTAATTTGTGAAACCTCTTCCAATATGAGAATGCTATCACCACTGAAGTATTGCATGTAGCAAGTTACACCCCCCCCCAAAAAAAAAAAAAAACAACAAACAACCCAGTGGCTTAAAGTAGCTTTTTTCATGGAGCTACAGATTGGCTGGTACAACGCTGCTTCTTGCTTCAGAGCTGTAAGATGCTTGGAAGGCTTCTGTTTTGAGCCCAGGTGGAATGAGCACCAACCACCTGGGCCAGTGGCAAGGGCACCAGAAGGCAAGTGGAAACCAACCTCTGAGACTCAGGGCTTGGGCTTGGGACGGGCCTATTGCTGTTTGTGCTTCATTCTTTAGGCCAGAGAAAGTCTTATGGCTGAGTCCAAAGCTGAGTTCCTTTAGTGAGAGCAACTGCAGGATCACATCACTGAGGAGTGAGGAAGTTGAGGTTCCTTCTTTTTCATCTGCTCTAGAGCAAAGCATTTCACATGGGCAGATTTCATGAAGGCCCCTTTGATGTAAGCACTGAGTTAAAATTCATAAACTACAACTCAGTCACTTAAATTGTTCAACCATCACCACAGTCAATCTCAAATTGTACAGCCATCAATCACCACACTCAGTCTCAGAATATTTTCTTCTTCCCCAAAGAATACCCAAATAATACATGTTAGGAGTTCATCCCTATTTTTCCTTCTCTCCAGCCCGACAGCCACTAATTTACTTTTAGTTTTGGCTTTGCCTACTTCGTATGAAGTCTTATATTATATGGTTTTTTGTGTCTGTCTTCTTTGATTTAGCATGTCTTTATACATTCTCCTGGCATATATCAGTGCTTCCTTCTTTTTTTTTTTTTTAATGGTACTGGGTTTTGAATTCAGGACTTCATGCTTGCTGTGCATGTGCTCTACCACTTGTACCATACCTCCAGACCCTATATTTGGGATAAGGTCTGACTTTTTGCCTACACCATTTTGGACTACAGTCTATTTTATGCTTCCTTTGATTGCCGGGATGATAACTGCATTATTATCATGACCTGTGTTTTCTGTTGAGATGAGATTTCGTGTACTTCTTTTCAATCCTTTAGATCTCAGCATCTCAAGTAGAGGGGATGGCAGGTGCACATCATGGCATCCAACTGTTGATTAAGATGGGGGATAACTTTTTGCCTGGAGTGGCCTGAAATTACAACCCTTCCACTCTTCAAACCCATGTAACTAGAATTATAAGTGGGACCCCCATCACGTATTTTTGTTTTTATTTTGTTTGGTTTAGCTGTGTAAACCAGGCTGTCCTGGCACTCACAATTAATCCTTCATCATAGCTTTCTGAGCACTGACATTACAAGTATGGGTCACCACACCTGGCCTTTTTTGCATTTTTTTGTGTGTGGGGTGATAATTTGATAAGTGTATACCAAATTATATTTATCCATTTGTTACTTGATAGACATTTGGGTAGTTTTCACCTTTTGGCTATTTTGTGTAATGCTGTTATCAATATTTGTTATATGCCAGTGCTTCTGAGTATATATTTTCATAAATTCTCATGGGTGGGTACTTCAGAGAAAAATTGTTCTCAGACAATTTCTGTTTTTAACATGTGAGGAATTGCCAAACTGTTTTCCAATATGCCCACCCCATTTTACTTTCTCACTGATAACAGGAGAGTTCTAATTTCTCTACTGCTTCACCAACAGTTGTCCTTGTCTGTGTTAGTTATAGCCATCCTAGAGTGAGCTTTCTGTTTGATATATTTAATTGCTTATATTTAACCAAGGGCTTATAAAGAAAAAGCAGTGGTTTTAAAATTACATCTATTTGTTTTTAAAAGTATAATTCCAAAGTCAAAATGGTTGTTTAAGTACCTAAAAAGATTGCATAAAGAAAAAATACTGAATGTATATCTTTTGGTTCACAGATTTTGTTTTCCCCCTTCAGGCCACTACTTATTTCTTTTGCATGTTAAAATCATTTCAGAAGAAATTAGCCTCAGAATTGTTAGGCTACTTTCTTCCTTTTTGGTAACTTTCTGGCAACCCTACTGCTTTATCAGTAGGCTTGGGACTCTGAAAGGTTGAATGACTCCAGTTTGGGGATGCAAGGCTTCCTGTCACTTCTTTGCCAAGAAGGAAATTAGAAGAGTGAGTTGTAAAATACAACCTTTCTAGAAACACAACGAGAAGCATGTATATAAGGCCACATTAAAAAAAAAAAAAAAAGGAATCAGGCGCTGGTGGCTTCATACCTGTAATCCAATCCTAGCTACTCAGGAGGCTGAGATCTGAGATCCAAAGCCAGCCCAGGCAGAAAAAGTCCCCATGAGACTCTTGTTTTGTTTTGTTTTTTGCCAGTCTTGGGGTTTGAACTCAGGGCCTGAGCACTGTTCCTAGCTTCTTTTTGCTCAAGGCTAGCACTCTACCACTTGAGCCACAGCGCTACTTCTGGCTTTTTCTATGTATGTGGTGCTGAAGAATCCAACCCAGGGCTTCATGTATACAAGGCGAGCACTTTACCACTAGGCCATATTCCCAGCCCCCCATGAGACACTTATCTCCAATTAATCACTCAAAAACTGTAAGTGGCTCTGTGGCTCAAGTGGTAGAGCACTACTAGCCTTGAGCACAAAGAGGGACAGTGCCCAGGCCCTGAGTTCCAAGTCCCACAACAATAATAAAAAAAAAAAAAAGTGATGTTAATTTTAATTTAGCTTTTGTGCTGATACCGATTCTTGAACTCAGGTTGGTGCTCTACCACTTGAGCCACACCTCATTTTCTGGCTTTCGGGTGCTTATTTGGAGATTAATAGAATTTCACAGACTTTCTTGCCCAGGCTGGCTTCAAACTTCAATCCTCAGCTCTCACTCTGCTGAGTAGCTAGGATTACAGACATGAGCCACTGGCTTCTGGGTATTGTGCTGTTCTTTATACTTCTGCTTGAAGCTTGTTAGATCTATGGTTTTGTACTTTTAATGAAATGCATAAATTATTTAGCCATTATTTCTTCGGCACACATGCATAAACACATATGTATGCCTGCTTTTTTACCTATACCTTTTCCTGCACCTTTTGTTCATCTGTGTTTCATTAGTTAATAGTGTCCCAGAGAGTACCAAGGATGTGATTTTTCTATATTTTCAATTCCTTCTTGCTATGGATAGTCTGTGTTGGTGTGCTGTAAAGTTCAGGGATCTTTCCTTCTTCTAAATATCATTGGTGGTTATTCCCACCCATAAATTAGATAATATATGTAAATTCCATTTGGGTCTTTAAAAAAAAAATCTCCTAGGTGGGCACTGTGGCTTGTGCCTGTAATCCTAGCTACTCAGGAGGCTGAGATCTGAATAGATTGCTGTTTAGAGCCAGCCTATGCAGGAAAGTCCAGGACACTCTTAGCTCTAATCATCCATCAAAAAAACAGAAGTAGAGCTGTGCAAGGACAGCACCCAAGCCCTGAATACAAGCCCCAGTACTGACAGAATTTTAAAAAATACTTTTTTCCTTTCCTTTCCATATCACATTCATTTGAAATACTTTTTCTTCAAGATATGGCTCTTCCTGGTTGTTTGCATGCTTGAACTTTGTGAAATTTGTATTTTTACATTATTGGACACTAGATTTTTGTTACATTCCTTTTAAAGTATCCAGATCTTGTTCTGCCACTGCGGAGTAACTTTTGGATCTGTTTGGGTCTTGTTAGGATTTTTATGGCTGTAGATAGTAGTTACTGTCCCAAGACTAAAGGGAAAAAAAAACCTCTCTGCAGATGTGTTGAGGCTATCTGTGCATGCGGCTCCTTCTTCCAACATCAGTCCGGTATCGCTGTCAGTCCAGTATCGCTGTTCTAGCTGCCTGAGATTTCCTCACTTACCAAGATCTTCAGACTTTCTCTTTCAGTGTTCGTGTTTTCAGTTCTTTCCAGCTCTCATTTTTTTCGCTTCTCTTTACTTGTGTCCTTTTTAGAGTATTGTTGGTTTTTTTTTTTTTTTTTTTTTTTTTGCCAGTCCTGGGGTTTGAGACTCACCAATAAGATAAAGCAGACTGTTTCTTCTACAGTACGTCTGGTAAAATACCAGTGTATGATTTTTTTCTTAAAGTTTTAATTCATTTATCATTTTACTTTTTTGTTTGTGTGTTGGTTACTGGGGTTTGAACTCAGCACTTTGCTTGGCTTTTTTTCTGGTTAGTTAGAAATGTAGTCTCAAGGACTTTTCTGGTTTCTTTTGTTGTTGTTGTTGTTGTTTTTTGCCAGTCCTGGGGCTTGGACTCAGGGACTGAGCACTGTCCCTGGCTTCTTTTTGCTCCAGGCTGGCACTCTTCCACTTGAACCAGAGCACCACTCCTGGCCATTTTCTATATATGTGGTGCTGGGGAATTGAACCCAGGGCTTCATGTATGGTAGGCAAGCACTCTTGCCACTAGGCCATATCCCCAGCCCTCAAGGACTTTTCTGTACAGACTGCCTTTGAACTTCAATCCTGTGGCTCTTAGCCTCCTATTAGCCACTTTCGCTAAGATTAGAAAGTAAGCCACCAATGCCTGGCTTTATTGCCCTTTAAAATAATTCTTAACCACTTTTTTAGAGTAATCTAAGTGATTTTGATTAAATTGTTAAACCATTTGAAAGCTTCAATATCTTTTATGACAGATTTTTCATTTTAAATACTATACTACAGTGAGTGGCTTGTGAGTATAGTAAAATCCAGTTTTCAGAGATTATTATTTTCTTTTTCTTTCTTTTTTTTTTTTTTTTTGCCAGTCCTGGGGCTTGAACTCAGGGTCTGAGCACTGTCCCTGGCTTCTTTTT
Organism: Perognathus longimembris pacificus; assembly: GCF_023159225.1. Classification (NCBI taxonomy): domain Eukaryota; kingdom Metazoa; phylum Chordata; class Mammalia; order Rodentia; family Heteromyidae; genus Perognathus; species Perognathus longimembris. The sequence continues at coordinate 80,853,765 of NC_063163.1, forward strand.
TGCTCAAGGCTAGCACTCTACCACTTGAGCCATCGTGCCACTTCTGGCCTTTTCTATATATGTGGTGCTGAGGAATCAAACCCAGGGCTTCATGCATATGAGGCAAGAACTCTTGCCACTAGGCCATATTCCCAGCCCCCAGAGATTATTATTTTCTAAACTGTTTGTTGTTGTTGTTGTTGTTTTTGCCAGTCCTGGGGCTTGAACTCAGGGCCTGAGCACTGTCCCTGGCTTCTTTTTGCTCAAGGCTAGCACTCTGCCACTTTAGCCACAGCCCCACTTCTGGCCTTTCCTATATATGTAGTGCTTAGGAATCAAATCCAGGGCTTCTTGTATATGAGGCAAGCACTCTACCACTAGGCCATATTCCCAGCCCTCTTATTATTTTCTTAGATGAATATTTGAAGTCACATTTGAAATTCTTTTGTTCTAGTACACATATATTCCTAATCTTGTTTGTACCTGAGTTGTATTTAGTTACATATATTTATCATATGCTTCTTTATTCATAACTACTACTATGCTGATCCATGGTAGTGAATTACAAAGTAATAATACAGTACTACAGAGTGATACTATACTAACAAAATGGCTAACTTAATAAAGTACAGTGGTATTTTAAAATAGCCTAGTCATGTGTATGAGATGAGAACCACTTAAGTCAGTGGTTCTCAGCTAGGGTAGTAACCATCCTCTAGGGGACATTTTTAGAATTTGTGAGTGCATATTTAGTGATCAAAGAGGTTTTTTAAAAATTTTAGTGGGTAGGCTAGGCTTCTTGCAGTCTGCAGAACAGTGCTGTACAAGGAATAAGTGTTCTGTCTCATTTGGTGTTTAAATCTTTACCCGTCTGAAATATTTTTACATATTTACATATAAACTCAAAGCATGTTTTTATACAATGCATTTTATATCAAGAGCTGTATAAATTGGAGTAAATGTCCTCTCATGTACAGATTTACTAAGAGCCTTGTGATATTTTAGGCATTGCTAATCACCTGATTTTTTTTTTTTTTTTTTTTTTGCCAGTCCTGGGCCTTAGACTCAGGGCCTGAGCACTGTCCCTGGCTTCTTTTTGCTCAAGGCTAGCACTCTGCCACTTGAGCCATGGCCTAGTGGCAAGAGTGCGTGTCTCTTATACATGAAGCCCTGGGTTCAATTCCCCAGCACCACATATACAGAAAACGGCCAGAAGTGGCGCTGTGGCTCAAGTGGCAGAGTGCTAGCCTTGAGCAAAAAGAAGCCAGGGACAGTGCTCAGGCCCTGAGTCCAAGGCCCAGGACTGGCCAAAATAAATAAATAAAGTAGTTATTCAAAGAGATTTCAATTCTACATATTGATTTATGAGTATAGTACATTTCCATATGTTTTTAATATATGTGTGAACAAAGTTTGTGTACATTGAAAGACATCAGATAGTGTTTCTATTCCAGACCACCCCCTAAGGTAGGCAATCTGGCTTTATACCACCACCATCATTCCTGACCCCTGAATTTATCTGCTACTGATAAGGAATCATTTTTTCTTACAAGTACTTAACAGTACCAAATTCAACAAAATATGTCTATAATGAATCAGTGATTTGTTAGAATGTAAGGGCAGCATGATGACAGGATCATCAGAACACATGTTTCAGCAATCAACAACAGAACAACATAGTAGCTTTCAGACTCTACCTCTGGTGTTGTATTTTGATTAAATGTTTCTGTATACTGAATTTTTTTTGTTTGTTTAGGTGAGACCAAATATGAGACGCAGTTGAGGACCATGAAGTGAGTCCTGCAAGAAGAAGGAGACATTTGGCTTAGAAATATCTCTTTGGTTTAATAAGTTGGCATTATTTCTTGTTCTGTTATGAATGCACACTGCTCTAGTCAGTCCTTCAACAGGCCCACTACACATTCTCACAATGTCATTTATAAGCTCTGTTTTGCAGGGCCAAAAATGTCATCTTCTTTGTCACCAGAGTTTCTCCCCATAGTGTTATCTGAAGCACTTTTTTCAGTGTTAAAAAAAAAAAAAACAAGCATTATTTTCACAGTCACAACGTCTTGCCCATGTTGCAGTGCCAGGCAGGGTTATACTTCTTGTCAAACTCCTGAGAGAACAAAAAAGAAAGAAAACATTAGGATTTTAGTGCTGAACCAGAAGTCAAGAAGAGTTTGCCTACTGAAAAAGCCACAGCCTACAAGGGCAGAAAGGAGAAGAGATTAGACTTTGCAAATTCTTAGGATGAAAGAATGTTGCCCAGTTCCAAGTCGCCTACATAGTGCATTAATGCAAACATGTTTGCAGTCTGGCTAAGAGGAATGGGGGCTGAGGAGGTCAAAAGCAGAAAGGTCAGCCTAAAAGACTGGACATTTTGTTTTATATCATGGTAATTACACAATTCTTGCCTTGTCTAATCAATGAAGACAGCAGGGTGACATGAACAGTTATGGTTTATCATGTTCTGTGGAAACAGAACTAAACTATCCTCCTATATTTGCACTGCACCAGTTCAAGAAATAGTTAGAAGTTTGGCTCAGTACTTAATCTGAACCCATTCCTCATCCCAAAAACCTAACTGTATTTCTGCACTTAACTATAAGCAATACTTCTGAAGGATAAAACTTCAAACCAAACAGCCCGGTAACAGAATTTAAATTTAAGAGCACAAGATACTTAAGTGCTCCACTGTTCTTGTTTAAAAAAAAATGGCAGCAGAATCTTAACAGCCATCAGGTCAAATTTTATCCCTAATTAGCATTTAAATAACTCTTTCCATAAGTCCTAATGTTGTTGAGCTACTTAGAGCCTGGTCTACAAGGCTAACCAGTTACTGGAACAACTCTTCTCTATCCCCATCTCCAAAAGATCCTAGGTACTAAATTGACTGCCTATGTTATTTATTTATTTATTTATTTATTTATTTATTTATTTATTTGCAGTGCTGGGCTTTAATTCAGGGCCCGGTGCTGTCCCTGAGCTCATTTGCTCAAGGCTAGGGCTCTACCACTTTGAGCCAGAGCTCTACTTCCCATTTTCTGATGATTAATTGGCAATAAGAGTCTCTTGGACTTTTCTGCCCAGGCTGGCTTTGACCTGCAATCCTCAGATCTCAGCCTCCTGAGTAGAGTAGGTAGGATTACAGACTTGAACAGATGTTGATTTGTTTACTAGTTTACCATGCAGGCAGAGGTAAAGGGAAAACTTAGAAGATAAAAGTGGGTCAAGTTAGGCAAAATTTGCCTACACTTACGTTTAGTACAAAAACATTTTAAATATGTTAAGTAGCACACCATCCTTACAAGCTGTGGATGCTATGAGTGAAAAAAGGTGTTCATTTCTGTTCCACCTGAAGTCTTGCATCTTCCCATTCCCACTGGATCCCTCCCACAGCTAAAGTTGCCAACTTCCTTCCCTTGCTACTAACACAGCTTGAGAATTTAGCAGTCCTGACTGCCAGCTTTCTATAAACTGTAATTTACCAGGAGCCCAATCACCAGTATCATCCACTTTGCCTTAACCACCCACAGAAGGGTGGAAGGTCTTCTGGCCAGGAAGAAATGCCTCACTGCTAACCCTGCCAAAACAGTGGATGGATGAGCTGGGGATGTGGCTTAGTGGTAGAGTGCTAGCCTAGTATTCATGAAGCCCTGGCTTCCATTCCTCAGTACCGCATAAACAGAAAAAGCCTGAAGTGGGCATTGGCTCAAGTGGTAGAGTGCTAACCTTGAGCAAAAGAAACGGGGACAGTGCCCAGGCCCTGAGTTCAAGCCCCAGGACTGGCAAAACAACAACAACAACAACAACACAGAACAGTGAATGGAGCCTCTGTATAGGAACCAACACAAGGGGGGAGCTGCTAGCTACTCCCTGCTTTCTTGATGGAGACCTATAATAAAAACAAAAAAAATGTAGGGAGCTGAGGGCCTGGTCTTCTCAAAAGAAGAAGAAAATTCTTTTGCGTCTGTTCTGGAAACCTAGTGCCCAGAGCCACCCTGTTCCCTATCAATTACTTGACAAGCACCTGTTAGAAATAGCTCAGAATGTTGGGTTATTGCATAGCAATAACAACACACCAACTCAAACTAGGCAAGGCAATGTTTACTTCTGCAGAATGGTGCCACTATCAGCCCCAAATCTGGCAAGCAAGCACACAAGGTAGACAGGCTGTTCTCTTTTAACCCCCTAACCCAGCAGGCCCTGCCCCTCTGTTCACATTGACTGAGTTCAGGTTCACAGTCTGCAAAAGGATGTGGCTTAATTAATAGGATGTAATTAAAATTCAAGGAGCTTCTCATAGGATGTCAGTGCTCAGGAAAAGGATGTATGTAACTAAAATATAAACAAGGGCCAAGCCACTGTCCAAAGCAGGGACTCTTCAGAAAAGTGGTTAACAGAAAGGAAGCAAATTACTTTGATAGAAAAGATGATTTTTCTCTCACACTCAAGAAAAGGATTTGGATTGGAAGAAGGAACTGGCTTATGTTATGCTCCTTGTTGTCACCTCCAATGCTTGGGTAGCACCAAGTCTTGCTGTTTCCTCTTTTTTTCTTTTGCCAGTCCTGGGGCTTGAACTCAGGGCCTGAGCACTGTCCCTAAGCTTCTTTTTACTCAAGGCTAGCACTCTACCACTTGAGCCACAGCACCCACTTCCGGCTTTTTCTGTGTATCTGGTGCTGAGGAATCAAACCCAGGGCTTCATGCATGCTAGGCGAGCACTCTACCACTAAGCCACATTCCCAGCCCCATATGAAGGGTTTTAACAAATAGCACTTGTGTTTGTAATGCAGTGTGTGAATGTGTGCGCACTTACAGGCATAGTTACTGTATAGTAAGTGTATCAGAAAAAACAAAGTTCCAACTTAAAAAGGACAATAGTCATTTTTTCATTAAGGCCAACAAGCATACAAATAATAAATTGCTAACAGGTAGTAAATACATTGCTAATAGTAAAGATTTATAATGTCAATTTTTATAGCTACTTTGAAAGATCAGTTATAGTCAAGACCCAGTACCAGTGCTAAGTCATACTTGAAACATCTCACTTCTTGCAGTCACTCTGTTCCTAGAAACTTGATAGATCTTTTGGGCAGCTGACCACTTCATGCAGGTATTTTTGTAGATGTAGTTATTTTTCTGGTTGAATATGCCAAATATTTTCAAGATGTACACTGACAGTGATGATATGGATGTTCTTTGCTGGGTCCTGTGATGTGTCGTCACTATCAGAGACCCTGTTCAGTGACTGAATGAGTACTTTTTGATTCTTGGGTGATTTCTCTTAAGTTTAGAGTTAGTATAGCTCCTTTATTTTACACACACACACACATACACACGTATATACATATGTACATACATATATAACACATACATGGTCTACCCAGATCTGGAATGGGGTCAGCAATTGTGTTTGAATACATCTTCCAGATAATTGTGATGCAACATGAGCTCTGAGAACCATTGAGCTGGAAAATTCATGAATTTGCATCATTTTGAATAGACTCTTCATGTGTTTTGGTTTGATTCATGTCTTCTAACATTAAGCTTTATTCAGAAATTAAGAGAGATGACAAATTTCTGTTACCAGTGTGTGTGGTTTTTCTCTGCTGGTTTTTTGTTTTTTGTTTTGCTGGTCCTGGCACTTGAACTCAGGGCTTGGGCACTGTCCCTGAGCTTCTTTTGCTCAAGGCTAGCACTCTACCACTTGAGCCACAGCCCCACTTCCAGCTTTTTCTGTTTATGTGGTGTTGAAGAATTTAACCCAGGGCTTCATGCATGCTAGGCAAGCACTACCACTAAGCCACATTCCTGGCCCCCTCTCTGCTGTTTTTTAAATTAGCATACATTAGCTATACAAGGTGTGGGGAACGCACTTCTTGTGACATTTTCGTGCATGTATACAGTGTATTCCAATCAATCTTCCCATTACTTTCCCTTATCTCGTTGTCTACTTTCTAATACAACTTCCATCATGTTTCATTGTTCCATTTTCACAAATGCCAACAGTATATTACAGTCATATAAATCCTCTTTCACCCTTCTTGGCCTGACCTCCTCCCACCAGTACAGTACACCACACAGAGTCTGTTTCTCTCCTCCTCAGTCCCCTATTGATAAGCAGATTTCATTGGGGTTCTTTATGCTGTTCTCATATACAGTTGCAGGTTATCTGAAAATTATTCACTGTCTTTTTCTTTTTTCCTTCCCTAAGTAGTCCCTTAGTTAGACTTATGTTCTGTGTTTATGAATATTTTTTGATGTTTGGTGTTAGAGTTTGTCTTTGTGACATTTTAATGAGTTGGTGGTTTTCAGTAGGCAGATAAAAATGTCAGTGTGTTTTATTTGTCCAACACAAGAATTCTCTGCTGTAGTTGTAGTATAGTCCAGTAGACTTACAGTTCAGAACTGTTACCATATGCAGTTTCCTTGGTTAGCCTGCCATCTCAAGAGAACAGTGGGTGAGCAGATGAATAGCAATAAAAAATGTATCTTTAGTGGAAAATGTTAATTGCATGTAATGGCAAACTTAGAATTCTCTATACTTGTCAGGACATATAATCTGGAAGCCAGGTTTGCATGCTGTAAGTCTAGGAGCACACTTGTGCCAGAATTGGACTGATGAATGCTTACAGTAAAGGAATAGGCCCACAAATTCAAATGACTGTGGGAGGAACAGCAAACTCATGGACATACAAGAAATGTAAAATTTCCAAATAAATCCTTTTTGACCATGCCATATTTCAGCAAGGCTGGGATTTTGACCTTTGTTGTAAAATAAAAGTAAGTGCTATATAAAAATGCATATGATGCAGGAAACAAAGATAGCAGTTGTCCCCAATGATTCTAAGGTTGAGAAGTTCTAGAGTGCCCAAAGTTGTTAAGGTGTTAAGGCATAAGTACTGTCTGTTTGGACAGAACAGCCATAGGCATTAGGCATTCCTGCTAGCTTAGGATCTTCCACACACAAGAAAAGACTTGAGATTCTAAGGGAGCTAAGAATTTTCTAGGTACCTCTGATGTAAATACTCTTTTGGTAGATTATAGGTTGGACAATATGGTATTAAAAAGTATGGTTTTGTTTTAGAAGCCTGAAGGTTCCTAAAATTTTCCTGCATCGGGAACAGAAAATGTTTCTTTCACTTTCTGTTTCCTCCCTATTTTAACCCTCTTATACTAAAATAAGCCCTTTGGGGGAAAAAAATTAATGTTATACAAGAAAATAGAAAACTATAGAGACCCTAAACTGCACGGTCATGAAGGCTGTAGGGAAGCTTGGCACTGGTGGCTCATGCTTGTAATCCTAGCTGCTGTGGAGACTGAGATTTGAGGATCATGGTTCAAAGCCAGCCCCAGCAAGAAAGTCCATGAGACTCTTAACTCCAATTAACCACCAGAAAACCAGAAAGTGGTGCTGTGGCTCAAGTGGTGGAGCGCTAGCCTTGAGCTGAATAGCTCAGGGACATGTGCCCGAGTCCAGGGTTCAAGCCCCACCAGTGACCAAAAAAAAAAAAAAAAAAAGAAAGAAAAACCAAGGCTGTAAAGGACAGAACATGGTCTGCAGGGCTGTGTGCTCTGGTGTGAATCTTCATTCTTTGGTTTACTATTTATATGACAGGCTGAGAAATTAACGTTTCTAAACTACTTTTTTATTTATAAATAGGAATGTTAACACTTCATAAAGGTTAAATAGTATACTGTTGGTGGTAAGTATGTTAAAGACTTGTAAATCTCTTTATAGGTGTGTGATAGGCTGAATCATAGCCTTCAAAGAGATCTACATATGAACCTCTGAAACCTATGAATATATAATAAAAGAGACTTAGCAGATGTACTTAAGGATCTTGATTCTTCCCCCCCCCCCTTTTCTTTCTGCTGCAGATTAGGACTCAAACTCAATATCTGATGCTTTTACTCATTGGCTAGTACTCTTACCACCTGAGCCACGCCTCTAACCCCTTAAAGGAATGGCTATTTCTTTTCTTTTTTTGAATTAAGGATCTTGAGACACAAATTATCCTAGATTGTTTGGTGGGCCAGATACATAATCATTGAAGAGTGAGGCAAGAGATAGTAAGCTTGACAGTGGAACCAAGAGGTTGAAGCTGTGAGACTATGTAGATGGACCTCTGAAAGCTGAAAAAGGCAAGGAACCAATGGTGTAAGGCTCATTTCAGATTTATGATCTCCAGAACTGTAAGAGAATAAAGTTGTATTGTCTCTTTTAACCCTCATTTCCCCTCCCTCTAATACACACATATGCACACTTTACAGTCTTACAATAGTGGTAGGAAACTAACACAGTGTTACTCAAATTGGATAAGGGAAAGGTTTCTTTGAGATCCAGTCAATCCATTGTTAAAAAAAACAACCATGGAATAGCAGCATTTGTGATGTTTCTTTAACCCCTTAGTAGCTTCTTGTTAGTTTAAGAAACTGTTGTCCTACTAGGCATCTAAAGCTTTGTAGAAATTGCTACCAATTGTAGGAAATGACTTTTGTCCTTTAGAAGACTGGACTTAGATTCCTTTTAGACCACTAAAAGCTTTTTAGTAGCATGGATGATTTCCATCTCTGGTGACTTTATTAGAGGGAATAGAAAGTATCAAGGTATTGTAAATTTAGTTTGTTTCATTTTATTAATATGAAAGCATTTACATGGTAACTAAATTTATGTTATGCCCTGGATCCTGAAAGATGGTAGATAAGATTAAGAAGTTGAAGGTCACTGTTTTATTTAAAGATTTTTTTCCATTGCTATTTGCTTACTTTTCTTACACTCCAGATATAATAAGATCTGCCAGAAGAGAGGTAATTTAAAGCATCTGTGAGAAACCCAGCTTTTTCCTTTGTAACCCTCTGGGTTTAAGTGTGACTCTTGGAGGAAGAACAGAGTTGTAGTTATGAAATTATAAACTTGACTTCCTTTATTCTTAACAAGTATGTAGGTGAGTTACACAAGCCTATAAAATATTCACAGTCAAAATAATATAATTCTAAGCTGGGCACTGGCACCTCACGCCTGTAATCCTAGCTACTCAGGAGACAGATCTGAGGATCAGGGTTCAAAACCAGCTGGGCAGGAAAGTCCTTGAGACTCTTATCTCCAGTTAACCACCAGAAAACCTGTGCTGTGACTCAAGTGGTAGAGTACTATCCTTGAGCAAAAAGAAGCCAGAGACAGTGCTCAGGCCCTGAGTTCAAGCCCCAGGACTGGCTAAAATTAAAATAAAGTAAGTGGGGCTGGGAATGTATGTGGCTTAGTGGTAGAATGCTTGTCTAGCATGCATGAAACCCTGGATTCAATTCCTCAGCACTGCATAAACAGAAAAGTCCGGAAGTGGCACTGTGGCTCAAGTGGTAGAGTGCTAGCCTTGAGCAGAAGAGCTCAGGGACAGTGCTCAGGCCCAGAATTCAAGCCCCACAACTGAAATAATAATAATAATAGCAATACAATTCTAAAAGAATACTTAAGCTAGCTTGCTTCAGCAAGGGACAGCAAATAAATTAAAATAGAATCTTGTCATTCGTTAATGGTACCACTGTTCTTAGGACCAGTAGTGACCCAGGTTCTGGTAGCTCATGCCTGTAATCTTAGCTACTCAGGAGGGCCATGGTTCAAAGCCAGCCCCAACAGGAAAATCCATAAGACTCACCTCCAGTTAACCACTAAAAAGCCACAACTGGAGCTGTGACTCAAGTGATAGAGCACTAGCCTTTTGCATAAAAGCTTAAAGACAGTGTCAAGTCATGAGTTCTAGCCTCAGGACTGGCACAAAAAGCAACCAAAAAAAAAAACTGTAGTGCTTACTCACATTGCCCCCTCCTGTGCCCAAACACTTCAACTGACTCAATCTTGTCCCTCAGCTTGCTCTAGGACTTGTGACTGAGGTTTACTTGTTGGTCATAGACTCCTTGACTTTTTTTTTTTTTTTTGAGCACTGTCCCTGGCTTTTTTGCTCAAGGCTAGCACTCTACCACTTGAGCCACAGTCTATATATGTGGTGCTGAGAAATCAAACCCAGGGCTTCATGTATACGAGGCAAGCAGGAGGCTTAGTGAGCCATATTCCCAGCCTTCCTTGACTTTTATTTATTTATTTTTTGCAAGTCCTGGTGCTGGAAATGGCACTGCTCCTGAGCTTCTTTTGCACAAGGCTAACACTCTACCACTTGAGCCACTGTACCACTTCTGGCCTTTTCTGTTTATGTGGTACTAAGGGTTTCATGCATGCTAGGCAAGCACTCTACCACTAAGCCACGTTCTCAGCCCTTCCTGTCATTTTTTATCCTGATCCTGGAACATTAACAAGTAGCTACTGGAAAAAATGAGATTAGGCCTTGGAGGAATAGTGCTGGTCAGAGCAGTCTGGAGATAATCCTCTGTCAGGGCAGTGCTGCTTGTAGGTCAGGTGGAAAATAGCCTAGATTGGATCTGCTGTCACTTGTACCCTGCAGCACCTTCTCTGTGCCAGGGGTGGTGATGAACAAAAATCTAGATTAAAACCTTTCTTTGTAGATAATGCTGTGTCTTTTTCTGTCACTACTTATTAAAATTGCTCTTGGCTGGGCATGGTGGATCCAGCCTGTAATCCTAGCTACTTGTGAAGCAGGGATTGGGGTTTGAGGCCAACCTGGGAGGAAGAGCAAAGAAGTTCATGAGACTCCATCTCAATCAGTGTCTGTGTGTCGTGGTGCATGCCTGTTATCCTAACTATAGCAGGCAGTGTAAATAGGGGGATTATGGTCCATGTCAGCCTAGGCAAAAAATAAACTTATCTCTGGAGTTGTGGCCCTGACTTCTAATCCCAGTACTGCCTCTCCCAAAGGACCTAATCCATATTTCCAGCCTCCCCAGAAGAAATAATTAGGTTTTGTCCCTTCTGTCCCTCTCTTTAGCAATATTTGGCTTTAAAATCTTAGGTTCTCACATTTGCTAGTCAGGCATCCACCACTTGAATCATATCCCCAACCCTTTTTTACTGCAGTTACTTTTTGGTAGGTGATGTGTTTTTTGCTTAGGCTGTGCACAGACTGTGGATCTTGTAACTGGGAACAGAGGTGGCCCTGTCCAGCTTGTTAGGTGAGATATAGGGCTCTTGTTAACTTTTTGCCTGGATTGGCCTCAGAGATGTACTTGATCCTCACATCTCAAGTAGCCAGAGTTACAGGCACGAGCTGCTATGCCCAGATTGCCCCCCTTCCCCCCTCCCTGTGTGTGTGTGTGTGTGTGTTGTGTGTTGAAATCTGTTTACACCTATCTTTTGGTTTATTTTGTTGAAATCTCCTTAATGTCTGGTTGTGCGCATAGTGAAGCTTGAGCTATTGGTGGAGTTTAGTAACATGAAACTTCATTTATTTGTGTTGAGTAAGTCAGAATGCTATTTTACTTCGCAAGCCTGGAGGAAGTGTTAAAAGTCCATTGAGATTTAAGTTATAATAAGCACACCCCTTAATTACTGCACAGGCTTAACCACAGAGCTTGCTGTCACAATCTAATACCCCAGCAGAGGGCCTGAAGAAGCCTCCAGCTTCCTCCCCACCAACTCTCTTGGGTTTTCTATTCCTGCCCTCTGCCTAGCAAACCAAAACATGGATCCCTTCCAAAGAGCTTCTGTGAGGCAGTTCAGAAACTTTGTCAATGGCTTAGCTAAATACTCTAAGCTCTGCTGTTGGCATTCTATTTTACCAGCTTTCTCCAAGTCTGTTTGAAAATAGAATTTCCTTAAAGAAAAATTTGTTACTTTTCTTGACAGCTGTGTCACTGTCTTAAGGACAAATTTGCAAATTTTAAAAGTCCAGTTGCTGGATGCAGGTGACTCACACCTGTAATCCTCGCTTGTTATTCAGGAGGCTGAGATCTGAGGATCATGGTTCAAAGCCAGCCCAGCCAGGAGCATCCATGAGACTCTTTATCTCCAATTAACCACCAGAAAACTGGAAGCGGCACTGTGGTTCAAAGTGGTAGAGCAGGGGCCGGCATGTGGCTTAGCGGTAGATTGCTCGCCTAGCATGCATGAAACCCTGGGTTCAATTCCTCAGCACCACATAAACAGAAAAGGCTAGAAGTAGGGCTGTGGCTCAAGTGGTAGAGTGTTAGCCTTGAGCAAAAAGGAAGCTAGGGACAGTGCTCATGCCTTGCATTCAAGCCCCACAACCAACAAAATAAAACAAAAATAAAAACTCCAATTTTAAAATTTGTTTCTGTTTCCAGTCTAATTCACTGTTTTACTCACCATAGTCTGTAGAAAAAAATACATTCTTCTTTCTTTCCAATTCAGTGACAACTGCTTTACAGTGAAATACTCAAGCCAGAAACTAGGTTATCTCATCTATTTAAAACATCAAAATTCCATTGCTTTCAATATAGTTAAGGCTTCTCTGAAGAGCTTAGCTTACATCTTTTCATAATTAAATGACATTAAGCTGGGCACTGGTGGCTCACACCTGTAATCCCAGCTACTCAGAAGCCTGAGATCTGAGGATTGTTCAAAACCATCCTGAGGTCAGGAAAGTCCATGAGACTCTTATATCCAAATAACCACTAGAAAAGCCCCATGACCAAAAAATAAAATAAAAAGATATCTAACAAATACAACATCCTGTGCATTGTTTTAGATGAAATTTCTAACTAGAAAAAAATTATGGATTTATGTCCATCCTACATTTCAATTATTCAATCATTTAAAATACAATTATTTTTTTTTTTGTCAGTCATGGGGCTTAAACTCAGGACCTGAGTGCCATCCCTGAGCTTTTTTTTGCTCAAGGCTAGTTCTCTACTACTTTGAGCCACCGCTCTACTTCCAGTTTTCTGGTGGTTAATTGGAGATTAGAATCTCACAGACTCCTGCACAGGCTGTCTTTGAACCAGTATCCTCAGATCTCAGCTTCTTGAATAGCTAGGATTATAGGCATGAGCCACCAGTACACAGCATGAATTCTAAGCAGAGAATTAATACAGGTGTTTCCATGGTTAGGACAGCTCTGACACTGGCTAGAAAGGACAGGTTTGTCGACCATGAGGTGACATTTAAGCTGATGTCTGATTAATAAGAAAGCTACCCATCCAAACATCAGAGGAAACACTATTCTAAGCAAAAAGAATGGTTCTAAAGTAGAATTTAAATCACAAGTGAGGAAGCCAGTGAAACTAAAGGATGTTTGTTAGGATAGCACAAGGTGGTAGTGCTTGTTGTTGTTGATTCCAGAAATAAGGGCAAGATTAAGATCAGACATTCACCTAGACAAGAGCTTGGATTTTATCAATAGTGTATGATCATTGAGGATCTTAAACAGCTGCAACAGGGCAATGGAGGCAGGAGGGATTTGTTTGTGTTGGGGGAGAAGAGAATGGAAGTATGGCCAGTTACAGGGCTGTTGTAGGAGCTGCAGATATAGTTGGTAGTGACTTCAATTAGGATGCTGATGATGGAGATACAACTGGGAAGATTTGGGATGTTTTGGAGATGCTTGTGCTATAGATTTTAAGTACCAGGATATATGGCATCCTTACCAATATGGCAGAAATTGATGGAAAAGTAGATTTGTGAGGAAAATCAAGATTTTGTTCATTGTAAGTTTTAAGGCACTCATCATTAGAGAGGTGATTAGAGATTTTCACAGCAGAACGTAGAACTCAACTTCCAGAGAGAGGCCATGGTTAGCAGTGTGTTAGGATTAAATACTTAACACTGTTGGACTTGAGGTGGAAAGGTGGCTCTGTGGTGGTATACTTGCTTAGCATGCATAGGTGCAGTTACTAGGTGGGGCTAGGGGAGGGGATATCCTTCATGTTGGACTTGCTCATTAAGGAAGCTATGTAGGTTGAGAAGAGGAAGAGACCAAGTATTTTGGGGATTTCAGGAGAAAGAGCTGTCAGATGTAACTGAGGAGGAACAGCCACTGAAGTAGAAGGAAACTGGTGGTTTGTAAGTCAGAAATCAAAATTTAAGATTTCAAGTAGTGGAAGCTGTCATATAGTACCAAAAGGACAGGAATAGGGACATTGGCTTTAAGAGTTACTTATTCGTGCTGTAGACAGGAACGTTCTCTGTAGATAGGAATGGGTCAGGGAGAGAACAGAAGTGAGGAAGGAGACAGCAGGCAACTCCTGAATCAAAGGACTATATAATAGATAGGTAATGAGTAATAGATAATTGATAATTATATTATCTAAGAGAACAAAGTTAACATGAACGTTGTTCCTGTGGCTTATAGAAATATCACTAATAATACATGTATAGTATGTCCCCTACCTATGGAACTGACATTTATTATTAGAGAGCTATGATCCATTCACTTGTGAGTGCTGTTGAACTGAACATAGACACAAAGGTCTGGCCTTTTTTTCTCCTTTTCTCCTTTCCTCCCTCCCTTCCTCTCTTCCAAAGTGCTGGGAATTGAACTCAGAGCTTTACATTCGTCAGGAAGGCACTCTACCACTTAAGGAACCTATCATTAGATGACATTTATGTCTGGGCCAGCTTGGACCATAATCCTATTTACACTTACCTGCCATTACAGACACATACTACTGCACCCAGATTCTTGTTGGCTGACCTGAACTTTATGCCTGGTTTCACCTCAAATGATGGTCCTCCCATTCTCAGCTTCCCAAGTAGTTAGGGTTAGAGGAGTGAACCACAGTGCCCAGCTCAGCAGAAGTCAGTCTTGTAGTTTGATTCCTGGGAAAGTACTAAGGAAGACTCATGCTACTACTCTAGGCTATAAGTTAGTGTATTTCAAATTTCTGTGTGCATACATGCATATGGTGTGTACACAAATGTGCATGTTTTCAATTCTCTTGGTTTTATCTGGGAGTAGAATTGCTGGGTCATGATAATTCTGTTTAACATTTTGAGGAACTGCCAGACTGTTTACCAGAATGACTACATTACTTTACAGTCTGCCACTGTTTCTTAAATAACATAACTGTTGCCTAGTCCAGTGACTAGAATGTGTTGGGACTACACACTGAAAATATCATTTAGTCACAGAGCTAGGTTTTGTTTTTGTTTTTGTTTGGTTGTTGTTGGTCGTGGGGCTTGAACTCAGCCTGGGAATTGTCCCTGAATTTTTCAGCTCAAGCCAAAGCACCACTTCCGATTTTCTTGTGGTTAATTGGAGCTTAGAGTCTCATGGACTTTCCTCCTCAAGCTGTCTTTGAACCATGATCCTCAGATCCCAGCCTCCTGACTCAGCTAGAATTACAGGCATGAGCCACTGGTGCCTGGCAGACCTAGGGGTTTTAATGTGTTTTTTCCCACCTCTGGCTATTTAAAGAAACAATGGCTGAGAGCAACTTGGGAGGCAGAGAATGCTGGAATCTTGGTTCAGAGCCAGCTTGAACAGAAAAAAGTTGATGAAATCCCTTTTCAGTGAAGAGAGGAGGTTGAGTATACCCATTATCCCAGCTACTGGAAGCCTAACATAGGTAGATCTCTCCTAGGTACTCATTGGACAGGAAGCAAGATCCTATCTTTTTTTTTTTTTTTTTTTTTTGCCAGTCCTGGGGCTTGGCCCTGAGCTTCTTTTGCTCAAGGCTAACACTACACTGCTTGAGCCACAGCACCACTTCTGGCCTTTTCTGTTTATGTGGTACTGAGGAATCAAACCCAGGGCTTTATGCTAGGCAAGTGCTCTACTACTAAGCCACATTCACAGCCCAAGATCCTATCTTAAAAATAGGGCTGGTAGTAAGGCTCACCAATTGAGTGCCAACTTAGCAAGCACAAGGCTTCAAGTTCAAAACCCCAGTATCTCTAAAAAACGTATTTAAGATGAGTTAATAGACCTACCACTTGGGTGTGCCAAACTCCTGGGCTGTATGCATTGGTAGTAGCACTAATTCTCATTTCACATTTGCACTTTGATTACTCTGATAATTTTTGTCAATTGAATATTTACATGCAAATAACAAAACAAAAGCCTCAGGGCGTAAGCATTAATGAAGCTTGTCTAGTACAGTAACTGAAAAGACACAGTAATTCAATTTTAGGCAAGAACTGATATCTGCTCCATTGAGTACAGTTACCTAATATCTTAGAAGTCTCAGAATCACATTGTACCGGGTATGTGCTCATCTTTAATCAGTATTAAGATAAGCTAGAGCAGAGACAATGACACTTCTCCTGTAATAAACTAACTAGGAAAAACTAAATGTTTTCATTGCACTGAGTCCATCTGGTAACCTAGCAATTTCCTTCAGGAAATCCTTCCTTTTCCTTAGCCTTTCTTGAGGATCCTTTATGTATCTATACCTTTTTATCCCTAAGTACTTACTTTGGCAAAGTCTTTTTTATACCTTTGTTAAAGATGTTTGCTAATTGAAATGTTACATTCCACATACTTTTGTTCAGCTAGGAGAAAGAAAATAAAAGCATTTGCTTGCCTCAAAGTTAAATCAGTTGCTAGTGTAAAAATAAGGGTAAAGCCAGAATTTTTGCATTATGCGCATTTTGTTTTGTTTCTGTCAATAAGAATGTGCTATATTTATGGTCTTCGAGTCTGAGTTTTAACATTAAAGACATGCCTGTCACACTTAAGAATGTTTTATTTATATCTTTAAGAATGTTTTATTTTTGTTCATTGACAGTCTTTTGCTTGATTTATAAAAGGTTTGGGTTTTTAGTGCAATCTGGATTTTGTGTGAAGCAGCATTTCTACTTGCCTCTTCCAGCTAATTCTAACAAGTAAGAAGGCAGAGGAGTATTTAAGGAGGCTGAAACATTCTCCTTGGGACATCAGTAAGAAGAATACATATATTAAATGGCTTTCTACATACCATATGTACATTATGAAATACTGAGTTTGGTAGTTTTTCTTTATAGCTCTTTTTTTTTATACTGTATAATAGACAACCTCAAAATCTCAGTAAATTATAACCAATAATTATTTTCACTTTAGAGTCTGCAGGTTGGTGCAGTTCCTCTGATCTCAAGCTAGACCACATTGGGCTTTAAACTTCTGCCAGGTTTGAAGTCTGTTTCATAAGTTCTTATTCTGGAGCTTAGGTTAAGAAGCAGTGGTGTCCTGGGCACATGGCCACACATTCTTCTCATATTGAATCACAGGAGAACCACAGGGGTGAGGAGAAACAGTGTCTCTGGAGCCTTTTGCTTGGAGCTGGTATACTGATATTTGGGTCTCGTTTTACTTGCCCAAGTCAGCCATGTGGCCAAGCCTAGGACTTCTCCACCGCAGAGGGCATTGCAAGTTCACCCAGTAGTGAACAGTGCTTCAGACTTCTAATAAGGAAGGGAATAAAGAATTGGGAATGATATGGCTTAGCCATATGCATTATTGTTGGGATAAATTGTACTATTTATTGTGTATGAAACTAGGCTGGACACCTGTGGTTCACACTTGCCATCTTAGCTACTTGAGGCTGAGATAGTTGGAATCTTGGTTTGAGACCAGCCTGAGCAGAAAAAAGTTATCAAGACCCTTTCTCAAAGAAGAGCTGGAGGAGTAGGGCACTGGTGGCTCACACCTGTAATCCTAGCTATTCAGGAGGCTGAAAGCTGAGGATCAAGGGTTGAAGCTAGCCAGGGCAGGAAGGTTTGTGAGACTCTTATCTCCCATTGGGCACCAAAAAAGCTAAAAGTGGAGCAGTAGCTTAAGTAATAGAGTGCTAGCTGTGAGCAAAAAAGCTGAGGGACAGCACCCTAGTCTTATTTAAGCCCCAGCATGGGACACAAAACAACAAAAATAGCTGGAGTCTGAAATGTGTGCTGGTTGTTCTAGCTGTCAGGAAACTTAGCATAGATGGATTGTACTGTACTGAGGCAGAAAGTGAAATTGCCTGGCATAGTGAATCACGCCTGTAATCCTGGCTATTCAGAAGGCTGAGATCTGAGGTTCACAGTTCGATATTAGTCAAGGCAGAAAAGTCCATGAGACTCTTATCTCCAATAAAAAACTACTCAGAGAAAGCCAGAAGTGGCACTGTGGCTCAAGTGATAGAGGCTAGCCTTGAGCAAGAGAAGCTCAGGGACAACATCCAGGCCCTGAGTTCAAGCCCCAGGACTGGCTAAATAATAATAATAATAATAATAATAAGATGATGGAGGCATATAATTAGACACATTTTAATCTGATTTATACCATTAATAATGCTCAAACCAAACTAATAAATGCTATTTTAGTTATCACTGCTTTTTTGAGAGAAATACTATATTCAACTCCTCTAATCTCAGTGACTGAAGGTATTTGTTAAATTGCTTAGCTTGTTTGATTGATTGATTGATTGATACTGAGGCTTGAACTCAGGTCCTCATGTTTGCTAGGCTGGAACTAGGATTGTAAGCATGACCCATTAAGTGATTCTTAACATTACTAGAGTTTTTTAAGATTGGAATCTTGCTGTGGTTGAATCTTAAATTATCAACTGTTATCTCCCAATTCTTTCCCTACAGTAGGTTTTATAAATATTTTAAATCTAGAAACTAGAAACCATGGGCAAGCATGAAACACTTAAAATTCCCTTTAGAAACATCTTGGTGACCTAAAAAACATTTCTGAATACTGTGTACAGTGTGCCCAGAAGGAATTGTAAGTTTATTTTTGTCCTTTTCAAAATTTCCAATGATTGCATGATTTTTTTTTTTTTGTAAATTTTGAGCAAACCGTGTCTTAATAGCGAGAACAGTGTTTTTCTACTGATTTAATGATGGAGCTTTCCCTAAAGGAAGGGAGTTGAAAAAATAAGATTCCATAGGATACATGAATACTGTTACAGGCCATATATGTTAGAATTAGGTATAATTTTGTGTAGCATAAAATAGGTTGGAGCTGGGTGTTGGTGGCTCACACCTATATAATCCTATCTACTAAGGAGGCTAAGATCTAAGGGTGACAGTTTGAAGCCAGCTTGGGCAGGAAAATCTGTGAGACTTTTCTCTGATTAACCACCAGAAAACCAGAAGTGACACTAGCTGGAAGTGGTAGAACACTAGCCTTGAGCAAAAAATCAGGGATAGTACTCAGCCCCTGATCAATCCCTATGGCTGACCCCCCCCCCCAAAAAAAAGGTGTAGGGGGGCTAATAATGACTTAAGGTAGTTTCATTTTCATATAAATAGTGGCATGAAATAGGCACATAGGTAGGCTTTATTGTCTATAAGATTCTAGGCTCCTAGCCTGCTAATCTTCGATTCTCCTTTCCTTTCCCTCTCCCTTTCCCTTTTCTTCTTTTCCTTTCTCCTCTCTCTGTCTCTGTCTCTCTCTTTTTCTTTTGTTGGTCCTGGAGCTTAAACTCAGGGATTGGGTGGTCTCTTGGAGCTGTTTTTGCTCAAGGCTAGCATTCTACCATTTGAGCCATAGCTCCATTTCTGGCTTTTGGTAATTAATTGGAGATAAGAGTCTCATGGACTTTCCTGCCCCAGCTGGCTTTGAACCATGATCATTAGATCTCAGCCTCCTTAGTAACTAGGACTAGAGGCATGTGCCTCCAGTGCCTGGCTAATTTACCATTATTAATATATTCCCTCTTGAGTCACATGCTATTAATTGTCATTGCTATGACTATGTCAGCTTAAGAGAATTGAGAATTATTTTGGCCCACAGTTTCAGAAGTCCATGGTGGGCTGCCCTCTGATTTTAGGTTTATGGTGAGGCAGAAACATGGTAGAAGAACATGGAGAGAGAAGGCTGCTCACCTTATGGCAGCAGGAAGTGGAGAGACAGAAGAAGCACAGATAAGATAGACCCTTCAAGAGCATTAGGTTGACTGGGCCCCTCATTTACAACCTCTCAATAATGCCAGCAAATCATAATCTTATCAATGGATCAGTCCACTCATTAAGTTGGACCACAGTCTGTGGGCTAAGCCTTCAAAACATCAAATCTTTTGCAGAACACTTCATACGCAAATCACAACAGGTCAGATGTTTGTTGAGTTTAGTCCAACATTTTTATGTTCCCTACAAAAAGAAGGAAGAAAAAGGGCACACTTGAATTTAAGGAGATTTGATATAGTCCTGTACCACACTCTGTGCCACCTTGGTATTGTTAGCACTTAGTTCTGCATCTGCTTCAGGAAAAAGTTGGCAATGTAGGGGAGCCAGAGTAAAGGTGCTGGAGCACTTGCCTAGCAAGCATGAGGCCCTGGATTCATCTACAGTGTTCCTTACTCCCTCAAAAAATAAAAATAAGGATTCTGCTACTAGAAGGAAGGAGAGAATAGGAGGAAGCAAGAAAGCTCCTAATAGCTGCCATATTATAGTTTTTGTTATTTTATTTTAACCACTTACAAAACAAGAGGTTGTTATATCGTGGCTATATAATGAGTATTTGGCAAATGTTAAACAGGTGGATTGTATAACAAATTAATGATAGTTGAAATTATCTGCTGACTTACAAGGATCTCATTTCTACAGAATTACTGCATATACAAGAGAGGTGCGAGTATATGATTCTCACTATCAATAGTTACACAGGAAAAAAAAAAGATTAAAAAATCTTTTATTTTTTAAATGTAACAAGTACGTATTTGGACTTAGAAAGAACTCAGATTTAACCATTATGTATTTTACCCAAAAAAGACCTGATGTAAATATAAATTTAGTACTATTTTTTAAAAATGCCGGGTGGGCAATGTAATCCCAGTTACAATTACTCAGGAGGCTGAGATCTGAGGATCACTGTTTGAAGTCAGCCCAGGCAGGAAAGTCCATTAGACTCTTACTGACTCCAATTAACTACCAGAAAACCAGAAGTGGGGCTGTGGCTCAAAGTGGTAGAGCTCTAGTTCAAGCCCCATGATTGACCAAAAAGAAAAAAAAGAAAACGCTGCCAGTTATAAAGTACACTCTAGAATAAAGTAGAATGTGATAGGTCACATAGTTTTCTGTTGCTAATGCCAGTTTCACATAAAACAGTTCTGTTGAAAGGCAAGTTGCCAGAGTTGAGTTATCAACCAACTCTAAAGATTCCCAGTGGGCCTGTGGTATTTGCAGAACAAATGGTTGTTTGAAGTAGCTGTTAAGATGTGAGGAATGGTTCACCTCTCCTTCATTTTCCCAGACTGGCTGTTTCTTATGCTCTTAAAAGAGCAAGGACTAGGGCTGGGGATATGGCCTAGTGGCAAGAGTGCCTGCCTCTTATACTTGAGGCCCTGGGTTCGATTCCCCAGCACCACATATACAGAAAATGGCCAGAAGTGGCGCTGTGGCTCAAGTGGCATGTTGGGCTCGTTAACCTCTCCCTGCTCAGGTACTTACTTCTTCTTTCCACACTCCCTTTCGGGCCCTCTCCCCTAGTCACCCGACCCGCAGATAAGCTAGGGTGAAGCGGGGGAGTCAGCACCGACCTGCCGTGCACGGGGCCTGGCGGAGAATGTGTGCCCGCCTCCTTACCAATAGACGAAGTCAGACATACACATGCCTCGGGGTTAGCTTCTTAGAACTAACTTTATTGAGACAAGGACAACGGGAGATGATTCCGAGGGAAGGGGGTTGGCCAGGATTCCGATAGGCTGAAAGGTATCACCTGACCCACTCGAGAGCACCGAGCCAGGGCGGGGTTGGTAGGCGCCGGACTGGCTAGGCTGGGTTGGGGGCTGGGTGCAAGGGCGGACCCAGAGAGGGCAGCTTGCTTCCGCATTCCCCCAGGGCTTGGGGGAGGGGCGGCAGGCCTAGGGGCCGGATCCCAACAGTGGCAGAGTGCTAGCCTTGAGCAAAAAGAAGCCAGGGACAGTGGTCAGGCCCTGAGTCCAAGCCCCAGGACTGGCCAAAAAAAACCAAAACCAAAAACAAAAGAGCAAGGACTAGGGGCTGGGAATATGGCCTAGTGGCAAGAGTGCTTGCCTGGTATACATGAAGCCCTGGGTTCGATTCCTCAGCACCACATATATAGAAAATGGCCAGAAGTGGCGCTGTGGCTCAAGTGGTAGAGTGCTAGCCTTGAGCAAAAAGAAGCCAGGGACAGTGCTCAGGCCCTGAGTCCAAGGCCCAGGACTGGCAAAAAAAAAAAAAAAAAAAAATAGAGCAAGGACTAAGTGCACATGGTTCCAGATTTTCATAATAGTAAGTTTGAGAGACTACACAGCTTCCCCTCCTTTGCAGCAAGTGTTTTAGGTAAGGAATGGGGATATTGATTTTCAACTTAAGGAAGAGACTTTTATTTTATTTTTTGCTAGTCCTGGGTCTTGAGCTCAGGGCCTGAGCACTGTCCCTGGCTTCTTTTTGCTCAGGGCTAGCACTCTACCACTGGAGCCACAGCACCACTTCTGGCTTTTTCTAGAATGTGGTGCTGAAGAATCGAACCCAGGGCTTCATGTATATGAGGCAAGCACTCTACCACTAGGCCATATTCCCAGCCCCATTTTAATTTTTTTATTATTATAAAGGTGATGTATAGAGGGGTTGCATTTACATAAGTCAGGTAATAAGTACATTTCTTTTTGGACAGTGTCACCACAGAACAGATTTTTAAGAGAGGTGATACTTTCTAGCTGAGGAATTTAAACCAAGAGACCATTTTCTCTTAAAATTTTGGTCTACTATTTTGTTATGTGATCAGCAATAGAGTAGGTCAAGGATTAGGTCCTAAACTTCTTTGGCTGAATTCTTTTTTTTTTTTTTAAGTCATCTTCCTTTTAATTGGAGAATTAAAAATACAAAAAACATTGTCCTTAGGCTTATACAGTTCCGTAGGCTAATTATGTTATTGTTAGCTTAGCTTTTTTTTCCTTTCTTCATTTTGACTAGACCCCGTTTTGATTGATAAGGGCATGAACGTGGTCAGCATCCAGTGGAACCACACAGGCAGTGTGTTAGCCGTGGCCAGCTCCCATAGGGTCATTACTCAGGATAAGGATATCAACTCTGTGCAGTTTTATACGCCCTTCAGAGAGGTAGATGCATTTCAGCGATACCTTCTTCCCCTTTGCACACAGGAAAAACACAACAGGAAAAGAATAAACTTGTCACTTATTTAGGGACATTTTGAGTAATAATTTTGAGATTATATGTGTGCGAATAATGTATTCATGTCACGGATTTACTTTGTATTTTGTCATGGAGTTTATTTTGTAATGTTTATTTAGAAACCCTGAAGTTTTCTGGTTATGGTGGTGTAAACCTATAGTTCCAACACAAAGCAGGATGAGCTCAAGGCCTTAGGGTGGAACTGCTTTGATCCTGGGGATGAGTCTCCTGGTTTGCACCGTGGTCTCAGTTTGGCTGAATTCTGATCATCTCTTGCACTATAACAAGCTCACAGAGATTTTAGTATGTTGCATATTATTAACTATTATATTTAATACTTTACTATATTTATAAATTATACTTAACTTATAAATTAATCTTGATCAGAGGTGTGGATGCCTAGGGAAAGACATAGTATACATTTTTTATGACTTACAGCTACTTACATTTTTCTTTTCCCAGAATATCACATAAATAGGATTGTGTTTGAGTCTGTCCAATCAGCCTTCTTTTATTTAGCATAACACATTTGAGATTCATTCAGATAGTATGCCTCAGTGATTTGTATCTTTTTATTGCCAAGCATATTATTTCATAAAAGTATCTCCAGGTGCCAGTGACTGTAATACTAGCTACTCAGGAGCCTGAGATTGGAGGATTGCGGTTGGAAGCCAGCCTGGGCAGGAAAATCCATATGGCTCTTATCTCCAATTAACTACCAAAAAGCCTAAAGTGGAGCTGTGCCTCAAGTAGTAGAGCGTCAGCATTGAGCAAAAAAGCTCTAAAGAAAAGTGCCCTGGCCCTAAGTTCAAGCCCTAGGACCAGCACAACAAAAGAAAAATCAAAAGCATTCGTTAAGCTAGCCATATTTTCTTTAGAATTTTGCTCACAGTTCTATCTCTTTCTCTTTGGTTATATCATTACTCTTCCCTTCTCTAAATACTTCTATTTCTCTTGACTCCAGAGCACCATGCTATTTATTCTCCTACTATTAAATATGTTCCTTTACGTGGCCTTTCACTCTGCTGTTAAATTTTATTCCTCCTTCATTCCCTGTTCACTGTGTCACCAGGTCCTATTATTTCAAAATGGCTTGTAGATATATCATCTCTTACAAATTTGTAATCTAGGCTTTACCGCCTAATACCTAGATTGTTGTGAGAGTCCTAGTTGATCTCCTTTGATTCTAGTCTCTTCTGTTTCTTCTGCCTACACTATTTCTACCTGATTAATTTTTTTAAAATACTGTATCACTTAGGATTTTATGCCAATACTTGAAGAAAAGTAGTGTTTTCAGATGAGGTTGAAACTTGGGCTGGGAATGTGGCTCAGTGGTACAGTGCTTGCCTAGCATGCATGAAGCCCTAGGTTTAGTTCCTCAGTACCACATGAACAGAAAAGGCCGGAAGTGGCTCTGTGGCTCAAGTGGTAGAATGCTAACCTTGAGCAAAAGAAGCTCAGGGACAGTGCCCAGGCCCTAAGTTCAAGCCCCCAAGACTGGCAAAAAAAAAAAAAAAAAAAAAAAAAAACACAGATGAGGTTAAAACTCAAGAAAAGCTAGGCACTGATGGGTCATGCTAGCTACTCAGGAGGCTAAGATTTAGAGGATCACCAGTCAGGGTGGCAAAGTCCATGAGACTCTTATCTGAAATTATAAATCACCAAAAAGCTGGACATCGACATGGACTAAGTGGAGCTGTGGGTCAAGTTTTGAGCAGAAAAGCTCAAGGACAGCAGCAGCCTAGCCATAAGTTCAAGACTTGGGAACAGCACAAAACAAACACCTCTACAACAAACTCTAACCCACTTACTAACAGAAGCTACTATGAGTTTACTTCTGGGATTCTGCTTTTCCCTCTTCCAGAACAAACTCTCTTATGGTGCTCTCAGGTGCCATTTAAGAGTTTATAACACACACCAAATATTTTGCCCAACTACGTCAGGCCTGTTCTACCACAAATTCAGTTTGCTGAATGGGGACTGGTTTTGTCTCCACTTTTCACTGTGGTACAGTCATTTTTTCAGACTTTATATTAACTGGCTTGATTATATTTTTTTTATTTCTTCAACAAAACTGCATTATTTTGGACTTAATAAGTTAAAATTTTGTGCCCAGGCGCTAGTGGCTCACATTTATTAATCCTAGCTACTCAGGAGGCTGAGACCTGAGGATTGAGGTTCAAAGCCAGCCTGTGCAGGGAAGTCCATGAGACTCATCTCCAGTTAACCACCAGAAAACTGGAAGTGGCACTGTGGCCCAAAGTGGTAGACAAAAGCTCAAGGACAGTGGAGGCCCTGAGTTCAAGCCCCATGACCACCAAAAATTTATTAAAAATGAAAGTTTGTGAAAATTGTTCTGGATCACACTGGCCTTTAAGCTTAAGTCTAATAAAGATTCCATCTGTAACCAAATAGAATAACTATCCCATAGGCTTCAGGTGTATATTATGTAGTGAAAAACATGTTATGGAAGAGGGCTAAGGGGTGTTTTTCACTCTTCAGTGCTTTTCATTCCATCTGTAGTCGAGCTTTCACAGTATTTCTAGAAATGTGTTAATGGTGGCTGTTACCATAAATGTTAAGCTGCCTTGTCAAGAATGAGATAAGTTTGTTGCTGTTTTCTGTGTGAAAGGCAGTGCCTACCACCAGGAGAGTAATGCCTACTTGTGAGCAGCATTTCATGTTCAATCAGGCTCTAAGAAGATCTGATTAAGTGCCTTTAAATTAAAGTCCAAATAGGGGCTGGGAATATGGCCTAGTGGCAAATGTGCTTCCCTTGTTGCCCTAGGTTCGATTCCTCAGTACCACATATATAGCAAAGGCCAGAAGTGGTGTTGTGGCTCAAGTGGTAGAGTGCTAGCCTTGAGCAAGAAGAGGCCAGGGATAGTGCTCAGGCCCTGAGTTCAAGCCCCAGGTCTGGCCAAAAAAAAAAAAAATCCAAATATGTATAAAACAATATTAGGGCTCCAGGTTCATATTTTGAAACAGGGTCTTGTCCCAACAGTTCTATCTCAGCTTTTAGAGTGCTGCCATTACAGGCTGGCACCAACAAACTGGGTTTAATGTTGGCACTTTGGAATATTTAAGAAAACTGTTTTCTTTAGATTGGCAAGTAGTATTGTGTGGTGTACAGATTTTCAACTTGCTTTTTCCTGTAATAGTTTTCCATGTCATCCTTTTACGTTTCTTTATAGTAGTGAATTACACAAAACACGCAGTGACTAGTAAAAGGCATAAGACAGTCCATCTCACTATTTCATTTTCTTCGTTTTTAAAAATGGGGATAATAATGTAAAACATACTACAGTACTTGACACAGTCCTCAATAAAAGTGTTATTACTTAAAAGAGCAATTATCAGCGTATATAGATGGTAGCTGAAGACACAAGAATGGACAGGACTATCTAAAGACAAGGTGTTGAGTACAGAGGTAAAGGGAACCTACAATAGAGCCTAAATGAGCAGGAGACCTGTCAAGATGAGCAGCCAGAGAGAGGGGAAGAGATCTAGAACTGTGGACACTGGGATGAGATAGTCTCAGAAGGACCTGGTTAATTCTATCAGGAACCACAAGTAGGGCATTAAGTAGGATGCTGATGGAAGGATATATAGTAGACTAAGCAACAATAAGACTGTTAGTGATCTTGGGAAAAGCAACTTGTATGGTGTTTTGAGGGCAGAAGCCGGGTTGAGACACCAGCAAAGATACCAAATTTAATCTAAATTCCCTTTATGAGCTGGCTCTTTTCATTCACTGACTCCCTTCCTCCTCCCTCACCTGTATGGGTGCATGGTCTTGTTTACTCTTTGTCTCTGTTATCACTAATCTTCCCTCTGTCTGTTGAGCTCTACTGGACTGCTGTGATACCCCACTAAGCCACAGTCACATAGGCCTCCAGTATGAACCCCCATACCCGTTGGGTGACATGGCTTAATTTGCTAGCTTATTTACATCTCCTCTTTGTAATGGGGTCTGCCCAAGGGAGGGGACCACAATGTAATAGGGTCCAAGGTTGCGGGGGTCCCCCATCCCTCCAAGAGTTCACTACTCAGAAACAGTCTCAAGTAAAAAGATGGATTTATTGGGAAAGCAAAAAGTATACTGACCGGAGCAGGCTGGCTGGCCAGGGCCACAGCCCAGACTCCGGAGCTGGGACCGCACACCCTGGGCCACACTTGGGGTTCAGGTTATAAAGGCAAACACCACATGGTCAAACCTGCCACACGCAGGTGGCCAATGAGGTTACAACACTTACAGAGCATGCCAGGTCACATGCAGGTGGCCAATGGAGTTACAATCTGTCTCATAGTAACTGTTGGAACCAACCTATCATTTTAGTTAGACTTGCGCACGGATTTGGCAGGGCTCACATGATGCAAGCAGATACGCCTACTCATGGGAGGGCACAGGTTTAACCTTAAACATTCCACTACTCAGGTGGTCAAGCAGTTTACACAATCTTATCACAGCCAAGGGGAACTTCCCTGGATAGGCTGGGGAGATCTTAGTGAACATGGAGTCGGCTTCTGCTCTTTAACTAATCTGAGATGGAGTCAATCTGACACGCCTCAACAGCCAGTGATGGCACTGGCCAGATCTGACCTCCATATTACAGTCTGCCCATTAAACTCTGTCTGTGTGCGCTCAAACACACCAGTCCTGGGGCTTGAACTCTCGGCCTGAGCACTGTCCTTGAGCTTTTTTGCTCAAGGCTAGTGTTGTACCACTTGAGCTACAGCTTGACTTTGGGCTGTTCATTGGTTAATTGAAGATAAGATTCTTACAGACTTTCCTGCCCTGGCTGGATTCTAGCTGAGATTCTTAGGTCTCAGCCTCCTGAGCAGCTTAGGAGTAACTGCCTGAGCCACTGGTAACTTGACTATACAGTTCTTGGAGGGTGATACTGAATCTTTATCTTTATCTGGCGTATCAGACATTAGATACTACAAGATGCCGGAGATAGCTAGGTTTTTAGTGTAAATTTGTAGTGACAACAGTATTTGCAGGCAGGGATCAAGGGCATTAGATAACCTTGCTGAAATTCAGTCTGTCATAGAAATTCCCCTTATTCTGGGATTCAGGAGATACTTCTTTTCAACTTTGTTTATCGTGATAAACATTGTGGAAGCACTGGGACTTAAATACTTTGGCTTCTTTCCACTTATCCACAGAATGAATGAGATTGATGAGACTTGAGTTCCCAGAAAGTATCTGAAGGTCAACCATGGGATTGGCTTTTGTAAGCTATTGGGATTGTATGGACACTTTCCAGACTGCATCTAGAATCATTTCTAAAACTACTTCCAGCATTGAGTTGCAGGGAATCCTTACTCTTTTAGTGAGATTATTATGGCAAAAATGAGTTAGACCACAGCTTTTCATTGCAATGTTTTTTAATCCCTTTAAGGTTTTCTTTTTGTTGTTTTTAGGTGCTGTCCCTGAGCTTCATTTGCTCAAGGCTTAGCAGCTCTACCACTTGAGCTACTGTGCCACCTCTGGCTTTTTCTAAGTAGTTTATTGGAGATAAGAGTCTCAAAGACTTCCTTGCCTGGACTGGCTTTGAACTTACATCCTCAGATCTCAGCCTCTTCTGAGTGGCTAGGATTACAGGCATGAGCCACCTGTGCTGGGCTCCCTTTCAGCTCAGGGCCTGGGCACTGTCCCTGCGCTTCATTGCTCAAGACTAGCACTCTACCACTTGAGCCACAGCACCAATTCTGACCTTTTCTGTTTATGTGGTACTGAGGAATGGAACCCAGGGCTTCATGCATGCTAGACAAGCACTCTACCACTAAGCCACATTCCCAGCCCAGCTTTATAGTTTTTATTCTGATAAAAAAAATGTGTCCATTTTAAAATTATTAATCATTTGTAAGCGGCATTAAGTGCATTGATTAGTGCTTGCTATACCTATCATTGCTATCCATTTCCAGATCCTTTTCATCATCCCAAATTGAAGCTGTACACATCTAACAATAGCTCCCCATTCTCCTTCTTCCTGTTCTTTCTGTTCCTATGAATTTGTCTGTTCTCAGTCCTTTAAGTGAAATACACAATATCTATCCTTTTGTATCTAGTTCATTTCATTTAGCATCATTTTCAAAATTCACTTATTGTGTATAGCATATGTGTAGGAATTTCTTTCCTTTTTAAGTCTGAATAATAGCCACTTGTATTTATACCACCTGTGTTTATACATTCATCCATAAGTGGGCATGTGGGCTGCTTTTACCGTGAGCTCTTGTGAATACTACTACTGTGAAAATTAGTGTACAAACTGTGTTTGAGTCCTTATTCTAAGTTTTTTGGGAGCATATGCCCAGACTCTATTACATTTTATGATCAGCATATTAACACAAATGTTTACAGCAGTCTCTATCTCTTTTATGCACTCCCCCTTTTTCTCCCCTCTCCCCGTTCCTTCTCCTCTCTCTCCCTATCCCCCTCTTTCCTTCAACTAGGGTTGGACCTAAAGGCTTTGTGCTTGCTAGGCAGGCGTTCTATCACTGAGTCATGCCTCCAGCCCTTTTTTAACTTGTCTTTGAGATAGGATCTCACTTCTCCAAATGCATGTCTGGACTGCAATTCTAATTTTCACTTGCCACTGTGACTGAGACGTCTTACAGTTTTTTCTGCCTGGGCTGGCCCAGATCTGTAGTCTTTCTGATTTCAGCATTCCATATAGCTGGAATAACAGTTGCACACCTGGCTTTTGGTTGAGAAAGGGATCTCTTGAACTTTTCTGCCTCCCAAATAGCTAGGGTTACAGTCATGAGTCACTCTCACATAACAAATTTTTGTAAGTTTTATGTGGTAATTGTTATTGTTGTATGTGGAGTGTTATCTTGTTTTGTTTTGTTTTTGGTGCCAGTCCTGGGGCTTGAATTCAGGGCCTCTCATACTTGCTCAGCCTTTCACTCCCAGCTGATTCCCTGCTTCTGGAGCCACGCCTTTACTTCTGCCTTTTGCTGGTTATTTGGAGATAAGAGTCTCACAGACTTTGCTAATTTTAAACTACAGTCCTCCAATCTCAGCCTCTTGAGTAGCTAAGATTATAGGCATGAGCCACCAGTACCTTGCTAAATTTTCATAAATGTGTGTGTGTGTATTTGGTACTAGTACTGGGGCTTGAACTCAGGCCTGGGCACTATCCCTAAGCCTTTTTTGCTCAAGGCTAGCACTGTACGACTTTGAACCACAGCCCCACTTCCAACTTTTTGGTGGTTAATTAGAGATAAGAGTCTCATACTTTCCTTCTTGGGCTAGCTTCCAACAGTGATCCTCGGATCTCATCCTCCTGAATAGCTAGGATTATAGGCATATTTTTGTAAGTTTTTTGTTTGTTTGTTTGTTTGTTTGTTTTTGGCCAGTCCTGGGACCTGGGCTCAGGGCCTGAGCACTGTCCCTGGCTTCTTTTTGCTCAAGGCTAACACTCTGCCACTTGAGCCACAGCGCTTCTTCTGGCCATTTTCTGTATATGTGGTGCTGGGGAATTGAACCCAGGGGCTCATGTATACGAGGCAAGCACTCTTGCCACTAGGCCATATCCCCAGCCCTGTAAGTTTCTTTTTGCCAGTCCTGGGGCTTGAACTCAGGGTCTGAGCACCATCCCTGGCTTCTTTTTGCTCAAGACTAGCACTCTACCTCTTGAGCCACAGTGCCACTTGCAGCTTTTTCTGTTTATGTGGTGCTGAGGAATCAAACCCAGAGCTTCATGCATGCTAAGCAAGCATTCTACCACTAGGCCACATTCCCAGCCTTTTTGTAAGTTTTTCAGAAAATGTATTTAATCAGTTCTAAAGCAGTCTTGGATAGTGATCCAAAAGCTGCATTATAGGTTGAGTACATGACTTAATTGGCAAATTGGTAAAGTGCTTTGCTGGCAGGTTCAGTCCCGTGTGTGTGTGTGTGTGTGTGTGTGTGTGTGTGTGTGTGTGTGTGTGTGTGTGTCACACACACAGCTGCATTTTTTCTGTAAATAATAAACCATTTTATTCCTGCTTATACTTACCTACTTTGTCTGAAAGAACCAATTGCTAATTTCCCCCATGCCTTATAAATAGGTCTGTTTCCATTAATATCTGGCTTCAGTGTCTGAACGAACAGAAGTCAGTTATGTTGCTGATGTATTCTCAAATCATGACAAAATGTGCATGCTTCTGAAACTGTGACCTGAGGACTAAGAGAGTCTTTCATAGGAAAAAGTTTAAGTATATTGCCATAGGAATGTTTCATGTGGAGACCTCTTTCTGTTTTACTGACCTATAAATTCATTCTTTTAGTAGGCTATAAAATATATCTGAAAACAGTGACTCTATTTCATCTTTACTGATGTGGAGACTAACTAATACCTTTCTTTCATATGAACTTGCCTAATCAACAGTATCTTTTTTCTTTTTTTTCTTTTTTTGGCCGTTCCTGGGGCTTGACTCAGTGCCTGGACACTATCCCTGAGCTTCTTTTGCTCAAGGCTAGCACTCTACCACTTGAGCCACAGCACCACTTCTGGCTTTTTCTGTGTATATGGTACAGGGGAATCGAACCCAGGGCTTCATGCATGCTAGGCAAACACTCTACCATTAAGCCACATTCCCAGCCCATCAGCAGTATCTTTGATGGAAGGATTTTTTTTTTTTTTGGCCAGTCCTGGGGCTTGAACTCAGGGCATGAGCACTGTCCCTG
Source organism: Perognathus longimembris pacificus (assembly GCF_023159225.1). Classification (NCBI taxonomy): domain Eukaryota; kingdom Metazoa; phylum Chordata; class Mammalia; order Rodentia; family Heteromyidae; genus Perognathus; species Perognathus longimembris. Next base: position 80,885,363 of record NC_063163.1, read on the forward strand.
GCTTCTTTTTGCTCAAGGATAACACTCTACCACTTGAGCCACAGCGCCATTTCCGGCTTTTTCTACTATATATGTGGTGCTGAGGGATTGAACACAGGGCTTCATGTATACGAGGCGAGCACTTTACCACTAGGCCATATGGAAGCCCTAGCTTCCACTAGGATTTTTTTCATTATGTTAGTCTTGATAAAACATAGCTGTTCACATATGGTGCTGTTTTAAAAAATTAGTTATTTTCATAAAGTATTTGGTACTAATGGAGAAATCAGAAATGTTTTCTAAGAAAATGTTTTATACTAACGAAGGGGATACTTGAAAAGCCCACCCCATCTTCATAGCTTTACTCTGAGATGTTGAGGGCTGTTGATGTTCTCCACATAATTACCTCTACATAAAGTAGGAGATGAGCCCAGGGGGCTCAAGGCTCACAAGAACCACCTTTGTGAAGAAAAGAGTGGCCCCTTCCTCAGGTAATATCATCTAGCCCTAGGATATGACTCTCCTCACTAGACTGTCCAGCCTACATTATAAAGCTGCATCCCTGGGGAGAAGGGGTGGCTTGTACCTTAGCATTCTCTGACTCTGTTGACCAAGGGACCCTGTGCAGGGAATAATAGAGCAGTGTCCAAATAACGGTTTGTGACTTTGTGAGCCATATAGTCTTGTCACATATATTCAGCTCAGCTGGTGAAATGTTACAGTAGCCACAGATGGTATATAAAGGAGTGAAAGTGACCGTGTCTGTTGGGGTAGCAGTAGGCCATATTTTGCCAAGTCCTGGTCTGTGGCAACCCATAGCATTTCCTATAGCATATTATCTGTCTATTAATAGCACCACTTCCTGCCACCCTGTGTGAGGTGTTCTTACCAGACTGTAACTTCTTAGGTGTCTTCTTTATTTACTTTTTGTACCTTGAATGTAAATGATTAATTTATTGTGTTTTACTTGATAAGACACCTGTAAGGCCTAAAATACAGGCATGCATTGCTTAGGAACAGATAGGTGTTGTGAGAAGTGTGGTGTTACGCATTTGTGTCATTGTGCAGACATCAAACATCAGAGGTTTTACTTAAGGTGTTTTGAGCTACCATCATATGTTCTGTTGTCTTTGAGGAAAATGTCACCAAACAGCTTATCATTGTTCATATTTGGTTAAGTGGAGATAAGAGTCTTCTGGACTTTCCTGCTCAGGCTGGCTTTGAACCGCAACGTGAACCACCAGTGCCCAGCTTTTAATGAAGTATTTTTAAAGGTTGCTAAAATACTTCTCTTTTCTGCTGTCCATCTGAGTTAAATAAGTTTTTTGTTTGTTTTCCTGTGTGAGTTCACCACCTAGATATGGCACTAAATGGAATATAGAATTTGAGCCATTAAAAAAACTTGCCAAGCCAGGTGCAAGTGGCTCACACCTGTAATCCTAGCTACTCAGGAAGCTGAGATCTGAGAATTGTGGTTCAAAGCCAGCCCAGGCAGAAGAGTCCTCATGAGACCTTACCTCCAATTAACCAAAAAACAGAAGTGGAGCCATGGCTCAAAGTAGTTGAGTGCTAGCCTTGAGCAAAAGGGCCCAGGAACAGTGTCCATGACTGACCAAAAAAAAAAAAAAAAACGCCTCGTCAAAACATTAGAGAATTCGTTTTTAACTTTTCGGATATAATAAATTCTACAAACTTCCTCTCTTATGTACAGACACTCATAAAGGGCCTCAATTTTAAGAGCATAAATGTTCCCACAGCCAAAAAGTTTGAGAAGTGCTTGTCCAAGGCAGTGTCTGTGCAGGGTTAGACTAGTAGTTATTTGGCTTGATGAATGAAATAGAATGCTTTCATTGTATACTTGGAAGATGGACACCTAGAACACATTACAGAACAGTGCTTTCTGTGTCTCAGTGTGACTTGGTTTTAGTATGATGTGTGTTATAGCACTTGCTGGCATTGCAGCTAGAAATGGATATTTGACTGTAGAAAATTAACTAAAATCCAGTATGGTTTAAAATTTTTGAGGATGTAGAATATAGTTTTAGATACGAAAGGAATTTCTGACAGCTTTTTTACTTTTTCTATTGAGGTAAAGTTTTGAGGAAAACATAATTTAAAAATTGATAGTTTTTGTAATAACCATATAAAAAATATGGGCTTCAACACCTGATGACCTATATGCATGTAGCACTTGTCAAAGTCTTCAAGTCTGTTTAAAGTACATTTGGCTCGTTGTAAATGTATATTTACATAAATTTACGTAAATTTTGGCATGTCGTAAATGTATGTTTTGTTTCTTTTTGTACTTTAATAAGAATTCCTTGGGCTGGGAATATGGCTTAGTATTATAGAGTGCTTACCTAACAAGCACAAAACCCTGGGTTCTGTTCCTTAGCAGAAAAAGCCAGCAATGGTGCTGTGGCTCAAGAAATAGAGTGCTAGCCTTGAGCAAAAAAAAGGAGTCAGGGACAGTGCTTAGGCCCTGAGTCCAAATCCCAGGACTGGCATAAATAAATAAATTCCTTTATTTCAGAAAATAGTTCTTATCATTAATGTCTATCCAGAGACATTAACTAGACATTATCCAGATAACTAAGCAAGAGGGCATGAGGAACAACACAGTTTTGTTGGTTTGATAGAATCTGAAATATAAGTTAAAGAGAGGCTGTGAAATAAGATTGTTGGGTATGCCAGGCACTGGTGGCTTACCTTTGTAAAGTCCTAGCTACTCAGGAGTTTGAGATCTGAAGTTCATGATTTAAAGCCATCTGGGGCAGGAAATTTCTGTGACACTCTTATCTCCAGTTAACTATCAGGAAACTGGAAATGGCGCTGTGGCTCAAAGTAGTAGAGCACTAGCCATGAGCACAAAGAGCTCAGGGACAGAACCCAGGTCCTATAATCAATCCTGACCAAAAAAAAAGAATGGAAAGTGTGAAGGATGACTTCTTGAAAACAAGATTTCTAAGAGTGAAGCCATAGCAAGTATTTAAGGAAGGAGAAGTGGAGGAGTTGAGGACATGGAAATTATGGGATTGGCTGAGGGCAATGTGTGGAAAATAAGAGAAATAGGTGTCAAGAATGGACAGAGTCTACTCATTAGACACTGTGTGGAAAATGAACTATGTAACTTATGGGCAAAGACTGGAGGAGAAACTGGGGGAAGGGAAGAAAAGGGCAACATTGTGCAAAAAAGAAATGTACTTATTACCTGACTTATGAAATGGGAACCCCTCTGTACAACACCTTAAAAAAATTACTTGTTTTATTAATTTTTTGTTTATGTGGTACCAAGGAATCGAACCCAGGGCCACATGCGTGCTAGGCAAGCACTCTACCACCATACCACATTCCCAGCCCTGTACAACACTTTTATAATAACAAGTTATTATTTTTAAAAAGAGCTGTGTGCTTATAGGCACATATCTTGTAATCCTAGCGACTCAGGAGTCAGATCTGAGGATGGTGGTTCAAAGCCAGCCCTGGTAGCAAAGTCTAGGAGACTCTAATCTCCAGCTTACCACAAGAAGCCAGAAGTAAAGCTGTGGCTCAAGTGGTAAAATACTAGCCTTGAGCAAAAGAGGTTTGAGGACAGCACCTAGGCCCTGAGTTCAAGCTCAAGGACTGACACAAAAAAAGAAAAGACTATACCTAATGGGGAACGAGGATATTAAAGAATTCATTCCCTCCCCCTCAGGAATGGGCCGAGTATCTTGGGAGGAAGAATGATGACTCACTTTAGACCTGCTGGTTATGAAGAACCATCGGTAAGGACCCATGTGGAGGTCATCAGTGGCAGGAAAACTAGAAGTGGAATTCATGAGAGAGATCTATTCTTTACCTTATTTCTGAGTAAAACCAGTGAAAATTATGATTGGTGATTCTGGTGTAAACAGATACATGCTCAATCACAAAGACATTTTGTCAGTGGAATAGATTTTGTAAAAAAAAAAATTGATACTTTGGGTTCTTTTATAAGATGCTATAAGTGTACACTATGAACCTTTTCATTTGACCTTATGCTAAGCCAGCAAACCTTATTTTAGTTATGTAACTTGCTGCTTGTGCTTAACTCATTTCCTCTCATTTCTCTAGGGCCTATTCCCTGGTGGATTCCAGTCAAGTGTCTACATTCCTGATATCCATCCTCCTTATCGTCTATGGTAGTTTCAGGTAAGGGTTCTCCAAGAGGATTGAGTTCTGTTGCAGATGGAGGAAGCACTGCTCTGAAAATAGTGGCACCAGAACTTCGTATTCTGTAAAGAGAAATGGGACGTTGGCAGGATTTCAGTTACGGCAGGATTGTTCTAGTATTGTTCTTGAATTGGCTGCTGGTAATCTCATCATGGTTTTGCTTATTAGTACAAACATGGAAAAGCTAATTGCCTAAAATTCTAGTCTGAAAATAATGACTCCCCTAATAACACCCATCACTGGGAATGTTATAGAGAGAGCTCCTGACAGTAATTCTAGAGTCTCTAAGGGGACCCAAAATAAATAAATAAATAAATGGAGCCAGGTTCCAGCAACCCTTGCTACTCAGGAGGCTGAGATCTGAGTATCATGGTTCAAAGCCAGGAATGTCTGTGATACTCATATCTCCAATTAACTACCAGAAACCAGAAGTAGATGGTAGGGTGCTACTCTTGAGCAGAAAAGCTCAGGAACAGTCCCTAGGCTCTGTGTTCAAGCCCTACAACCAACCCCCCAAAAAGGTAAATGGAAAGTTAATTCAAAATTTAAAAATAAGAATTACTTTTTTTCCTCTGACTCAAATTCAAAAGCTAAAATTCAAAAGCTAAATTCAATCTTGTATTTACCCTGACCTTAGTGAAATCTCTCCTTCACTGTGCTTACTCCAATATTAGAATAACAACAACAAAAGGGGTATCCTTAAGATTAATTTTATTTTTGCCGGGTGCCAGTGGCTCATGCCTGTAATCCTAGCTACTCAGGAGGCTGAGATCTAAGGATCTCAGCTCAAAGCCAACCCTGGGCAGTAAAGTCTGTGAGACTCTTATCTCCAATTATTATTTTTCCTTTCTTTTTTTTGTTTGTTTTTTTTTTTTTTTTTTTGGCCAGTCTTGGGGCTTGGACTCAGGGCCTGAGCACTGTCCCTGGCCTCTTTTTGCTCAAGGCTAGCACTCTGCCACTTGAGCCACAGCGCCACTTCTGGCCATTTTCTGTATATGTGGTGCTGGGGAATTGAACCCAGGGCCTCATGAATACGAGGCAGGCACTCTAGCCACTAGGCCATATCCCCAGCCCTATTTTGCCTTTCTCTTCCTATTTCTTAAGTGGTAGAGTGCTAGACAAAAAAAGCTCAGAGACTGTACCCAGGCCCTGGGTTTATGCCCCAGGGCCAGCACTCTTCTCTCTGCGCCCACCCCCCCACCCCCAGCTAGAAGCCAGCTTTAATTTTATTTTATTTTTTGCCAGTCCTGGGGCTTGAATTCAGGGCCTGAGCACTGTCCCTGGCTTCTTTTTGCTCAAGGCTAGCACTCTACCACTTGAGCCACAAGCCACTTCTGGCTTTTTTCCTATATATGTGATGCAGAGAAATCGAACCCAGGGCTTCATGTGTTCGAGACAAGCACTCTACCACTAGGCCATATTCCCAGCCCTAATTTTTTTTTTAATTTTAAACTTTCAGTATATATACGAGACAAGCACTCTTGCCACTAGGCCATATCCCCAGCCCTCAGTATATATATATATATATTTTTTTTTTTTCCTTTTTTGCCAGTGCTGGAGCTTGAACTCAAGGCCTGAGCACTGTCCCTGGCTTTTTTTGCTCAAGGCTAGTACTCTACCACTTGAGCCACAGCGCCACCTCTTTTTTGTATATATGTGGTGCTGAGGAATTGAACCCAGGGCTTCATGTATACGAGGCAAGCTCTCTACCACTAGGCCATATTTCCAACCCACTTTCAGTATTCTTAAATTTAAAAAAAAAGTCTGGAGGCTGGAGGCACGGCTCATGTGGTAGAGTACCAGCCAGTGAGCAAAAGCGCTAGACATCAAGTTCAAGTCTCACAGGAAAAAAAAAAAGGTGCTCAGGTGAATTAGAACTGTGCTTGGTGTTAAGAGCACAGACTCACAAACCATGCAAAGAGGATATAACATAAATATGGCAGCAGTCTGCACATGAATGCTGCTGCCAATTGAATAAAACCCCAATACTCATGGCATATTCTAAATTGTTTGGGCAATACCAGGGTTTGAACTGAGAACCTCACACTTGGCTAAGCAGGTGCTCTCCTACTGAGCTATACCTCTAGCCCTTTCTTGACTTTATTTTTTAGATAGATTTTCTCTTGCTTCCTGCCTTGGCATGCACCTGTGCCTTAATTTGCCTACTTTAGGCTTCCCATTATAGCTGGGATGACAGATATGCACAGCCATGCCAGGCTTCTTTCTGCTGAGGTATGTAGTGTGAGTAACTTTTCTGTCCATACTGGCCTGAACTGATTGTCCCAATCTCATTCACCATAACTAGGGTGACAGTTTTGGTGCTTGGATTATTTAAATTGTTTGAAATTAGTAATACATCAGCAGAAAATGAGCCAAGTAGGCTAGGCATGGTGGTTCATGCTTGTAATCCCAGCATTTGAGAGACTGAGGAGGCAGGAAGATCCTGAATTTGAAACCACCTTGGGCTATATATAGCAAGAAGAATATGAACCAAGAACTTGCTTAGGCGATTCAGAAAGAAAGAAAAAAATGAAATAAGCTAATTTGGATGGAAACTTGTTTAATGAACAGTAGTAGTAGGTAAAGAATTATATATCAAAGACTCACAGTGCCTACAGTTTACCATACTTCTTTGAGGCCTTCTTATGTCTCCTTTCTCCATTGAATGTTTTCTTTTGTTTGGTTTGGTTTTGCTAGTTGTGGGGCTTGGACTCAGGGCCTGAGCACTGTCCCTGGCTTCTTTTTTTTTTTTTTTTTTTTTTTTTTGCCAGTCCTGGGGCTTGGACTCAGGGCCTGAGCACTGTCCCTGGCTTCTTTTTGCTTAAGGCTAGCACTCTGCCACTTGAGCCACAGCGCCACTTCTGGCCATTTTCTGTATATGTGGTGCTGGGGAATCGAACCTCATATACATGAGGCCCTGGGCTCATATACATGAGGCAGGTACTCTTGCCACTAGGCCATATCCCCAACCCTGTCCCTGGCTTCTTTATGCACAAGGCTAGCACTCTACCTCTTGAGCCACAGTGCCATGTCTGGCTTTTTCTGTATATGTGGTGCTGAGGAATCGAACCGAGGGCTTCATGCATGCTAGGTAAGCATTCTACCACTAGGCCACATTCCCAGCCCTCTCCTTTAAGTGTAAAATGCACATGTGTGAAATCCAATGGTGCTTTACTCATTGTTAATTACCCTTGCAGTCCCTAGACCTATTTAGAATATAGAAGAGATTGTGTTGCTGGTTGAATCAGAGTTGATCGAGTATAGAGAAAACAGTACTCACCAGTAGTGCTGAAGATTAAGTTGGCACACCCTTTCTGGAAGCAGTTGTGTACTGTGGAGAATGCTCTGTGTGCATGTCCTTTGACCCAACCTACATTCCTCCTTACAGGTTTTGTTTTTTCAGTCCGGGGCCTTGAACTCAAGGTTAGGGCACTGTCCCTGAGCTTCATTTGTTCAAGGCTAGCATTCTACCACATTTCGCCACAGTGCCACTTCTGGCCTTTTCTGCTTATGTTATACTGAGGAATCGAACCCAGGGCTTCATGCATGCTAGGCAAGCACTCCACTACTAAGCCACATTCCCAACCCCTGCCTTCCAGGAAGTAATTATGGATGTGCACAGATGTATAGCTGGAAGATCCACCTAGGCTGGAACTCTTTGATCTGCAGACAGAAAAACTCTTGAACTGATAGACAGGAAGAAATATTATAGGGTATTTTTTTAATGTGGCAATAAGAACTCTTTCATAGTTCAAAAGGGATCTTCTTTCTTTCCCAATGTTAGCAGCTTAAAATACTCTCTTTATTACTTTTCTGACCTACTTCTTTCATAAGCAAAACTAAAACTTACCTATAAATTTTTCCCCCACAGGTCTCTTAATATGGACTTCGAAAACCAAGATAAGGAGAAGGATAGTAACAATTCTTCTGGGTCTTTCAATGGCAACAGCACCAATAACAGTAAGAAATTTTATTACATCAGTTAACTTGCTTCAGCAGCACTTGATTCTTTCCATACTCCAGTTAATAAGGTACTGGGTTCGAGGTTGTGTTTGGTGTAACAATAAAATCTAATCTCAGTTCTATAAATCCGTTACATTTTTATGTTCTGGATCTGAACCACTGATTTCTTACATATACCAAAGTCGTGTCTAAGATCTTGCTTCTGAGATTTTGTTTCTCAAAGATGAATAAGATAGATTCTCATGCCAGTTTATAACTATATTTAAAAACATGGATGAAGCGAAGTGCTGGTGGCTCACACCTATAATCCTAGCTGCTCAGGAGGCTGAGATCTGTCTGCAGATTGTAGTTTGAAGTGCAAGAAAGTCTGTGTGAGACTCTTTATCTCTAGTAAACTCCAAAAAAAAAAAAAAAAGTAGAACTGTAGCTTAAGTGGTAGAGCACTATCCTTGAGCAAAGAAAGCTCAGGGACAGTGCCTAGGCCCTAAGTTCAAGCCCCAGAGACCACCACTAGATAAATACATACACACACACACACACACACACACACACACACACACACACACACACACAGATGGACAGACTTCTGTGAGGTTGATGATTTTTTTCATTTCTTTGTTGTCAAAGGGATGTACAGAGGGGTTACAGTTTCATACGTAAGGCAGTGATGAATACATTTCTTATTCAACTTGTTACCTCCTCCCTCATTTTCCCCCACCTCCCCCCTCCCCATTTCCCTCTCCACCCATGAGTTGTACAGTTGGTTTACACCATATAGTTCTGTCAGTATTGCTGTTGCATTGGTTTGTCTTTTTATCCTTTGTCTCTCGATTTTGGTATTTCCTTTCCCTTCCCTAGTTCCAATACACATATATACAATATCCAGGGTACTAAAATCAGTTACAGTGATGATATCAGGGGTAAAACCACAGGAAATAAATACAAAAGAAGGTGATTTTTTGTTGACCACAAGTTCATTCAATGACAGGAGGGGGGCCAGGTGGAGTGGAGGGTAGGCAGTACTTGGGTTTGAAGCCAAGGCTTGCTAAACTGAGCCATGCCTTTAGCTTTTTATTAACAGGTTGTTTTTAAGTTGGAGTCTCTCTTCTTGCCCAGGCACATGCTTAAACTGAGATTCACCTAGATCAGGCTTCCTATAGTTTCTGGGATGACTAGCATGTACTACCATGTCCAGATTCTGTCTGTTGAGATGGAGTTTTATGGACTTTCCTGCCTGAACTGGCCTGCAACCACAATCCTCTCAGTCTTAGCCTCCCACGTTGTCAGGATTACAGGTTTGAGCTACTGGCACTGAGCCATTCAGAGGCTCTTAAAGAAAGCTAATTGAAGTACTTGTAAAACTAAGCACTATGAGGATCTCCCCTGACAGTTAATGCCTGAAGATAACTGCTTTTTGCTAGTCGAGCACTCTACCATTTGAATCATGATTCTAGCCTGTTTTGCTTTCATTATTTTTCAAATAGAGTCTCACTTCTTTGCCCTGGCTGGCTTAGACGGTGATCCTCCCACTTCAGCCTCCTGAGTAGTTAAGATGCCCAGCTGAATACCTGGCTTTTGTTTTGTTTTCATTTTAAGTAGAACTGTATGGGCTGGGAATATGGCCTAGTGGCAGAGTGCTTGTCTTGTATACATGAAGCCCTGGGTTCGATTCCTCAGCACCACATATATAGAAAAAGCCAGAAGTGGCACTATGGCTCAAAAGGCAGTGTGCTAGCCTTGAGCAAAAAGAAGCCAGGGACAGTGCTCAGGCCTGAGTTCAAGCCCCAGGACTGGCAAAAAAAAAAAAGAACTGTGTTACATATCAAATGTTCAGCAGATTTATTTAGAATAGTTTAAAAAATAGACACAACCCATTGGCCCATAAAATAAATTTATATGGTTTATCCATACAATGGGATAGAATTGAGCATTAAAAAGAACTAAATACTGACACATACTACACTGCAAATGTGCCTCAAAGTATTATGCTAAGTGAAAGAAGCCAGACACTGCATATTATATGAATCCATTTATATGAACTTCCCCAAACAACAGGTGTATCTAGACAAAAAGTAGATTCATGGCTGCCTGGAACAAAAGAAGGAAATTAGCTATAAATGAAGGCTCTTACACGGCAATCAAATTGCTCAAAAATTAGGTGATGGCAAGGGTTTCACAGTTTGTTAGTTTACAAAAATATTGAGTTATATACTTAAAGAGTTAATATACTTAAAATTGAGTTATATATTTAAAATGTTATGTGAATAATAGAAAAAATTATGATGCTTATTATGGAACAGTCAAGTTAGAAATGAGTCTTGTTAAGTGCTGGTGGCTGTAATCTGTAATCTTAGCTACTAAAGAGTCTTGAGATCCAGAGGTTATAAAAAGCCTGGTAAGGGGCTGGGAATATGGCCTAGTGGCAAGAATGGTTGCCTCGCATACCTGAAACCCTGGGTTCAATTCCCCAGCACCACATATATAGAAAACGGCCAGAAGTGGCTCTGTGGCTCAAGTGGCAGAATGCTAACCTTGAGCATCAGGAAGCCAGAGACAGTGCCCAGGCCCTGAGTCCAAGGCCCAGGACTGGCAAAAAAAAAAAAAAAAAAAAAGCCTGGTAAAAAGGCAGGCTAACATAACAGCATTGTTCAAGTAGTAGAATACCAACTGAGCAAACATGAGGCCTTAGGTCCAAACCCCCATATTACATATTACCATAATGAAATAGGACTACACACCTGCCAAAATAGGTGAAATTAAAAGCCAACCACACAAATTGCTAATAAGATTATTAACAAGAATGGACCCTTAGGGCTGGGAATGTGGCTTAGTGGTAGAGTGCTTACCTAGCATGCATGAAGCTCTGGGTTCAGTTCCTCAATACTACATAAACAGAAAAGGCTGGAAGTGGCACTGTGGCTCAAGTGGTAGAATGCTAGCCTTGAGCAAAAGGAAGCCAGGGACAGTGCTCAGGCCATGAATCCAAGCCCCAGGACTGGCAAGAAAAAAGAAAGAGAGAGAGGGAAGGGAGGAAGGGAGGAAGGGAGGGAGGGAGGGAACCCCCTTACATACTACTAAGTGTACATTGGCACAGTCATTCTGGAAAATAGTTGAGCATGCACTAAATACACTTGGCCCAGCAGCTTTGCTCCTAGTTATATACCCCAAATACAAACGTGCATGAAGTACATACAAGCACAAGCAAATCAGTATGATGTGTAATTGCCAGAAACTTAGAAACAACCCAAGGGTCAGGCTGGATAAATATTACATTCATACAATGAAACTTAGTTCCTAAAAGCACGAATGATTTTCATAATAAAAGAAGCCAGAGGGGCTGGGAATATGGCCTAGTGGTAGAGTGCTTGCCTTATATACTTGATGCCCTGGGTTTAGTTCCTCAGCACCACATATATAGAAAAGGCCAGAAGTGGCACTGTGGCTCCAGTGGTAGAGTGCTAGCCTTGAGCAAAAAGTACTCAGGCCCTGAGTTCAAGCCCCGTGACTGGCAAAAATAAATAAATAAATAAATAAATAAATAAATAAATAAATAAATAAATAAATAAACAAACCACTGCACACACAAAAAAATAAATAAATAAATAAATAAAAAGAAGCCAGGGGCTGGGAATGTGACTTAGCATTAGAGTGCTTGCCTAGCATGCATGAAACCCTGGGTTCGATTCCTCAGCACCACATAGACAGAAAAGGCCGTAAGTGGCACTATGGCTCAAGAGGTAGAGTGCTAGCCTTGAGCAAAATAAGCCAGGGACAGTGCTCAGGCCCTGAGTCCAAGCCCCAGGACTGGCAAAAAAAAAAGAAGAAGAAGCTAGACATTGAGAATACTTGCTCCACAGTTCAATATACATGAAGTTCAAAAACAGGCAAAGTAAGATGGGCATCAGTGGCTCAGGCCTGTAATCCTGGCTGCTCAGGAGGCTAAGATCTGATGATCAGTTTGAAGCCAGTCTGGGCTTCAAGTCCATGAGACTCTTTGTCTCAAACACCAAAAAGCCTGAAGTATAGTCGTGGCTCAAGTGGTAGAGCACTAGCTTTGAACAAAAAAGCTAAGGGACAGTGCCCGGGTTCTGAGTTCAAGCCCCAGGACCAATGTGCATGAGTGTGCACACACACATACACATATGTTCACATGTACTCACAGAGAGGAAACACTCCATTGTTTGACATCTTGAATTCCTTTCTGAAGATTGCTAGATATGTGTGAGTGGAATTCTCTGTTAGGGAAAATAAACACACTGATACTGGGAAGTCCATTATATGTGGAAATTGGTTTCTTTTTAAATCATGGTAACATTCATTTATTTACAGTTATTTTATGCTAAACTTATTCCTGTGCCATAAGTTTTTGTTTCCTCAATTTCTTCTGGGGTGCCTCCTCTTTTGGTTTGGGAACAATCTGCTCCTTTTCAGTTAAGGTCATTTCAGTGTGGCAGGGGAGCTCATGCATGGGTTAATCCCACCATGGGCCCTGTAAGTTTGGCGGCACATCTTGGGTACTTTGTTCAGTCACCAGAGAGTCTACCTCTAAACGCTTTAGTTCAGAATTGCTCTCTGCATTTTTTTTTCTTTCCCCGATCCAGGTCCTTGAACTGCTCTATGCAGTCTTAAGCATGTGCAGCAGAAATTCAGCACTCCTTTTGGGCCACTGACCCTGTGTCCAGTCCCCCTGTTTAGCCTGGGCACATTGTAACACCAGAATGGCACACATTGCTTATTTTTTTTATTTTTGGACTCAGGGCCTGAGCACTGTCCCTGGCTTCATTGTGCTCAAGGCTGACACTCTGCCACTTGAGCCACAGCGCCACTTCTGGCCATTTTCTATATATGTGGTGCTGGGGAATCGAACCCAGGGCTCCATGTATATGAGGCAAGCATTCTTGCCACTAGGCCATATTCCCAGCCCACATTGCTTCTTTAAAGTGACATCTTTCAGATATTTGGTAGCTTTTTGGATATGCATATCCTTGATGACCTGGGCTGTTTCTCTGGGGTTCTTAAAGTGAACACAAAGATTTGAACCTCTTGACTTGCATGATTTTGTGGGGTTTTCTGGGTCTAGAGAGTAGCGAACCGTTTTCACAGGCCACTTACCTGGAAATTGCTTTTTGTGATTTTCTTTTTTTTTAATTTTGTACTCAGGGCCTTGAACTTGCTAGGCAGTCACTCTTATCATTTGAGCCATTCCTCTGGCCTGAAAATTACTTTTCTGTTGTTGGTGGTGGTCCTGGGACCTGAACTCAGAGCCTGGGTGCTGTCTCTGTTAATTGGAAATAAGGTTTCACAGACTTTGCTGCCCAGGCTAGCCTGGCTCCGATCTCAGCCTCCTGAGTAGCCAGGCTTATAGGCATGAGCCACCAGTACCCAGCCTGAAAATTACTTTTAGTCCCTTCTTTTGCTTAATTTTGGTAAATATTTAAGCAAAGGGTAAAAAAAATCAGTGTCTATTTTATAACCAGTTGTATATTTAGCTGTATTCACAGAATACTAAAAAAAAATGTTACTGTCCATAATTTCTCATTACCACCATGCTTTTCGTAGGTTGGTTACCTTTGGCTTTAAAGATAATGCAGTTGGATTTTCTTAGTTCTTCCTGGCTTCAGCTGCTCTGTTTAGCTTCGCTCTACTTTTGTTTTGCCAGTCACTGGAGTTTGACTAAAATTTCTAATTAGTTAGTGGCTTCCCCTGTAGCACAGCTGCCTATGGCCCTGTAAGAAACGCAGCACTGAATCGGTAAGTGTTCAGTGTCATACCGTCCACACCTAACAGAGCTTTACTTCTCTCCAGCATTGCCTCCACTTCAATATGTGTGTTCTTGCTAAGCATTCTAGGAAGGATCTTTGTATTCCATTTTGAATTTTGGTTATACACTAAAAAGATTATTATAAATATGTCTTACATAAGCTAGTCAACATATAGTCTTTGTTTAGCCAGATATTTTTGCTCATATTTTGAAGTAGATTATAAGATGATTTGTTTGACAGAGGAGGGAAGAGTGTGGGTGTATTTTCAGATTTATGTATTTCTTTTCAGAGGTTTTATTCTTACCCCTACCAATGACCATTTATTTGAGAAACCATTGTTTTTCTAAGGCCCAGGCACCTGCAATTTCTTGTAGTTCTTTGAACTATTATAAAGCACTCAAGTTTTTTGTTTTTTTGGTTTTTGAAAAAAAAAAAAATCCTTAGATATAGCTTTAGTGGCAGAGTGCTTACCTGGGACTTGAGAGGCCTTGGATTCTAGTCCCAGAACCACCAGGAGGGGGAAATTGATTAGGCCCGCCCCACCCCAGCATTTTTTCTTTCTTTCTTTCTTTTTTTTTTGCCAGTCCTGGGGCACAACTCAAGGCCTGAGCACTGTCCCTGGCTCAGCACTCTGCCACTTGAGCCACAGCGCCACTTCTGGCCATTTTCTATATATGTGGTGCTGAGGAATCAAACCTAGGGTTTCATGTATATGAGGCAAGCATTCTTACCACTAGGCCATATTCCCAGCCCCAGCATTTTTTTTTAATACTCTGCAGGTGGTTCCAATGAGCAGCCAAAATTTGAGATCCACAGTGCCAAACCCCACTCTGTCTCAAAGACATCCCCCCCCCCACTTATTTCCTACAGATCCCTTAATATGTTCTCAAAATAGTTCTGATTTGCTGTTGTGGCTATGAATTACTTGCTCTTTCCTCTTCCCACTAAAGTGCACATAAGATTGAATCCAGGGAGTAATTATTATAGTCAGTGAGTTTAAACTACTACTTGCTTAAATCCGTACACAAACCCACAAGTACACTCGAATAGACTAGCCTAAGTTTTTATTTTCAGTGTTTTTGATTTGAGGGTGTTGTTATTGTGTGTGTCTGTGCCCTGCATCCAGGTTAGTACCAGAAAGTAGTAGCTCTGTTCAACAAGTAATTCTTGGGCACTTGCTATAGTGAAGGCAGTGAGGAGAGCTAGGAGCTCATATTCTTTTTTTTTTTTAATTTTTTTTATTAATTGAACACAAATTATTTTACAAGGTGTTGTGCAAAAAGGGTACAGTTACATAGTAGGGCAGTGTGTACATTTCTTGTGATATCTTACGTCCTGTTTTTCTATCCCTTCTCTAGGTCAGGTAGACATATATACAATATACAATGTATCAAGAACATATATAGTATTCACAGACTTGGTCTCTACTGTCTCTCCGTCTCCCTTTGTTAACAGTCATATATCAGGGAGATCATGCCCCTTTGTTTTCTGTGTTCTAGGCTTGTCTCGCTCAACATTATTTGTTCAAGTTCTGACCATTTCCCTGCGAATAACAATATTTCACCATTCCTAATCGCTATGTAGTATTCCATTGTGTATAGGTACCATATTTTTTGGATCCATTCGTCTGTGGAGGGGCATCTGGGTTGTTTCCATATTTTGGCTATTGTGAATTGTGCCGTGATAAACATGGAAGTACAAATGTCTTTTTGATCTTGGTGTTTGCTGTTTAGGATAGATGCCTAGGAGTGGTATGGCTGGGTCATAGGGTAGGTCTATATTGAGCTTTTTGAGAAACCTAGGAGCTCATATTCTGACTGAGCATCATAGGGCCTTTGATAACCCATATGTCACATTTTGTTTTGTTTTTGTGATATATTGGGGCTTGAACTCAGATTCTCTCTTGCTCAGCTTTTTCTCAGTCATGAGTGGTGCTCTACCATGTGAGCCACACCTCCAGTTCTAGCTTTGTGTGTACTTGCATACATGCACATAAGCACATGTCACATACTGGTTCTAGAGCTTGTTCAAGGCTATTGTTCTACTACTTGAGCCACATGTCTCTACTTCTGGCTTTTTGCTGCTGGGTTGGGGATAAAAATCTCTCAAACTTTTCTACCTGGGCTGGCTTCAAACTGCGATTCTCAGATCTCAGCATCCTAAATACCTAGGAATACAGCTGTGAGCCATCCACACCTGGCAACAGTTCCCGCCTTTTGCTGGTGAATTAGAGATAAGTGTCTCACAGATTTGTCTATTCAGGCTTTGCCCAAGCTGTCTGCATTTTAATGAATTTATATAAGTGCACGGGCAGGGTTTGGTATGTAATTGGTGGCTAACATGTCTCATTTCCTTTCTTTCAGGTATCCAAACCATTGACTCTACCCAGGCTCTTTTCCTCCCCATTGGGGCATCTGTCTCTCTTCTAGTAATGTTCTTCTTCTTTGATTCAGTTCAAGTAGTTTTTACAATATGTACAGCAGGTGAGTGTCTCTAATTTTAGCCTACTAAGAAATGTTACTTTTTAATAAAAAAGGTAGTGTTTCCATGTGCCAGCGGCTCACGCCTATAATCCTAACTACTCTGGTGGCTAAGACCTGAGGATTACAGTTCAGATCCAGCCCAGGCAGATAAATCCAAGAGAAACGCTTAGCTCCTAATAGCCATCAAAAGAGCTAGAAGTGGAAGTGTGGACCTAGTGCTAGAGTGCCATACTTGAGCAAAAAACCCAAGTGAGAGCGGGAGACCCTGCATTCAAGCCCCGCTACTGGTATATTTTTATTACCATAGTTTTCAAAAATTAGGATGTACATAACATGCCATGCAAGTTTTTGTTGATGTTACTGTTTTTTTCCAGTCCTGGGGCTTGGACTCAGGGCCTGGGCACTGTCCCTGGCTTCTTTTTGCTCAAGGCTAGCACTCTGCCACTTGAGCCACAGCGCCACTTCTGGTCTTTTCTGTATATGTGGTGCTGAGGAATCAAACGTAGGGCTTCATGTATACGAGGCAAGCACTCTTGCCACTAGGCCATATTCCCAGCCCTTCATGTAAGTTTTTATTTGTAAATTTGGCTCCCTTCCCACTCACTACCCTTCCTTGAACAGAGGAGTATACGTGTTCAAACCTGTTAGAAAGAAGAAAGCAAGGTGAATGCTCATGCACTTTCATGCACTTGATGATACCTACACACCTTAAGTTACCAGATGGTTCAGTTAGGCATAGTGGTCTTTGGCTGCTTCTACCAATGTCTTTGAAGGTAGAAATATTGATAGCTCATCAAAGTAATTAATCTCTCAGCTTTCTGATCAGTTTTCAAGCTGAGCAATGATGGAAATGTAAAAATGATTAGCAAAATGCCATAAGCTCTGCTAGGGGCTTTTCCCCGGGTCCTCTACTCATCTTTTCTTGTTGAGTTAGGAAAAATGAGAAAATCTACCCATGTTCTGCCCCCTTCAACTTTAAGAGCTTGTCTGCCATAGTAAAGAGTCTTCTAGTGATGTAGGTGTTAAGTAAGGTATTTTGAAAAATGTGTTCTATAAATTATGCCATTTCTTTTTTCTTTTCTTTTTACCAGTCCTGGGCCTTGGACTCAGGGCCTGAGCACTGTACCTGGCTTCTTTTTGCTCAAGGCTAGCATTCTGCCACTTGAGCCACAGCACTACTTACTGGCCGTTTTCTGTATATGTGGTGCTGGGGATCGAACCCAGGGCTTCATGTATACGAGTCAAGCACTCTTGCCACTAGGCCATATTCCCAGCCCCAAATATGCCATTTCTTGTATAATTGACTTAAAAAGTTAAAAATATTAACCAGGGGCTGGGGATATGGCCTAGTGGCAAGAGTGCTTGCCTTGTATACATGAAGCCCTGCGTTCGATCCGCAAGCACCACATATATAGAAAATGGCCAGAAGTGGCGCTGTGGCTCAAGTGGCAGAGTGCTAGTGAGCAAAAAGAAGCCAGGGACAGTGCTCAGGCCCTGAGTTCAAGCCCCAGGACTGGCAAAAAAATAAAATAATAACCATACGTTTTCTTTCTCTAGTTCTTGCAACAATAGCTTTTGCTTTTCTTCTTCTCCCGATGTGCCAGTATTTAACAAGACCCTGTTCGCCTCAGAACAAGTAAGGACTTGTGACTTTACTCTTAAGTTCTAAATATGTGTGGCTTTCTCTCATTTGTGGTAGTGTCACTACTGAGCAGTCATACTAAGTTTTTGGTGTTGGCTGGAAGACACAATGCAAAGAGCTTGGGAAGGGAGATGTTTGTTCTTTTAACACTGGCAGACAGTGCTTCCTTTTTTACCTTTCATGGCAGAGGAAATAAACAAATGGTAGGAAGTAGGGGTCATTGCAGTGTGCTTCCTGCTTAGATTATGAAAAGCAAAACAGTTTTCACTGAAGCAAAGCTTTCTTTCCTGGTGAAATAATGGAATAGAGGAATAGGTTAGGTTTACTATGTTGTCTGTAGTGACCTAGTTATGTCAACAAGTTTGGTTCACTGCCAATATGATCACCTCAGTTCCTGAAGCCACTGCTTGCTCCATGGAATCAAGGGCTCGCATAATGGGGAAGGTGTGCACTTGGCAGTCACCAGTGGGACCTAGTTTGCCCTGGAATTGATAGACTTACAAGTACTTCATTTCTGCTAAATGAATTGAATCATTGCCTTTCTTCATTTTGTTTTTCTCTTAAGATTTTTCTTTCCAAAGAGTGATTTTGATTTTTTTTAATTTAATTAATTTTGGTCGATCATGGGGCTTAAACTCTGGGTTTAGGTGCTGTCCCTGAGCTCTTCAGCTCAAGGCCAGCACTCTACTACTCTGAGCTACAGTGCCACTTCCTGTTTTTCTGGTGGTTAATTGGAGATAAGAGTCTCACAGACTTTTCCTGCCACAACTGGCTTTGAACCATGATCCTCAGCTCTCGGCCTCCTGAATAGCTGGGATTACAGACATGAGCCACCAGTGCCCAGCATGACTTTGAATTTTAAATACACTTGTTGGTAATTTGATCTGAGAAGTATATTATCAAATGGGACTAGAAGTAGTATAATTCCTCTGGGATTTTCATAATTTACCCGGAGAGTGTCTTGGATCTTTGGTACTTGCAGTGTTTAGGTATTGTTTACTGTTCTAATCCAGCCATTGTGACCTCTGATTGTGAAGAACTGAAGGGAAGTTTGAATTTTGATTGCATTGTCCCCATGATGCTGTTTTTCAGAATTTCCTTTGGTTGCTGTGGCCGCTTCACTGCTGCTGAGTTGCTCTCGTTCTCCCTGTCTGTCATGCTTGTCCTCATCTGGGTTCTCACTGGCCATTGGCTTCTCATGGACGGTGAGTAATGTGTGAGATTGGATTTTTTTTTCTCACAGTGCTTATTGGCATCAATGAGAGTTGTATAGTTGTACCTGACCAAACGTACCCCATACCCCTTTGTCACTCTCCCTTCCCAATGCAGCCTCAGCGTGTGCCCCTGTTCCATTTTCACACATGGACATGATGTCTTTAACATCCTGTCTCTCATCCTCCCCTACGTAGGAACCTGCTTTTTGTAAGTGTATCCCAGTTGTTCAAGGGGGCTCTCTGTGATATTTCACACCTCTGTGTACAGTATTTTAATCTTCCTGCTGGCTTCCTTTCCCATCCCACTGCCCCCTCATGTTTATCAGCTCTCATCATTCGCCTGTACGGTACATTTCTGAACTGTCCACCTGTGAACATTCTCTTTATCTCTGCCACCAGTCCTCATTATAAACATGTGCTCAATAATACATACAGATTCTGTTGTTTTCCTCAACAGTTTCATAGAGAGCTCATTCAGGGTTGTGTAACCTTTTAATCCCTTGCACACCTAAAACGTATACTTTCAGCATTCCTCTTCCCTCACCCTCAAGCATCTACTAATCAGCTTTCTGTCTCTATGGATTTCTCTGTTGTAGACATTCTTGTCTGACTTCTTTCATTTAGCAAAATGTTTTTAAGACTCATCAGTGTCATAACCTGTATCTCATCCTTTTCATAACTGAATACTATACACCATTATGCTATATGGCATATAGTAGGATATATGTATCTGTATAAAAAGGTATAAGGTATAGAGCATTTCATTGTGTATTGTTAATGATCTCATTGTCCTTGATGGTTTTAACCTCTGTGTAAACCTTGCTATTCTACTTCTTTGTAGCTGTCAGGGTACTTAGTTTGGTTTTGCTTTTTTTGCTGTTGGTGAGTGATCCAACACAGATGTCTTGCACATGCTCAGTACATGTTTCTACCTCTGAGCTACATACTCAGCCTAGACATAAAATTCCTGAAACAAAGGAGTTTTGTACTTTTTAATCTAGCATTTATAAAGGTTACATAGTAGTTTGCGCTGCTGAGTTATGGCATGTAAGAATTTCCCTCATTGGTAATGATAGAATAATGACAACAGTGGCTCGGATCTGTCCAGTGCTTTGTGCATTGCTAGATGTTTGCTGTGGATTACTTTACCTCTTTAAAGCAGGAACCTTATACACCATTTTACAGAACCTCTGTATAACTTTATACTCCTTCCAAAAATCTCCCATCACTCTTATTTCCTTGAGATTCTCCCCTTTTCCTCAATCCTCTTTCCTAATCTCATGAAGCATGTAATTGCTCCTGCTGTGTCCTCACTGCTCATCTTTCCTTCTGTTTTGGTCATTTAGAAGGGAACGTTAGAATATATAGCCATCGACTATACAATTTGCAATATTGTCGAAAAACTAAGAAAGAACTTAAAAATTATTGTTACCATGACACTGATCCAGACCTGCATTTCTTGGTCACAGGAGACTGGTTTTGGGCCATAACCCAGCATCAGCCCAGGCCTGCTCAGAGTGCCACTGCTACCCAGGCCTTACATTTAGAAGTAACTTAAGTTACTTCTGCAATGTCTATGAGCCACAGCATCAGGCTGGGTATGCTCGCTCTGGTGATTGTAAGTGTGCTGGGTAGAATTCAATGCATACATAGTTTGGAAGGGGTGGGTGTGCTCTTTGGGAGCGAGTTAACTAACCTGGGCAATGCATTCCAGCACAGAAGGGGCAGTAGCGTTCCCCTCCCCGCCCCCCCAGTCCAGGCCCGAAGGTCCAGCTGGACTGACAGGGCTGCCACCAGCTGGTCTAAAGGGCCTGAAAGGGAGCTCAGGGCCACCTATTTGTGAGACCATTGCAAACACACGGTGCTCCTAAGCCTGGCGACCACATACCTGATACCTGGCCATCTCCTCCAGCTCTAGCCATGGGTCTCTGTGTCGCCATGATCGCCTTCGTTCGCCTGCCAAGCCTCAAGGTCTCCTGCTTGCTTCTCTCAGGGCTTCTCATCTATGATGTATTTTGGGTGAGTGTCCGCTGTTCCCCTCCATGTTTGTATCCACAACCTTGCTGTCCCCTCCTCCAGTCCTGCACGGTGCGTGCATGGCAGCTGTGATGCAGTACCTGAGTGGGGGGGGTGGTGGAGACATGGGGAATCTTCAGCCCCCTCCCCCCTGAGTGGGGTTCTCTTCTGGGAACAGCAAAGGGACCACTGCCCCTGCAGAATTATGGGCTGTGCCCTGCAAGATGACTGCTGATGCTGAAAGCAGGCTGCCTGCAGCTCCTGGCTAACACCTCTCTCCACCTGGGCAGGTGTTTTTCTCAGCCTACATCTTCAATAGCAACGTCATGGTGAAGGTGGCCACACAGCCAGCTGACAATCCCCTCGATGTTCTGTCCCGGAAGCTCCACCTGGGACCCAATGTTGGGCGAGATGTTCCCCGCCTGTCTCTGCCTGGAAAATTGGTGTTCCCAAGGTAGGACTTACATATTGGCCTCATCCCATAACCCCACTGCCTTGGGTGTCTGTCTTGTCATTAGCTTCCTGACCCAGAATGGGAGAGAACTAAGTGCCTCCTGTCTACCTGAAATAGTGAAGATGGCAGTGTAGTTCCCAGTGTAGTTCACTTTACTAGTGTCACACAACAGTGTGTGACTACTCTTTGCACTCCTTTTAATTGGCTGGAAGTAGCCAGATGCCAGTAGCTCACACCTGTAGTCCTAACTGTTGAAGAGGCTG
This sequence comes from Perognathus longimembris pacificus, assembly GCF_023159225.1. Lineage (NCBI taxonomy): Eukaryota > Metazoa > Chordata > Mammalia > Rodentia > Heteromyidae > Perognathus > Perognathus longimembris. The sequence goes on from NC_063163.1 coordinate 80,907,333, forward strand.
AGATGTGAGACTCGTCTCCAACAAACACCAAAAAAGTCCAAAGTAGAGGCGTGGCTTAAGTCATAGAGCACTAGCCTTGAGCACATAAGCTCAGGGACAGCAGCCAGGCCCAAAGTTCAAGCCCCAGGACTGCCACCCCCCTCCAAAAAAAAAAATTAAATTTTGCTGGAATTAATAAAACCTGGATCTTTTTACTTATAAGATATTTGTCCAAAAAAAAAAATGTTCTTAGGGTGCCAGTGGCTAATGCCTGTAATTCTGTTAGCTACTCAGGAGGCTGTGTCTGAAGATTATAGTTTGCAGCCAGCCAGGGCAAACAATACACAAGACTCCTATCTCCTGTTAACCAGCAAAAAGCCAAAAGTGGAGCCATAACTCAACTGTTAGAGCACCAGCCATGAGCAAAAAAAAACAAAGAGAACATAAGGCTCTGAGTTCAAGCCCCAGTACTCACTCTCATACACTTGTTCTCTTGGTAAACAAAATTCTGGTTCTGTTCATGGTAATATAGCCTTGTGAAAATCACTGCACTGTTTTAATGCTCTGTGTCTGATAACTAAGTACTTATTTGCAGAATGTGAGTGACTTGGGCATAATGGTACACACCTGTAATCCCAGTCCCTCAAGAGGGGAAGGCAGGAAGCCTGAGTCAGAGGCCAGAATGGGCAAAGTTAATGAAAGCTTATCTTATCTGAATGGTGGGTAGAAACCTCTGCTGTTTAAACACTGGCAAAAACAAATAGGAACAGGAATGAAGGGCTGGGGGCCCAGGCTTCATCATGGAACTGGCGAAGGAATTAGTGACTCACAGGTGGTGGCTTGCCTTGGTTTGCGGAGGCGGCTGTGTGGCTCACCTCCGCCCCAGCATGGTTGTTCCGTGGAGCAGTGCCCTCCATGGTGGCTGAGGGCTTTTAAGCTGCTCCCTTCAAAGTTAGTGTTCAGCCAAGCATGGTAGTGCACACCCTTAACTCAGCCCTTGGGTGGCCGACAGAATTGTGACTTTGAGGCCAGCCCAGGCTACATTGTGTGCAGTCAAGATTTCCGTGTGCCACTCACCTAAGTTCTTTGACCTCTTAACCTGTGGGCAGACTCCACACGTGGGGTGAGGGGATTGGGGAGGCAGCACCCCTGACGTGCAGCTCTGCGTTGCAGCTCCACGGGCAGCCACTTCTCCATGCTGGGCATTGGGGACATCGTGATGCCGGGGCTCCTGCTATGTTTTGTCCTCCGCTATGACAACTACAAAAAGCAAGCCAGCAGCGACTCGTGCGGCCCCTCTGGCCCAGCCAACATCTCTGGCCGCATGCAGAAGGTCTCCTACTTCCACTGCACCCTCATCGGCTACTTTGTAGGTAAGATGCCACCTGCTCAGTGCCCACAGCTGCACTACACACATGCTCACTGGCGAATGAACTGGGGAAATCCTCTGAGATTTAAGTGACTCCCTATTTGTATCCTGCCTCAATAGACTTTTCCCTTCATTTCTCCAGCACGTCTGTCACCTCTCACTCCCAAGGGTGCTCCTCCAGCCAGCTCACCCTCAGGCAGACAGGAAGAGTCTATTAGGCTAGGAATGGTTGTGATCGCCTTCACACACATGTGCTGTGGCAGGGGGGAACACTAGCCTCCCCCTGCGCTCAGCATAGCACCACACACTGAAGCATTTCAGCCCAGGACCCTGAGAGGCCGGGCAAGTGGCATTGCCCCATTGGCACACGGGACTCTGGGAGGCAGCGCAGAGCTGGAGCCAAAGCCAGGCCTCTTGCCTTCACGTCAGCATCCCACACCACAGAAAAGGGGGGCCAGGCGTGTTCAGGGAAGAAGGGGGGCCTGACCTGGGAGTGTGGGCTAGGCCTGGGGGATCAGAGAGTCCCGACTAGACCCCAGGCAATGCAGGTGCCAGAGCTTCTCACTCACAGTGTCTCTGCTCCTAGGTCTGCTCACTGCTACCGTGGCGTCTCGCATCCACCGAGCTGCCCAGCCTGCCCTCCTCTACCTGGTGCCATTCACCTTATTGCCGCTCCTCACCATGGCCTATTTAAAGGTACCTGGGAAAGCAGTGGCTCCGGTCCATCGGGGCCGGGTGGTGGTCATCTTGCCGCAGGCCATTCTGCTTCAGCTCTGAGCTCCTCGTCTCAGCTGTGCTTCCCATGCTGTACCGGCAGAACGCTCAGGACTCGGAGCCCCTGGTCAGACCACTGTACCACCGGCTCACCTCTAGAAATGTCCTCATTTTTCTTTTTCTTTTTTTGGCCAGTCCTAGGCCGTGAACTCAGGGCCTGAGCACTGTCCCTGGCTTCTTTTTGCTCAAGGCTAGCACTCTGCCACTTGAGCCACAGCGCCACTTCTGGCCATTTTCTGTATATGTGGTGCTGAGGAATCGAACCCAAGGACTCATGTATACGAGGCAATCTCTCTTGCCACTAGGCCATATTCCCAGCCCTCCTCATTTTTCTTAAAGCAGTGTTGTAGGGCCAGGCAGGGTGGCACATGTCTGTAGTCCCCACTCTATGGGAGATTGAGGTAACTCAGATTCAAAACTACCCTGGACAACTTAGACCCCTGCTTCAAAACAAAAAGGGCTGATGATGTGATTCGGTGCTCGAGTGCTTTCCTGGCGTTTGCAGGGCCCTGCATTCCGCTCCAGCATCACCCAGAGCTGTCCCCTAGGGTTGGGTGGAGCGCAGCAAAGCCCTGGTTTCCTCCCCAGAACAAAAGAGAAAAGCAGTGGCTCTGTTGCTCCTACCAGCTTTTTAAACCCTGTGCTAAGTGCAAGTGTGGAACAAATTAAGAAAGATCTCCTGCTACTGAGGCAGCCCTTGATTTTTTAAAATGAGATTTACAGAGTGCACAATCTTTGAGATTTGCTTATCTCATTTTACAGCTAGGGAACGGACAGGTTCCTTAGCTTGTCTGCATTGTTAACTTACTGTGCAACTTGCATCAGGACCAGTGCAGGCAAAATTCCTAAAAGGAGTTTCTCTCCTGGCGTTGTGGCTCCCCGCAGCATGGCGGTACCATGTTCGTCTGTAACTCAGCCCAGTCCCTTCTTTCCCAGGGTGACTTGCGGCGGATGTGGTCTGAGCCGTTCCACTCCAAGTCCAGCAGCTCCCGGTTCCTGGAGGTATGATGGATCCTCGGACGTGACCACAGTGGCCGTCATCATTCTTTCCTCACCTTGTGGTTTTGTTTCCTCTTGAAGCCGGCCTGGTACAGAGGTGTGTACCTGTCCTGAGACTTCCGGGTGCCTGGCGCGCATCAGACGGAGCCCGCTTACAGGAGAGGGTGCTGAGGCCCCGCGTGGCAGGGAAAGCCGCAGCCCCCGCGGCCGCCTCCTCCATTTTCATGGATCTGCACAGACTGTAACCTTGCGGGGAGATGGAGCTGTGACTCTAAAAGCTACGGATGGCAAGGAGTCATTGTGGAGCTGTGGAACACTAAAAGCATCAAAAGCGTTAGCAAACCGAAGTTTTCTTCAGTGACACCCCTCCCAAAAAAAAAACAAAACAAAAAAAAACAACTTTGGGACCAGTTTCCTATGGGGACTCAGTTTCCGAGAACCAAGACAGAAGCTCTTCTGTCACATATTCTTTCTTTTTTTTGGATTTATTAAATATTTTCTGTGGTGTGAAGTGACTTATTAAATCCACAGACATTGTGACTTCTTACAGCACTCACATAAGGATTTGTTGAATACGTTCATGTCCACCCATCGCCGTGTCGGCAGTGAACAAGGGCACGGTTTTTATACAGACATACAGATATATATATATATAAACACACGCGCGCGCATAGATATACGAGTAAACAGAAGACAACCAGTCCGGACCACACCGTGAGAGACGGGCTGCGGGAATTGAGCATGTAGAGCAGTCCACGTGGCCTCCCTGTCGGAGCTGTGTCTTCCCGTGAGCGAGCGACCCCGCGGTCACCGCACCGCGTCCAGACTGGTGGACTCGTGGCTGCAGGGAACGTGTACTCTGCTTGATCAGCGTAGCAAACTAGGGATGAAAAGTTGAAAACTTTTTGGCGCTTTTCTTTTTACAGCTTCTCCCTCGCAGGATTTTTCGTAGTTTCTTCTTGAGCCAATGCATGTATGATAGCGGCCAGGCGTCATTGTGCTTTCTGATCATAGTCATGTACTCCCTGTAAATACATTTTTCTATTTTATATTTTTTTGTATTTTTTTGGCATTTTGTTTCATTGGTGTGCTGTATTTTCCATGCCCTCACTCCTTTAAGAAAAAAAAAAAAAACGGAAAAAAAGCAACACAATGCTGTCCTTGCTGTTGTGATTATAGTCTTGCTTTCCTTCTGGTGACAGCTGAGTGTTGGGGACAAATGTCATTGCTCCTAGCACTGGTGCCTGGCTCACTCAGGAGGCTGAGGTCTGAGGATCACGGTTCAAAGCCAGCTGAGGCAGGAAAGATGGTGAGACTCTTATGTCCAGTTAACCACCTGAGAGTGGTGCTGTGGTTCAAGTGCAGAGCACCAGCCTTAAGCAAATAAACTCAAGGACAGCACCCACACCTCAGGACCAGCCTACATACGCGCACACACAGTCATTGCTCCCGTGGGGCTGGCAGCAAATCCCAGCACTTGGGGAAAGCGCAGGTGGCCTGTCCCCATAGACTGGGCCAGGCTGCCTGCCCACTCTAGAGCAGCCCCCCTGGGGAAGAAGGTGGCTGTGCTTAGAGGCAGAGAGGAGTCTGGAATTGTCCCAAAGTTCCTGATAGCAGGTTGCTGTGTGTCAGTCTCCAGGGCCGGTGTGCACACTGTGGGTCAAGGTGTTGTCTTGGAATCCTGTTTTATTATAACCAGCCTGTGTCACTTCATGCCTTCATGCCGCAGCTCTAGTTCAGTCATGAAGATGTCAAGGCATTGAAACTTCAGTTCACAGAACTAAAGTCGAGGCTGAACACAGACTTGAAGTGTGACTTTATCAGTTGTCAAAAGACGAAAGTGGCTCAACAGGGTAGAGCCTGAGGGGCCTTGAGAAAAACTCAGGTGACGAACAGGGCTATATAGGTAGAAATAATGCGGTCTGGAGTTGGTCATTTAAAATTCTCTCTTTATAAAATTAAATGCTGCCAGTTACAGTGGCCCCTGCCTATAATCCCAGCTACTTGGGAAATGGAAATAAGAGGACCATGGTTCAAGGGCAGCTGAGAAAAAAAACATTACAAGACCCCATCTTTAAAAAAGGCCTAGTCCAGGGGCTGGGGATATAGCCTAGTGGCAAGAGTGCCTGCCTCGGATACACGAGGCCCTAGGTTCGATTCCCCAGCACCACATACACAGAAAACGGCCAGAAGCGGCGCTGTGGCTCAAGTGGCAGAGTGCTAGCCTTGAGCGGGAAGAAGCCAGGGACAGTGCTCAGGCCCTGAGTCCAAGGCCCAGGACTGGCCAAAAAAAAAAAAAAGGCCTAGTCCTCTGAAGGCTGCGGGGGGGGGGGGGAAGGGGGTGTCCTTTTTTGTCCACCTGTTAAAAATAGAACTTGCTTTGTTGTCTTGTTACAGCTAGTCACACTCAACCTCCTGCTGATGGCAGTGCCTGAGAAGCAACCTGTTGGTTTGAAGCATGCATCATCAATAAGAGCCAGAGATGGGAGACCACGGAGGGGGTGACATTGGTCAAGATGCATTGATTAAAACCTCTTTGTACAACTAAATAATGAAAGAATTAGAGCTTCTGGAAGGCAATGGGGCGTGGCTCAAGTGGTCAAGTGCCTGTTAAGCAAGTATAAGTAAGGTCTTTAGTTCAAATCCCAGTACTACCAAAGAAGAGACAAAAAAGTGAATAAGATTAACTGATGGCTTAACCCTATAATCTTAGCTACCTAGGTGGCTAAGATCTTAGGATTGTGGTTCAAAGCCAGCCCGGGCAGGGAAGTCCATGAGACTCTTACCTCCAGTTAACCACCAGAAATGGCGCTGTGGCTCAAATGGTAGAGCGTCAGCTCAAGAGCTCAGGGACAGCACCCAGGCCCAAAGTTCAAGCCCCACAATCAACAACAACAAGTTTCTCTGTGATCCATATCCCCAGCAGTGAGGTAGCATCGGGACCCAACAAGTGTCAGCCTCACCAATGGAGCTGGCGCTCCAGTCTAGCCGATCCTACTCATAGAACTCTCGCCTCTTCCTTCTGGAAGGGACAGGCCAGATGAGACTGCAATCCAGAAAGAATCTCCATGCCTATGCAATTTATACACTGCCTTCTGTCTGCAAGGCAGTCGTCTCGAATTCCAGTAGGTTCCGGGTCAAGTTTCCCATGCAGACAGACCTGTACCAGACCAGCACCTCTCCCTGTCCTTACCACTTCAGCCGCAGCTTCCCTCTCGCTCTTTCCCTTGGAGCTCGCAGCCCTCCCCTGGCCTCAGAGGCTTTGTCATGTCCGTGCATAGACTGCAGCAGGCACAGGGCGCCGGGCAAAGCTCACCATCCCCCCGCTGTTGTGTGGGTCTGTGCCAGGGTGCTGTGTGTAGTCAAAGATAGCACACTGAGATAGGAGGGGCAGGAAGCCTGGGTGGCTCTCACCTCCAGCTAACCAGTCCCACCCAGGCCTCTGGTGTGGCCCACAAGTGACCTGAACGGTCTGTAAATGGATTCTGCCATTGGTCCGGGACAGAGGGTCCCCTCACCACACCAGTTGGCGGCCTTGTTCCCTATTTAGCCCACTTGGAAAGGAACACCGGGGAGAGCAGAATCCAGTCTCCGAAGGCCTAGGATGGAGGTGATGACATACTGTGGAGGAGTGGAGCCCAGCCCACTCGCACTCCTCCCCTGCTCTGGGCCTCCCCACCTTCCCTGACCTGTTTCCCAGTGCAGATTCAAGCCTGGGGCCCCACTGAGCCATGGTGACAGCAGCTGTGCTTGCTAGGCAGATGTTCTACCACTTAGGTCATGCCCCCAGCCCTCTACTTTTGTGTAGTGTGTTCCTGTACTGGGACTTACACCCAAGGCCTGGGCGCTGCCTGTGAGCTTTTTCTCTCAAGTATGACAATTCTACCACTTGAGCCACAGCTCCACTTCCAGCCCTTTGCTGATTAAAGATAATAGTCTCACAAGAGTTTCTTGCCTTATCTGACTTCAAGCTGTGACGATCCTCAGATCCCAGCCTCTTGAGTAGGTAGAATTACAGACATGAGCCACCAGGGTGGGGCAGGCCAGCTTTTTTTTTTTGTTTGTTTTTTTGCCAGCCCTGCGGCTTGAACTCAAGGCCTGAGCGCTGTCCCTGGCTTCTTTTTACTCTAAGCTAGCACTTTGAGCCACAGCGCCACTTCCGGATTTTTCTGTATATGTGGTGCTGAGGAATTGAACCCAGGGCTTCATGTATACAAGGCGAGCACTCTGCCACATTCTCAGCCCCTGGCCATTTTTTTTTTTTTTTTTTGAGATGAAGTCTTGCCAGGCTGGCCTCAAACTCCTGACCTTACTGCCTCAGCACCCCCAATGCTGGGATTAGAGGTGCGCACAACCTCACTCCCTGTGACCATCTTCTTCTAACATCTCAGGGGCCGATGATGAGTTTCTTGGGCACCAGCATCTCCCGTCCATGGCTGGGTGCTGGGATGAAGGCATGTGCCATTGTGGAGGATCTGCTCCGGGCCTCCCGGGCTTGCGTGGCATGGCTTGGTGACCTGCCCTCAGGTCACAAGCCTCCTCTGCCCTCCTCCACCCGCTCCCAGTGCCGGGTCTCTAATTTATAACCACATTCCTTCTCTAGACTTTTCTTCCAGCCTTTACCATTTTACATCAATACATTTTCCCCTCATCCCTTGATTTCACATGTGTTCGGCCTTTTGGTGTGGAAACCCTGCAGTCTAGCTGTGTAGTACAGGCTGGCTTTGAAGTCTGGATCCCCCTTCTGCCTCCTGAGTGCTGAGATTACAGGCATGCTCCACCATGCCCTGCTTCCTTTCCTTTCCTTTCTATGACACCTAAGATTTGGCTGAAGAAGGGAGCCAGCACGTCTTGCCAGCTCAGCATCTTTGGGGAAAATAGAAGTCATCCCCTAGTGAAAAAAAATGGTTTATTGCTGATACAGGTTGTGGTTGCTATTTCTGAGTGTTTATCAAGTTATGGTCTACTCGGAAAAGCTAGGACAATTAAAGCAAAGAATGGTCTCTACAGTGAACTCTGCCTCATGGATGCAGACAAACAGCAAGCCCAGGCAAGCCTGCCAAGAACATCTGTGGGAAGAGCAGATAGGAACAGGAGCAGCCAGGGGCCCAGGGCTGTGGCTCAGTTAGAGCACTTGGCTGGCATGTGTAACACCCTGGGTTCTACCCGGCACCACAACAAATAAGTGAACCAGTGGCTGGATTGGTGTAGCAGGTTATGCTGGCATGCACTCCTCAGGGCTGAGGCTAGAGGACCCCAGTTTAAGGCTCACTCAGACAAATTAAGGAAATCAAACATAGACAGTGCACAGGTGCTGGGAAATGGGGTGTCCACGTATGCTAGGGTGAGGTCAACCCAAGAAGAGCAGAAGCTGGAACCTCTAGAAGAAAGCAGGGGGGAGGCCAGGTGCTGGTGGCTCACACCTGTAATCCTAGCTACTCAGAAAGCTGAGACCTGAGGATCACAGTTCAAAACCAGCCCAGCCAGGAAAGTCCATGAGGCTTTTATCTCCAATTAACCACTGAAAGTGGTGCTGTGGCTCAAAGTGGTAGAATGCTAGCCTTGAGGACAAAAAGCTCAGGGATAGTTCCCAGGCCCTGAGTTCAAGCTCTACAATCAACAACAACAATATATATATATATATAATATATAAAAAATATATAGAATACTACCCAGTTATAAATTGCATAGAATTTTTTGTGCCAGTCCTGGGGCTTAAGCTCAGTCCTGGGCACTGCCCCTTAGCTTTTTCACTCAAGGCTACCTGGCACCAGCTACCACATTGCTAAGCCTTCTCAACATTCAGGCAGGGGGGGTAGGGGTAGCAGCACTGGTGCGATTGCCTGGTGGGCCCCGGGTCCTGGTTCCACCCCAGCAAAAAATGGGCCCAGCACAAAAGGCAGACTTCAATATAACTATAGCAATGGAAGACTCAGAGCCATCAGACACATAGGGAGAGAAGGCCAAATGGTTGCCGAGGGCTGGAAGAGGGCAAGAATGGGCAGTGAGGGTGCCCTTGGGGGCACTCCCAATTTGGGGTGATGGAAAGTTCTAGAGATGGATGGCGGAGATGGTTGCACACCAGTGTGAATGGACCTAGTGCCACCCAGCTGTGCACCTGAAGCGATATAGTGTGATGTTATATAATTGTTACAACTTAAAAAGCAAAAGCAGCTAGTGTGATGATGTATGCCTATAATCTTGGACACACAGGAGGTTGAAGAAGGAATATTGAGTGTTCAACCCGCCTGGGTCCCACAAACAGAGCCTGTTGGGGGGGTGGGCGGTGGAAACACACAAACATGCAGGAGCAGTGGCTCACACCTGTCATCTGAGCTACTTGGGAGGTGGAGATCAGGGATTCACTGAGGCCACTGGCCAGGTGTGGGGGTGCACACATGCTTTACCAGCACAACAGCTCTGCCTAGTGGCCTGTTTCTGTCATCCTCAGTGATAAGAGAAAGCATGAGAGTCAATCAGAGCCCCAGAGCCCAGGTGGTCCGAGGCGTCAAGTGAGACCTTACATCAAAAATAACCAACATAATAGGCTGGAAGTATGGCTCAAGTGGTAAAATGCCCGAGTTCAATCCCCAGTACCATGAATATATATAAATTAAGCAAGGCATGGTTCACAACTGTAATCCCAGCTACTCAGGAGATGGAGATCAGGAGGATTGAAGTTTAAGGCTAACAGAAAAAAAAAAAAAAATCTCCAACAAATGAGGTGTGATAGTCCATGACTGTGGTCTCGACTACAAGGGAGCCTATAGGTGGGAGGGTCATGGGCCAAGGCTAGCCAAGGCTATCTGAAACTTAAATGGTAAAGTCATGAGGCCCAAACCTACTCCTGCCAAAATTTTTTTTAAAAAATTAGATGGCTGGGATATGGCCTAGTGGCAAGAGTGCTCACCTCCTATACATGAGGTCCTGGGTTCAATTCCCCAGCACCACATATACAGAAAATGGCCAGAAGTGGCGCTGTGGCTCAAGTGGCAGAGTGTCAGCCTTGAGCAAAAAGAAGGACAGTGCTCAGGCCCTGAGTCCAGGACTGGCCAAAAAACAAAAAAAAAAAGTAAAGTAGATTAGCCAGATGCTCACAGCAAGGCTCTCCTTTCTAGTGTCAGAAAACAATCTGGGTGGGTGGGTGGGTGGGAGTGCATGGGGGAGGGGAGAGCTTTTCAGTGGAATGGATACTGGGGCAGGGGCAGTGGGTGAGGGCAGAATTGAGATGCAGCTCAGTTCTCAGACAAGCCTGGTTATCCTGACCCTGAGCTCACTGTTCCACTTGGGACAGTGCCAGTACCAGGGCTTGAACCCTTGGTCTCCTGCTCTTGCTTAGCTTGGTGGGTCATCACCTGAGCCATACTTCTACCTCAGGGTTTATCTTTAGACCTAGTGGGAGCGACATGTTCCTGCCCAAGCATGGCATCCCCGGGAAAAGAGTTCACAAGCAAAACTTAGCAGCTGCGGGAGCCAAACCAGGCTGTGAGATGACCCGACTGATGCACACCACAGCTCACCAGCCTCCGTCCACTGAAATGAGCAAGAGCAGGGGCCACACAAAGCAGGACCTTGGAGAACAGAGGGAAACACTAAGTCGGGAAAAACAAAAGAGCTGAACCCAGGGGAGAAAGAACATAATAGGACAACTAAAGGATAAGATAGCAAAATAAACTACCCAGCCTGAGACTCTCTCAGGAGGCTCTGGGAAACAGACAGGAAATAGAAAAGACAAAGATAGACTCCCAGCAACAGTGGACATTAAAAAAAAAAAAATACAAAAAGCCAGTCCCCAGGGGCTGACGCTCATAATCCTAGGTACTCCGGAGGCTAACATTTGAGGATCATGGCTCAAAGCCAGCCAGGAAGACAAATCTGAAAGACCATTATCTCCTGTTATGTCCATTTAGCCATCAAAAAGTCACAAGTTCGTGCGCAGTCCCAGCTCCCGAGTCTGGGCTGCGGCCCTGGCCAGCCAGCCTGCTTTTTATGGTTGTGGTTCCTTCTCCCGAGTCTGGGCCGTGACCCTGGCTGGTTAGTATACTTTTTACTTCCCCAATAAATCCATCTTTTTGCTTGGAAAAAAAAAAGCCACAAGTGGAGCTGTGGCTCAAATGACAGAGCACCAGCCTTGAGCTGAAAAAGCCAAGTAAGTGTGTAAGACCCTGAGTTCAAGCCCCAGTACTAGCTAGCATACATATGCGCACACACACAAATAGTCATATAATAATACAATAGGGTCTAGAAAGGAAGAAATAGACCAAAAGGAGAAAAAATTTAAAGAATATTATAAAAATAATAAGAAAAAGACTAACCCCGCAACATAGCTCCTAGGCATGTCATGGGAAGCTCCAGAAGAAAAGACTCAAGGCCATGTAGAGATAAAGGGCAGGTTATGACTAAAAAGAAGAAAAAAGCAAGATCACTAGACGTCTCAGCCATATCTGAAGCAAAGATCCCATGAGCCACTGTGTCCTCTGTGTCCACTGTGATGGGGTGAAAGCCATGTTTGGGCTGGGAATGTGGCCTAGTGGTAGAGTGCTTGCCTTGCATACGTGAAGCCCTAGGTTTGATTCCTCAGCACCACATATATAGAAAAAGCATTGTGTCAAGTGGTAGGAGTGCTAGCCTTGAGCAAAAAGAAGCCAGGGACAGTGCTCAGGCCCTGAGTTCAAGCCCCAGGACTGGCAAAAAAATAAAAAGCCATGTTTGATAAACATGCCATACTCATTCCTGCAGGTTTGGGGACAGAACATAAACATGTATAGTCAGAAGACATAAATCACACCCTGAGATCTGAGGATCCTGGTTCTGGGCCATCCCAGGCAGAAAAGCCTGAAATTTTCTTATTTCCAGTGAATAGAGATAAAGTCCCAGGTTGAAAGAAAGCATGCCTCAGGTGATAAAGCACCAGCCTTGAGAAGAAAAAAATAAAAACATGCTAAGCAAGAGTAGGAGAACAAGACTTGAAGCGCCAGTACTAGCAAAATGACAAAACAAAACACAAATCTATTCACACACATGTGCTTCTCCATCTGACAGCCTAGGCATTTCACTTCCAAGCAAAAAAGTCCACAAGACTCCATCTCCAATTATCAACAAAGCTGGACTGAAGGCATGGCTGCAGTGGTAGAGCGCCAGCTGAGAAAGCCCACCCAGGTTAGTGTGAGCCCAGGAGACCAAGCCCTAGTGCTGTATCCACCAAAAAAAGTCTTAACCATCAGGAGATCCACAGCCCAGATGTGGGAAGCCAGCCCCACCCAGCAGCTGGTAGGAGTGAGAACTGGAGCCGGATTTGACTGATCTTAGGTAAAACTATGCAAGGGAACGCATATGAGCAGTCTTAAGAGTCATCTTAATGCACCGATGTGGGGAAAACGTAAAGTGGAAAAAAAAGAAAACTCACACAGAGGTATTGGTCCCATGGGAGGCTAGAGATGAGAGCTTTGTGGATCTAAAGGAAGGGTCTGGAAGTATGTCCCTGAGCCAACTCCAAGAAGACAAACATAGTACTTGAAACATTTGCAGAATATAAACATTTCTAAAATGTGTGTGTACACATGCATGCACAGGTGTTGGAGCTTGAACTCAGGGCCTAGGTACTATTCCTGAGCTTTTGGGCTCTACCACTTCAGCCACAGCACCACATCTGGCTTTTTCTGAGTAGTTTATTGGAGGTAAGAGTCACATGGACTTTTCCTGCCCAGGCTGGCTTCAAACTGGGATCACTCTCTTAGCATATGTCCCTGACTGACTTCCTGTTTGTCTGCTTGCCTGCTCAGTTGCTCGACAAAGCTCCACCAAGTTTTCCTATCATTATGACTTGTCCAGAACTTCTTATTCTGCAATCGAAGTCAAGGACCCTAAATGAAGTCGCTGCTTTTGAGGGAAATTTCACAAACCTTCACCTGCATCTGGTGACGTAATCACCAAAACACCAGGAGCCTGATGGAGACAGAGCACAAAACTGCCAGCCTGGACATGCCAGTGTCACCACAACCAAACCTAGGAGCCTGAGGAGTTGTAGCTGGGACTGGGGTGGGCACACGTGATTTCACAACCAAACACAATACCTGTCCTAGCGCTTACTAAAGATCATACATCAGTGAGGCAAGCGTCAACACCTGGGTGGAGTGACAGATTCCAGTTCACAGAGGCTAAAATTTCCTGTGTGACTGCCCTGTAGCTCAGTGTTCCTTGCTGAAGGACACAACCAGAATTTAGGAGCATGGGGCAAGATGTCCCCAAGGGTCAGGTGCCACGAACGCAGGGGTATCCTAAGTGAGGAGGGGTGCCAGCATGCAGGCCATGCCTGGGGGAGGGGGATAAATGTCTCAGTGCAGCCCTTTAAGCACCCCAACTGGACCTTGGCTATGGCCTCCAGAGTCTGCTCTTTGCCCCAGGCCTGGTCAGTCCTGAGAGGTGGGAGCCCAGCTGGGCACCACGTGGCTCAAACTGTCCTTCAATCCCCAGACACCCCTAGTGGGTAGTGAGATGGACCCCAGGCCCTTGGATGGGGCACTGGCTTGGGTGAGGGTAGCTGGGGCTCCCTTGTTCCTCTGCAAGCCTCCCCCAGCCCCCCCCCCTGCCACCTAGAGGACTGCCCCCCTCCAGGTCCCTAGGGAAAAGGGAGGGGGGGGGAGAGAGAGAGGAGAGAGAGGAGAGAGAGGAGAGAGAGGAGAGAGAGAGAGAGACACCCGCTCACAGATGCACCTAGGGAGCACCACCTGCCCCCAGCTTGGGTGAGTCCGACTTGGCAGCTTCTGAGAGGCAGGCGCCCCAACGCCTGCCCTGCCCGCTACACCTCTGGCTTGCAGCTGAACATGGATCAAGACCCACAGAGCCTGGGAGCCAGGAAGGAGCCAAGACACCCCGCACTTACCTGAAGCCAGGAGGAGAGCAGACATCCAAACGCCCACAAGCTAGCTACCCTGAAAGTCGTACTGGGGCAGGAACAGGTGTGGCGCCTTAGGAAAGAAGGCATGGCCTGCCCCCACCCTGCCCCTGCTGTGGGAGCCCACTAGAGAGGGATCAGGACCACAATTCATTCAAGAAAGCTCTTCCTACTCACCGAGGCCTGCCCCGCCCCTCCCCCTGCCTGTATGGCTCCTGGGCAGCCCTCTGGGCCGGCACAGCAACCCACACATCAGTGCTGACAGGCAGCGGCCCTGCCCGTTCCCACCGCCTCCCAGCTCTTCCAGCTGCTTCCCTCAGGCCACTTGCTCCCAGCAGACCAAAGCTCAGGTATCCACCAAAGTCAGCCCCGGGCAGCAGGGCCCTGGTGGCGGCGCCCTGCCCGGCTCCCCGGGCTCCCCGCGGGCCGCTCTGCCCCACGCTGCGCTGCTCCTTTACTCTGAGCTGCCTCCAGCCCTTCCACCGCAACCTGAGCACCAAGGGTGGGGGCTGCCGGCCAGCACGGACATAAACTGGAGAGCAGGGTACAGGGTTGGGGTCGAGGCACAGCTGTGCTTTATTGGCTAGTCAGTTCACACGTGACCAGAGGCCACACACCTACCCTCCACTGACCTTTTACAGACACCCCTTACCCAGCCCTCAGCCTTCCCCAGAAGGGGACCCCAGGGTCTAGACAACTTCTGCCACAGGGGCCTGGTCATTCCGCCAGCCCTCCTCCTGACGGGGGAGCCCCCTGCCCCCTGGCCTTCACTCCAGCAGCAGGCCCGGGAGCACAGCACTAGGGAGTCCTTGGCCCCCCACAGCCCTCCTGCCTCCAGGCCTTGGGCACTTGGAGGAAATGAGGCACGGCTGGTGACTCCTGAAGAGGTAGCAGAGCCCGGCTGGGGAGCCCCTCCCCTCCAGGGCTGACTCCCTGGGCTTCCTGGGCGGTGAGGGCAGGGCGGCCGGCCTGGGGAGGCAGGGCTCTGCTCCGCCCGCGGGCCAGGCGCAAGTCAGGGTCAAGGCCTGGCGGTGCGCCCTTGCCCGCGGCGCGGTGCGGTGCGCAGGGCGCGGGTCCGCGCGGGCTCAGCTCCGGTAGCTCCGGAGCAGGTGGCCGGCGATCACCAGCCTCTGGATCTCACTGGTGCCCTCGTAGATCTCGGTGATGCGGGCGTCGCGGTAGTGCCGCTCGGCCGGCATCTCGGTCACGTACCCCATGCCGCCCAGGATCTGGATGGCCTAGGTTGGACAGCGGTTCTCAGGAGGGCCCAGCCCCGCGGTGCGGGGTCGGCGGGGCGCGCCCGTCCACGCCCGGGGCTCACCTGGTGGCTGATGGCAGTCGCAGCCTCGGATGCAGCCAGCTTGGCCATGGCCGCCTCCTGACCGCAGAGACGGCAGAGTGAGCGCCTCGCGGCGGCAGGGCTCCCGACCTGGGGTCCCCGGGGCCCCCCCCCCCAGGCCAGGACCCGCCCCTCCGCCCCAGGGCACCTTGATGAAAGGCTTCTTGTTATCCTTCAACATGGCGGCGCGCCAGGTCAGCAGCCGCGCGCTCTCCAGGGCCAGCGCCATGTCTGCCAGCTTGAACTGCAACGGCCCGGCCCAGCGGTCAGCAGGGAGGTGGGAGGCGCGGAGAAGAGGCGCCCGGTCCCCCACAACTTACCTGGATGCCTTGGAGCTTCGTGATGGGCGCCCCGAAGGCCTTGCGGTTCTCAGCGTAGGTCACGGCGCAATCAAGGGCGGCCTGGGCGATGCCCAAGGCCTGGGAGGCGATGCCAATGCGGCCCATGTCCAGGGTTTGCTGCCAGGAGCGGAGGGTCAGCGACTGCAGGCCGGGGGCCGAGGCCTGGCCCCGGGGGCACCGCCCCCCACTGGGCTCACCATGGCTATCTTGAAGCCCATGCCGGGCTCCCCCAGCAGGTTCTCCTTGGGGACGCGGCAGTCCTCAAAGATGAGGTTGGCTGTGGACGAGGCCCGAATGCCTAGCTTGTCCTCCTTCTTCCCCAGCGTGAGCCCAGGCGTGGGCATGGGAACCAGGAACGCACTGATGCCCTAGAAGCCCGGAGAG
This sequence comes from Perognathus longimembris pacificus, assembly GCF_023159225.1. Classification (NCBI taxonomy): domain Eukaryota; kingdom Metazoa; phylum Chordata; class Mammalia; order Rodentia; family Heteromyidae; genus Perognathus; species Perognathus longimembris. The sequence goes on from NC_063163.1 coordinate 80,923,412, forward strand.
GGGGCTGGGAATATGGCCTAGTGGCAAGAGTGCTCGTCTCCTATACATGAAGCCCTGGGTTCAATTCCCCAGCACCACCACATATGCAGAAAATGGCCACAAGTGGCGCTGTGGCTCAAGTAGCAGAGTGCTAGCCTTGAGCAAAAAGAAGCCAGGGACAGTGCTCAGGCCCTGAGTCCAAGCCCAGGACTGGGGAAAAAAAAAAAATAGAAGGCCGGAGAGGCCGAGTGACCCCAGGCAGTAGTGGACCCAAGCTGCGGGGGCCTCCCACCTCCCTGGGGCACTGCCGTGCATGTGTGTGCGCGTGCATGCGTGTGCGCGTGCAAACACGCGCAGATTCCGCGGTGGGGAGGGAACAGCTCTGGTAAAGCTGGGATTCTAGTCTAGAAATAGATCTGCCTGGCCCTGGCTCGGCCCCACCTTGTTCTGCAGGGCCTTGTCCGTGCTGGCGAAGACCACCGTGGCCGAGGCCTCCCAGGAGTTGGTGATCCAAGCTTTGGTGCCGTTCAAGACCCACGAGTCACCCTCCTCCCGGGCCGTCGTGGAAGCTGCTCCCGCATCGCTGCCATTTCCTGCCCCATACACAGACTCAGGACCAGCGTCCCTGCCGCCCCCAGCGGTGTGCACAAAGACAGCCGGTCGCGCCAGCTCCCAGGGGCTGCCGACAGGACCCGAAGCCGCCCGGCCCGTGCCCCAGGCAGGCAGCAGCCTTCCCCCAGGACTGGGCAGCCAGACCTGGCACCCACGTCAGGGCCCTCTCCTCCGGGGCACCCAGCCCCAGCACGGGGCTGTCACCCGGACTCCAAGGTGAGAAGGAGGCCCCTGCCCTGCGGTACCTGGTTCACTGAGGGCAAAGCAGCCGATTTTGTCACCAGTGGTGAAAGGGGGGATCCACTTCCGCTTCTGTTCCGGGGATCCGAACTTCAGGATGGGCCCCAAGTACAGAGACTGGAGGGGACAGAGGGGCGCGCTTGGAGGCCGCACCACGCCTGCTCTTCGCAGACGGAGTTCACAGAGGACTCAGAGGCTGGGAAGCTGGGCTGAGAGGCGGGGCTGAGAGCTGGGAGGCGGGGCTGGGAGGCTGGGCTGAGGGGCGGGGCTGAGAGCTGGGAGGCTGGGCTGAGAGGCTGGGCTGGGAGCTGAGAGGCGGGGCTGAGAGCTGGGAGGCTGGGCTGAGAGGCGGGGCTGAGAGCTGGGAGGCGGGGCTGGGAGGCTGGGCTGAGAGGCGGGGCTGAGAGCTGGGAGGCGGGGCTGAGAGGCGGGGCTGGGAGCTGGGAGGCGGGGCTGGGAGCTGGGGCTGGGAGGCTGGGCTGAGGCGGGGCTGGGAGCTGGGAGGCGGCGCTGAGAGGCGGGGCTGGGAGCTGGGAGGCGGGGCTGGGAGGCGGGGCTGAGAGCTGGGAGGCTGGGCTGGGAGGCGGGGCTGAGAGGCGGGGCTGGGAGCTGGGAGGTTGGGCTGGGAGGCGGGGCTGAGAGCTGGGAGGCTGGGCTGGGAGGCGGGGCTGAGAGGCGGGGCTGGGAGCTGGGAGGTTGGGCTGGGCTCAGCGAGGAGCTCGGCCCCGCCCCTCGGGACTTCCCAGGGCCCTTGGCCGCTCACGTTGTTGACACTCATGATGACGCCAGTGGAGGCGCAGCCTCGGCTGATCTCCTCCATGGCGATAGAGTAGGCCAGGTAGTCGAGACCCGCACCGCTGAGCTCCTCCGGGACGTCCATGGCCAGCAGCCCCAGCTCGCCCATCTTCTTCACCTGGCCCCAAGGGAGGAGGTCACATCCTGAATCATGCACCCGGTGACCCCTTTGCGGGATGAGCGGTGGCACCGCGCTTACCATGCTCCCAACCCCCACTGGGGATTGAATTCAGCTGCCCCAGTGCTCTACCACTTGGGCCATAGCTCCACTTCCAGCTTTTTGGTGGTTCATTGGCAATAAGAGACTCAGATTTGTCTGCCTGGGCTGACTTCAAACCATGGTCTGCAGATCTCAGCCTCACCAGTAGCTAGGATGAAAGACATGAGCCACCATCCCCAGCCAATATGCTCTTCTTGTTGTTTGTTGTTGTTTTTGCCAGTCCTGGGGCTTGAACTAAGGCCTGGGCACTGTCCCTGAGCTTCTTTTGCTCAAGGCTAGCACTCTACCATTTGAGCCACAGAACTACTTCTGGCCTTTTCTGTATATGTGGTGCTAAGGAATGGAACCCAGGGCTTCATGCATGCTAGGCAAGCACTCTACCACTAAGCCACATTCCCAGCCCCCGACATGCTCTTCTTGATGGAGGTGTTTCTCCTTGACTACGAAAACAGACTTTGCACTTTTCCTCAGTGCTACATACCCAATAGTCAGTAAAGGAATGAAGGAACCATAAGATCCTGGAACTTCTGATCTTCTTATATGGAATAATAGTAATAGCAATATAATCATTCTATCAATCTATGTGCCAAACTCTGGGCTAAGTGTTTTTTGTGCATTGTTTCATTTGAGTCTCTCCACAGCACTACGGGAAACAATTTCAATTCAGCCCCGCATTGAATGTTAACCTCATGGGAAGGTGAGGGGACTGGGGCTCAAAGCTGGACCACAGAGCATTGGGGTGGGATGGCTGGGATTGAAGAGAATCTTGAGCCAATGCAGTGCCTGAGGGGGATGGGCCTGGGTCCCCTGCAGAAGCTCAAGACCCTTACAGAAAACAGTGTTTGCACGGAACCAAAGCACTTTTTCTCCAGTGCCCTTGCAGAAAACTTACCATAGCCAGTACACAGTTGTCACACTGCATTAAAGAATAATGGGGGGGGGGGGTACAGTACAGATACACTTTCTCTCCTGAATATATTCTTCACCTTTTTTCCTTTTCTGGTGGTTGTGGGGATTGGACTCAGGGGATCATGAGCTGCTTCCCAGTCCCTTCGCTTTTTCAGATAGGATCTTGCTAACTTTGCCAAGACTGACTTTGTACCAAAACACTCCTATCTCCACCTTCCAAGTGGCTGGGATTGCAGGAGTGAGCCACTGTGCCCAGCCTTTCTCAGTATATTGTCTGTGGCTGGTTGTAAACAGCTGGGTAGAGTCCATGGATCTGGGGAACAACTGACCGTTCATTTTGTAACCACATACTCATACTGCTTTGACTTATGAGAAGGAAACCACAAAGAATGATTGCCAATGTTTTCTTCTTTTTCTATATAGTAGTACTCCTGTGATTATATATGTTTCACCTCCCAGACTGAGGATATGGCTTAGTGGTAGAGTGCTTTTCTAGCACGCATTAAGCCCTGGGTTCAATTCCATTCCCCAGCACCACATAAATAGAAAAAGCCGGAAGTGATGCTGCAGCTCAAGTGGTAGAGCACTAGCCTTCAGCACAGAGAGGCTCAGGGACAGTGCCCAGGCCCTGAGTTCAAGCCTCAAGACCAACCAAAAAAAGAAAAAGTTTCATCTCCCTAGTTCTCCCACAGTAAGTACTCAGATTTGCCAAGATGCTACACAGAAAACACTGAGCGTAGGCCCGGCTCAGGCCAAGTGATGGATGACAGGGGTCTGGCATTACCAAGTGGTGGGCAAGCTGCGCTTCTGTAACCACACACAGTCCTCTGTGACACTGGCTTACAAGCCCCTAAGTGTGGCCTGGCCCTTCCTCTCCAGGCCTTCCCCGCATAATCCAAGTCAGGTGTCAGGCACGCACTTCCCCGCTGCGCAGCCATGATCTGGGACCCTCAGGTGAGATCTGAGCTCTGCCCCCTCCCCTGGGTAGATGCACAGAGGAAGGGGCAAACCTGTTTTTTTCTGGCCGGGAGGGGCCCTGGCATGTGCTCCTGTGCTCAGGGTGCAAGCTCAGCTTTGGCACAAGGGTGGAGACAGAGCGACTCCTACCCACACTCAGATCTACTCTAGGAAGACACAGTGACTGCGGGATCGCGTTCTACCAGGTGTTAAAAACACACAGGTTGGGGGCTGGGGATATAGCCTAGTGGCAAGAGTGCCTGCCTCGAATACACGAGGCCCTAGGTTCGATTCCCCAGCACCGCATATACAGAAAACGGCCAGAAGCGGCGCTGTGGCTCAAGTGGCAGAGTGCTAGCCTTGAGCAGGAAGAAGCCAGGGACAGTGCTCAGGCCCTGAGTCCAAGGCCCAGGACTGGCCAAAAAAAAACAAAAAAAACAAAAAAAACAAAACAAACAAAACAAACAAACAAAAAAAAACACACAGGTTGGGGGCTGGGGATATAGCCTAGTGGCAAGAGTGCCTGCCTCGGATACACGAGGCCCTAGGTTCGATTCCCCAGCACCACATATACAGAAAACGGCCAGAAGCGGCACTGTGGCTCAAGTGGCAGAGTGCTAGCCTTGAGCGGGAAGAAGCCAGGGACAGTGCTCAGGCCCTGAGTCCAAGGCCCAGGACTGGCCAAAAAAAAAAAAAACAACACACAGGTTGGGCCAGGCACCCGGTAGCTCACACCTGTAGTTCTAGTTCCTCAGGAGACTGAGATCTGAGGATCGAAGTTGAGGATTGAGGTTTGAAGACAGCCCAGGCAGGAATGTCCATGAGACTCTTATCTCTAATCAACCACCAAAGTGTCAGAAGAGCTGTGGCTCAAGTGGTAGAGCACTAGGGACAGCACCTAGGCACATGCGCCTGTAACCCCCCTCCCCCCCATACTCTACAATGAAAGTTACAAAGCCAGCCATTTCCCTCCCACACAGTCCTCCTCCCCTTGTATTACTACTGCTTTTTGGGAAACAAAAAATTCCAGGGACGATCAGGAGCCCCTAGGGAGGCCACCCAGCGGCCCAGAGCCCAGGGTCTGGTTGCTTAATTAGTAAAACCTCCCCACTCCCCACCCCCGCTTCTCCAGCTGCAAATGAGGTAACCAAGTGCCCACTCCATGGAGTTGTTCTGAAGACTGAATAAGTTAAATACATGTTTACGGACCTGGAAAATAAACCTCCAGACGTTACCTACCAAAAGGCCCCATTAGGACATGGGGTGTGCTCTCATTTCAGCAGCACTGGGAATGGAAGTCAGGCCTTGTGTGTGCCAGGCCAGCATCTGCCCTGGAGCCACACTCCAGCCTCTACAATTTTTTTTTGTACCAGTACTGAGGCTTCAACTCGAAGCCTTGTATCTTGCTGGGCTTTTTTCACTCAAGGCGAGTGTTCTACCATTTGAGCCACAGTTCCACTTCCAGCTTTTTTGGTGGTTAATTGAAGATAAGAGTTCCTTAGCTTTGTCTGCCCAGGCTAGCATCAAACCACGATCCTCAGACCTCAGCCTCCCAGGTAGCGAGGATGACAGGCGTGAGCCACCAACCCCTGCACCCTGTGCCTCACTCCTGTGACTGATCCCAGTACCCTCGTGGTAGTATTTAGATCTTTGCAAATGTGTGTTGTTATCTATGTTTCTAATTCTCTGAGGTAGAAACTGTTTCCTACCCGCTTTCCTCTTGTAAGTAGACAGTTAGCCCTGGACAAACAAAAGGCAAGCGAGCCTAATCCTCAGCTAAGAGAAGCAAACACTGAGGAGTAGCCAGTGCATCCCACTGGCTGCCAAACCAGGAGACTGGACACTCCCTCCCAGGGCCGCAGCCCAGGGCCATGGCTATCAGCGGTGAGCAAGAGCAGAGTTAAGGTCACTACAGACATGGAAACACCTGGAAAAACTAAAACAAGCACGGATGCCATGATATGCAGGGCTCCTCTCCCTGTTCCCTGTTCTGGAGTGCAGAGGAAATGTCCACTCTGCAGTCTCAGGCCACTCCCGGCCACTCCCCATGGAGAGGCAAACCTGCAATGTCCCGCACCCCATCTAGCAAACCGGAGTAGACGCCTATGACCAGCAAGCCTAGCCCCTGGCATGGGTCCAGCCAAACAGTGTTGTGTCCAACAGACACAGACAAGGACGTCCCTTCTGCTGCATCTGGACTGAGCACACACTGGAGACAACCCAAAGATGTCTGCAGTAAAAAAGGAAACGCAGCACATACACTTAAAGAACACAGAGCTACAAAAGGGGGGCGGGGAGGAGTGTGGCCTAGTGTTAGAGTGCTTGCCTACTTGCCTTGTATACATGAAGCCTTGGGCAGAAAACAAACAGAAAAAGCCAGAAGTGGGGCTGTGGCTCAAGTGGTAGAGTGCTAGCCTTGAGCAAAAAGAAGCCAGGGACAGTGCTCAGGCCCTAAGTTCAAACCCCAGGACTGGCACCCAAAACAAAAACCCCATGAGTCGACAACATGGATGAGTAACACAAATAGACTATCAAGTGAAGAAGTTAGATAATCTGAGTGTTCCTATAATCCCAGCACTCAGTAGGTTGAGACAGGAGGATCTTAAGTTCAAGGCCAGTTTAGGCTATTATAGTAAGAGCCATCTCAAAAAAAAAAAATAGAGGGAACACAACAATGTAGGGAAAATAAGTCTTGTGATCTTTCATCTGACAGAAGATTCCAACACGCAGCCCAGTCTTGGGCAGTGACTTTGGGAGAAGCGCCCCTGTACTGCTGCTTGGAGACCCGCTTGACTCCCATCTCCTCTCCTCTCCTTATCTCGCCTCTCTTCTGCCACCACGGTGCTGAAAGGGCCACGGGATAACACGTGGCAGATGTGCAGGGACAGCAGCCAGAGGGACCTAACAGTACTATTCCCAACAGCACGGGGCTTCCTGGCCTGCCAGCTTGGCTTCTGGGCAAACAAACGTAGGACAGATGGGGCAGAGCCTTGGAGTCCAGCCAGACCTGTTCCCAACAGCAGTGCACAGTGGGAAATCACTTCTCTTTCCCTTCCTGCTTCTTGGCAGTACTGGGGATCAAACTCAGGGCCTTATAGCTGCTAATCAAATGCACTACAGCTTGAGCTACACCCTTAGCCTGTCATATTGCTGTGCTTTAATTTCCTCAACTGTGAATGACCATAGTACCAACCAGGTGCTGGTGGTTTATGCCTGTAATCTCAGCTACTCAGGAAGCACACATACAGATAAATAATGGTACCAACAGCTACCATCCAGGCACTGGGCATTTAGTACACATTATCTCACTTAATCTTATAATCATCAAGTAGGAAAAATGATTAGATTAAGTAGGGATTAAATAAGATGACTGAAGTCTAGTGTCTACAAGTGATCCAACTGTTTTTGGTACCTATAATGCTACTTGCCTACTCAGCTTGGGTTTCTGACATCTTCCAGGGAGATGCTCAGTACACCAACTACCCAAGTCACTAAGCTGGTAAGAGTGGCCTTAAGCCTGCAGGATATGTCCAGGGACCATGACACTTGAATTTCTTCATTGGAAAACAAGCAAGAAGGGCTGGGAATGTGGCTCAAGCATATGCCTGACAAGTGCAAGACCTTGAGTTCCAATCCCAGCATGAAAGAAAGAGGAAGGAAAAAGAAGGAGGGAGGGAGGGAGGAAAGAAGGGGAAGGAAGGAAAAGAAAGAAAGAAAGAGAGAGAGAGAGAGAAAGAAAGAAAGAAAGAAAGAAAGAAAGAAAGAAAGAAAGAAAGGAAGGAAGGAAGGAAGAAAAAAGGGAGAGAGAGGGAGGGAGGGAGAGAGGGAGGGAGGAAAGGAAGGAAGGAAGGAAGGAAGGAAGGAAGGAAGGAAGGAAGGAAGGAAGGAAGGAAGGAAGGGAGGGAGGGAGGGAAGGAGGGAGGGAGGGAGGGAGGGAGGGATAGGAGGGAAGGGAGGGAAGGAGAAGACACTTAAAAGGTTTGTCCATTCACAAACCTTTGGTTTGAGGTGTTTTTGAGCTGGTACAATGTACCAGACATCTTGCTAGATCCATGGACACGACAGAAACATCTTGAACATGTCATTGAAGATGGGCTGAATATAAACTGAAGCACAATGGAAGGACTATTGATGAGAGTCTCAGTTTGGAAGAAAATAGACCTGGTTTCAAGTCCTTGCTCTGGAGCAGATGAGTTCCATGACTTTGGTGCACTATGTAATAGCTTCTGGGTTTCATCAACTGCTGAGTTTCATCAAAGGTCAAACGGGGGCTTCCTGGGACAGGTGTTCAGAATAAGATGACCCATCAGGACGCTCAGGACGGTATGTGGCACACGGCACATGCTCTGCCAGCTGTAACTAGTCCTGTGGGCATGCATCCTGGCACGTGGTAAGCATGTCAACTGTCCACCATATGCTGTTATTGTTCTAGAAGTCAAATCTTGCCTCAAGGCCTTGTGGTGGGTAAGGAAAATGTCTATGGAATATTTCCAGGGTCCCAGGCTTTGCTTTGGGGTTCCCTGACTGAGGTATCAGTGCCTCACTATCACTACTCAATGCACGCACAGGCAGCACCATGGGCTGCTGAGCCTGGCGCCCTCTCACCTGAGCTTTGGGGAAGAGATGCTCCTTGTCCAGCTGGGCTGCAATGGGAACCAGCTCCTTCTCAGCAAAGTCACGGCATGTCTGACGCAGCATCTGGTGTGTCTCAGGCAGCTCCACCGACTGGTAAATCGTGTGTAACCTCCGCCAGTCCCGAGGACAAAGAGCTGTCAACAGAAACAATAACACCATTAATAATACCGTTATTAACAATAAGAATCATGACGCACTCACGTAAAGATTCTCCACCAGGGATGATACCCACCAACCCACACTGCTAGCTAGGCACACCTGGCAATAAATGGAGATACTTTTGGTTGTCCCAACTAGAAGGGGGAAAGCTATTGGTATCCAATGGGGAGAGGCCAGGGATATTGCTACACATCCTTTTATGTGCAGGCAGCCCTGTCACCAAGAATTTGCCCAGGAGCTGGGAAGGTAGCTTAGTGGTAGAGTGCTTGGCCTGGCATGCATGAAGTCCTGGGTTCGATTCCTCAGCACCACATAAACAGAAAAGGCCAGAAGTGGTGCTGTGGCTCAAGTGGTAGAATGCTAGCCTTGAGCAAAAAGAAGCCAGGGACAGTGCTCAGGCCCTGAGTCCAAGCCCCAGGACTGGCAAAAAAAAAAAAATCACCCAGGCCAGGTACAGTGACCCATACTTGTAGTCCTAGTTATTCAGGAGGCTGAGGCAGGCAGATCAAACCCAGAAGTTCCAGGCCAGCCTGGAACTTGTTAATAGAATGAGACTATGTTTTATAAATAAATAAATAAAGGCTGGGACTATGGCCTAGTGGTGGAGTGCTTGCCTAGCATGCGTGAAGCCCTGGGTTCAATTCCTCGGCACCACATAAGCAGAAAAAGCCAGAAGTGGCGCTGTGGCTCAAGTGGTTGCTCGATAAGCCTTGAGCACGGAGATCAGGGATAGCACCCAGGCCCTGAGTGAGTTCAAGCCCCAGGACTGGCAAAATAAATAAATAAATACATTAAAAAAATTTAAAGACCCCAATGTCAATAGTGCTGATGTTGGAAAGTCCAGGCTAACTGTGTGCTTACTATGACCTCCAAACACTTTACTGCTTCTTGCTTTGTATACACACTGGATGGCAATAGCCCTTGGCTCCTGGGAGTGGGAGGATCAAAGACATAGTAAAAGTAGCCGTTAGTACTGTTCTAGGCCAAGGGTTCCCCTGATTCTTCCTACTTAGGGTGAATAGGTTCACTTGGCCAAAGAAGCCTCGGAGGTACTGTACCTCTGTGTTTACTGCTGGAGATGAAAGACAAATTGGAAACACTACTGTATTAAACAATCCGTTATTCAATAATACACAGGCTGGGTGTTGTGGGCCAAGACTAACATCCCAGATGTAGAGTCAGGACCAGTGTCAGACCCTCAGGCAAAGTCAGCAAGACCTTATCTCCTCCAGACAAAATAGAAAAGCTGGGGAGCTTGAGTCAAGTTAGCTCCAGGCTTGGGGTTTAATCTCCACTACTGATTTAAAAAAAAAAAAAAAAAAAGACAAAAAATCCCCGACAGCTAACAGGTTCCGAGCACCTGTTACACACCAGGCAATGGCAGTGTTGTATGTGCCCTGGGATACCACCAGCAACTTTCTCTGACCAACAGTCTTAGGCCACTGTGGCCGTTTTGCACTTGGAACAACTGAGGCTGGGAGAGGCTGAGCGTCTGGTCCAAGGTCACAGATCTCAGCCAAAGTTCAACGGCAGGCCTGGCTGGGGAAGTAGCCTGCGGTGGGGGGCCAGGCAGGGCCGGGGTGCAGCTGCAGCCGCGCCCAGGGGGCTGGAGGCGAGGGTCCCGAGCAGGCCAGGGGTGGCGGGGCCACAGTCCCTGAAGGCCCACGCCCGACAGACACCGGGGGCAGGCGATCTGGGGCAAAGGCCCCGCGCCGCGGGCCGGGCCGCCACGGCTGGGGCAGGACCGACCTCCCCACCGCCCAGCTCCGTGGTGCGCAGCCCGTGCGCACTCACCTCCGCGGAGCGGGCCACTGGCCCGGGCGAGTAGCGCGGCGGCCATGGAGGACGGAGAACGCGGGTCTTACACCTCCGGCAGCCACCGAGCGGGTTCCGGGCGGAGGGGCGGGGCCAGGGGCGCAGAGAGAGGCCACGCCCCGTGGTGGGCGGGGCCGGGAGCAGGAGAGGAGCGGCTGGGAGAGGAGGATCACCTTAGCCCAGGAGCACAGTCCTGGCAGCACCGTGGGACTCCAGCTCAAAAAGACGACGGAAAAGGAGAAATGAATGTATATACTCAACATATACATACAGCTTTCCTAGGCTTGGGATGCTTCCTCCAAGGGTCTCTTTTGGGGCTTTTTTTTTTTTTTTTTTTTGCCAGTCCTGAGGCTTAAACTCAGGGCCTGAGCACTGTCCCTGGCTTCTTTTTGCTCAAGGCTAGCACTCTGCTACCTGAGCCACAGAACTACTTCTGGCTTTTTCTATATATGTGGTGCTGAGGAACTGAGGGCTTTGTGCATGCTAGGCAAGCAAGCGTCCTACCACTAAGCCACATTCTGAGCCCCAAGGGGCCTATCTCTAAAATTCAATTCTATGGTCTGAAGAGCTCTAAGACCTGTCCCTGTTCTCTCCTTTGCCCAGGCCCACAGATGGCTGGCTGCCTTTGCTCCAGCGACCCAAGACTGGCAGTCTTTCTCTAGGATCTCTAACTTGTTCCTGACTCGGGACCTTTGCAGTCACTTCCTTCTACCCGGAAGTTCCCCTTCATTCAGGAGTCCCCTGCCAGTGTTTCTCCTCCAGGTCTCCCCATCCATGCTTCTAAGTGTGAGGCCTAGGGCATTGTTTTGCTCGCTGCTCGAGGATCTGCCCTTGGCACATGTGGCCATCTGGATTCCATGCCCTCACAACATTACCTATCTCCCAGCTGCCTTTCTCCTTTTACCCCAGCCAGGCCCTGTACTCACCACTGACCTTCCAAAATCATGGTCCTCCAGACCCACCTCCACTTCCTAGAGAGCAATCAAAAGATGTAAAGTCCTCAGCATGTTACCTTTTTTTTTTTGGCCAGTCCTGGGGCTTGGACTCAGAGCCTGAGCACTGTCCCTGGCTTCTTTTTGCTCAAGGCTAGCACTCTGCCACTTGAGCCACAGCGCCGCTTCTGGCCGTTTTCTGTATATGTGGTGCTGGGGAATTGAACCCAGGGCCTCATGTATAGGAGGCAAGCACTCTTGCCACTAGGCCATATCCCCAGCCCCTCAGCATGTTACCTTTAATTTTTTTAAAAAGCATTTAAAAGAAAACCTTGGGCTGGGAATGTGGCCTAATGATAAGAGTGCTTGACTTGCATACATGAAGCCCTGGGTTCGATTCCTCAGCACCACATACACAGGAAAAGGTGGAAGTGACACTGTGGCTCAAGTGGTAGAGTGCTAGCCTTGAGCAAAAAAAAAAAAAAAAAAAAAAAGCCAGGGACAGTGCTCAGGGCATGAGTTCAAGCCCCAGAACTGGCAAAAAACAAAAAGAAAAAAAAATTCAATTGATGAATAAACTAGTTTACATGCAGAATAGTTTTATTCAGTCAAAAAACCAGTAATAAAGTTGTCAGCTGGAAAATGGGTGAAATTGTAGATTATGGCTTGGACTGATTATTTTTGACAAGGCCTCACTTCCTTCTCAAGCATATCCCTAGACCAGGATCTGCCTATTTTAGCTTCCTGTCATAACTGCAATGACAGAAGCCTGATGCTAGCTTCTTTCTGTTAAGTCTCATGGACTTTGCTGCCCCAGTTGGCATAGAACTGCCATCCTTCTATCTCAGCCTCCCACAAGCTAGTAGAATGGCAGGTGAGCACCACCACTCCCCACTATTGAGAGGTTTCATGCTTTTCTGCCCAGGCTGACCTCTGGACCTGCATTCCTCCTGTTCTTGGCTTCCCAAGTGGCTAGGATTACAGAGCAGAGCCAGCAGTGCCAAATTACTTTTTTTTCTGAGATAGGGTCTCACTATACACTCCAGCTTCAGCTGAACATGATTCTCCTGACTCAGCCTCCCCAGTGTTGGGAGGTATGTACTGTGTGGGGCAGGGAATATGGCTTAGCAGTAGAGTGCTTGCCTAGCATACATGAAGCCCTGGATTCGATTCCTCAGCACCACATATACAGAAAAAGCCAGAAGTGGCGCTGTGGCTCAAGTGGCAGAGTGCTAGCCTTGAGCAAAAAGAAGTCAAGGACAGTGCTCAAGCCTGGAGTCCAAGCCCCAGGACTAGCAAAAAAAAAAAAAAAAAAAAAAGCCCTCTGACAAAATATTAAACATGCAAGGCACTGGTGGTTCATGCCTATAATCCTAGCTATTCAGAAGGCTGAGAGGTCTGGGGAATCACAGCTCAAGGCCAGCCAGGACAGTCAAGTCCCTAAGATTCTTACCTCCCATTAATCACCAGAAAAAAAAAGTGGAGCTGTGGCTCAAAGTAGCAGAGTGCTAGCCTTGAGTGAAAGAGCTCAGAGACAGCGCTCAGACAGAGTTCTAGCCCCATGACTGACCCTTCTACACACACATAAAATTAAATGTAAAGCACAATACTGCTCCCAAATCACCCTAGAAACCCATCTTAGCTCATTCAACAGAGAGACCATGTATTAGCCAAGAGAAGAGAAACTGGGGCCAGCTTCGCCCCACCCCTTGTACACCAGCAATTTGAGGGGCCCAACCAGGAGACAAGACAGGGTAGACATATTGTGAAAATCATTTATTATTGTCTTTTGTGACAAAATAACATTTTATACAAATAAAGTCACCTAGCTTACTTTGAACACAAAGACAACATAAACTGGAATGTGAATCCTGGGAAGGTGGAAGATCAGGTCATTGATGTTTCTTATATTTACGAAAAATAGATTTACAGGGAAACACAGACTTTCACAACCTCAATGACCTCACATGATCCATTGTAAAACAAGGGTGGATCGACCTGCACCAGATGGCCCAGGCTAGGGAATTTGTGTAACAGGCCCCACACCAGGTGCACTGGCACCCCCGCCATAGGAACGCTTGGTCAAAGACCCAACCTCACTGTGCAGGGACAATGGCCACCATAAGAAAGTGACTTTATGGAGGAAGAAAGTGGAGCCCACTGAGATGACGGGACAAACTCAGGCAGGTCTCATCCAGCTTACACATTACACAGTGTTCTTAGATCCAGTCCAGAAGAAGGCTCCAGTCTACGGCCAGCCCAGGCCATCTGCAGGTCAGACCAGAGGCAATGGAAATCAGATGTCCAAGCCCAAGGAATCTTAGGAAGCGCATTCCCTGAAGAACACTTTTTCGAACAGCTCTAAGCTAACACAGGACAACTGACTTCAGCTCCAAACTCCCTGTAGTCATTATTTCCTATGTTTACAGGTTAAAACACAGAATGAAACCAGGATCATCTTTGGAGAAGCTGGAAGGGCAGTGGAGCCCAAAGGCTACACAGGAAAGGAGAAGACCTCTCCAGATTTCAAGGCAAAGGGGCTGGGGAGGTGGGCCTGCGGCTGCTGGGACATGCTTCCTCCAGAAGCACATCTCTGACACTCGGCAGCCAGTGTGTGTTTTCCCTCCCATCATGCGACCCATACGGTAACTGCTATAATAGTTACCCTGACAACATGGCCTCTTGATTTAACTTCTGATTGGTTCAGTTACTTTCAGAGAAAGTATCACTTAATTTAGGCACAAAAGCCTGAATTTCAAACTCATCCCAGCCAACACCCAGTGGTAAAAATGCTTCTCAAGATTTCCCAAGCAGCTAGACACAGGACACTGGAACCCAGACAAAGAACTCTGGGCCTTGGCAGCAGAGGATAGCAAATTCCCATGCTGCTAGGCATGGTTGCCTTGAAATGGTCTCAGTGAAGATGAAAGCACGCTCATAGGAAGGAACACAGCACCACTCACACCCGGGTGCTGACCTCCTCCATCCTGCAAGGGCTCTTCCTAACAAGTCAACACTGTGGGTAGACAGCCCACTCATGAACACCGGCCTTGGGGCAGCTTCAAGATACACTCTACTCAACAGAGCTCTAGGCAGCTCCAGAAAGCACATTCTAGGTAGTAGTTTATATCAGATTGTGGAAACTCCGAACTGAGCATCTGGCAAAAAGAGGAGAGCGCACAAAGGGAAAACACAAATCCCATTAGAGGAGCCACAAGGAAGAAGCAGGTGAGGAGCCCAAACTGATGTCTGTCTGCAGGTGAGGAGGAATGGGGGCCCTGCAGCCTTGCTCAGCAGCAGATGAACAGAGCCATACATAAGGCACCTGGGTTAGAGCTGACTCCAGTTCTGAATTTCACCAGACTGCTGATAAGGCGCCATGGGATGCTTGTTTCTTCTCTGCCTCAGTGGGTAAAGCTGCCAGCATGTGGCAGCTCTGATTCTCTGGACAGACACAGAGCACTAAGCCCTATAAGAATGCAGAAGGGCTTTAGGACAAACTATCAGCCTAGTCTCCCTGGTCCCACATGACCTCCCCCCAAGTACACCAGGGCACAGCCGCTAGTGACATGCCTCACTGTGACCAACCTCAGATCTGCTCCCTACCTGCCGACACTTTTTAGTCAGGACCTTGGTCACATGGGGGGGCGGGGAGGAGCAGGTCATGACATCTGGGCTCAGCACCTAAAGCTATCCACATGGATAACCTAGGGAGTGGAGAGGAGAATCCATCCAGTACGGATCTGAAGACACATGCGATCTGAGAACACATCACTCTGACAGGCTACTGCAGCCTCTCCAAAATACCTCAAACAACTGCCCACAACGTGAAGGATCAGAATGTTACTTAGATCTGACTTGCCAGATGGTTCTAGAAACTACTTCATTTTGAAAGGCAAATCGCCATACAAAGCCAGTGCTCCAGACTCTGCTCTGTACCAAATATTACATCCCTTTACAACAGATGGTTTGCAACTGTATTTCAACCAATGTGATCCAGATTAACCCAAGAAGGCAATTAATACTATTATAAATTCGAAATACACAACACAGGTGCTGAGACCACCACTGACATCAAAACTCCCCCTAAGCAGCCTGGAAACATAAAAAAAATCCACAATAGAAGAGGCCTGCTCTGGTCTCAGGAGATAGTAGGTTCCATGATCAAAACTGACACATTCTACTACTCCGGGGGATGTTCTAAAATCAAGCCCTGAGAAGCAGAGCAGAGCAAGCTCGTTATGTCCTCTGGAATGAGAACAAGAAGGCACTGCCAGGCTAACGCCTCAGCCTGGCTGAGGATCCTGGGGGTCACACAGATAGGCAGCCTCTGCACAAAACAGGCCTGTCACTTTGGCAGCATCTCCTCTCCCTGGCACCTCAGCTCTTGCACCACCTTCTCTCCAGCTGCTTTCAAGTTTCTCCCAGTTGGTCTAAGACTATATGCAGGCTGAGGGCAGGCCACAATGGTGCCAATGCCGGAAGCAAGTGGAGAAGTACACAGAAGAGGGGCCAGCCAGAGCCTTCTCAGGCAGCCATGTCTGGAGACAGCTTGTCAGGATAACCAGCAGACAACTAGAACTACATGGAAACACAACTTTTCTCTTCTTACCCGGGTTCCAGGGGCCTTATCCTAATCCTTCACTATAATACCTCTGTGATCTAAGGAGTTTGGGGAAAAGAGAAGAGAAATCCTGGGGAATAAACAGTGCTGCTTGGCACTTTCTTGGAGCACAGAAAACTGCCACGCTGGCTATAGCTTCCTGAACCAGACTCCAATGGGTACTGACAAACAGTAGCTGCAATTCCCTTCTTGTGCTAGGACCACACGGCCACAGTAAAGTGCGACCCTTGTCTACTCCCTCAGCAGTTACTGGCCTCCATTATAGGCATAATCAGCCTTGTTGTGCATAATCAGCTTGTTGTCAACAAAGTAGAAGCTGTCAGAACGGGTCTCATAAGGATTTTCAATCATCAGGCGAACTGCAAGTCAAGGGGGAAAAAATAAAAAGCAAGTTAAGTGTGTGTTCCAGCTAGGTAGGAAAAACAATATTCCTCCAAATTTCACCAAGTCACTTCTAGAAATTGTGACTATGCTCTGCCAGAGTAACGAGGTCAGAACAAAGGGAACCAGTCCTCAAGACCCAAGGAGAGCAAACAAACCCATATACTGAACATGGCTTCCATCTCCCCTGCTTCAATGATCACATCCTATGGACGCCATCATCTCCTCGGTCATTCTTCCAGTGGGAAATGAACTTACCCCTTTGCCATTACAGAGTGCACTACTAGTAACTCAAGCGCTGGCTTCCAATATGCTTCCCACCTCTAAACTTTCTATGCAAACCCAAAGCTGTCCCTCATTGTGCCCACTTCCCAGGGGGACCCTTGAAAGCCAAGGGGATCCTACACATCAAAGTGCAGGGGAAGGCAAGAAGCTCTGGGTGCTCAGGTGCGAGACAGCTACCAGAGGGCTGGCTGCCTTGGGATCTAATTTTAAGTGTTCTGTTTGTCCCTATCTCCTGCACTGGACTTCAGTAAAAGAACTGGCACTTACTATTTGACCAGTTAGCTGCTCATATCATCTTGATTTTCCTCAAGAAAATAGTCTTGGTTCACCACTGATCTTCAAAAGATGCTGCTTTTAAGTTCTTTCAAGCCCTCTTGGCCAAAGCTACTTGGTTTACATTCAGATTATTAACCTCCAAACTCTTTTAACTTATTTAGCTCCATGAGCAAAAGTTTTCTTCTTCTTTTCTTTTTTTGCCAGTACTGGGGCTTGAACTCAGGGCCTGGGCACTGTGCATGAGCTTTTCTTTTGCTCAAGGCTGGCACCCCACTTGAGCCACAATGTCATTTGTGGCTTTCTCTGTGGTACTGAGGAATCAAACCCAGGGCTTCATTTATGCTAGGCAAGCCACATTCCCAGCCCCCCAAATTTTTCTTACAAGTATCTACACAGTCCAGGCCAAAAGGAAGGAGAGGCTTAAGCTGGAAGCAAATGCTATTATAAAAACCATCCCACACCTAGAAGTGCATACTTCACTTGGTAATAGTATTGTCACACTGGTTTTTGGAGCATGCCATCTTTAAGGACTTGTGATTCAGAGAAAACTGCCCAGTAGATGTGGACCCACAAACAATGGGGCTGTTCAGATCCGCATCGATGTTGTAAAGCAGTCTTCACAGATTACCAGCAAAGGATGCTACAGAGCTAGCTACACTGAAGTCCCAGGATCTGATAACGCCGCTCTTTCTCTCTGGCTCAGTCTACACCTTCCCTTGCCTTAACTGCACAGCAGTCTCTTCCCTCTGGAGCTCCTAGTTCTGTCTGCATAAACCGTGTGACTCTTTCTAAGCCTATGTTTCCACCATCTCCCTCCTGCTCCCAAACCTGCAAAAGTCCCTTAGTTAATGCTTCATCCACTCTAATGGTTTATCTCACCAACCATGTCCAGCAATGGATGAGACTCAGTCTACAGGCCTTCAACTCTATTTAGTCTAAAGTCTTTCATCTGATTCTAGGGAAAAAGTGAAGGCCAATGACCAGGCTACAGAAGAAGACCTAACAGTGGAGAGGAGGGGTATTTATTTGACTGAGTCCTAGGGATGATCCCAGGCCTTCAAGATCTCTCAGGCACTCCCTTTCCTTCGCTGTCTCTGGAAAGGAGCTGTAGGAAAGGAAAAGCCTTTCCTGAGGTCAGAAAACTGGAGACACAGCACATCACCAATGCCCTCTTTAAAGCCAGTCACTTACGAGATAGGTTTTGAGGTTTGTTCCTTCCAGCCTCAGAAACTAGAATGTATAAGTTAGGGGATACTTACTGACATCCTCAGACAGCTGGGGAAATTCATAGATATGTTCACAAGTGTTCCTACTGCTGGGGATACAGAAACCGAAGTCAAAGTCAAAGTTTTTCAGCAAGCGTTCCCGGAAATAGTGCCGCTCAATCATCCGGAAATTTGACACAGGTTTGTCTCCCACTGTGAACTCCACCCTGCAAAATAAATCTCTGTGAGCTTGATTCTGCCTCCTTCCTCCTCTACGGCCAACCCCAAACCCAGGGTAGCACATTCTTCCCTGTGACCAAGCACAATTTTCTCCTCAGGAAATAAAGGTACTCACGTGGCGCCAACTGTCCGAAGGCGGAGAAATGCTGGTGTGAACTGATAGCGGACGAAACGTCCTGCACTGATATCCACCTCTGCACCCTCCTCCTCGTCCTCCTCCTGGTCTGAAGGAGTAACAGAACCTTGAGCATACCATCTGGGCACCACCAGTCCACAAAGCATGACGAGAACACAGGCCTTCTTTACTGTGCACTTGCATTATGCCAAGATATATGCCAATGCTTCAGAGATTCCTCCTGCTGGCCCAGTTCACAGATGAGGAAACTCAACTTCAGAGAGGTTAAGTAACATGCCCTATATCCCCAAATAGTAAATGAAGGAGAGAATTGAGTGTGGGGCCATCTGACTGGAAGCTTGCTATTAAGCATAAGCTACCATTGTATGCCACTGCATATCATTAGGGGCTTGGGAGTAGCCTACAGAAGCCTGAAACACAGCTGGGTAGCAGGCCTCTGACATGGTCTATATCCTACAGACCAGGTCTGCTGTTGATGATGTTGAAGTGCTATCCACTAACTAAAACTTCCTTCAAATAGCATACACAGGACTGGGAATGTAGTTTAGTGGTAGAATGCTCGCCTACCATGCATGAAGCTCTTGGTTCAATTCCTTAGTATCACATAAACAGAAAAAAATCCAGAAATGGCACTGTGGCCCAAGTGGTAGAGTGCTAGCCCTGAGCAAAAGAAGCTCAGGGACAGTACTAGGACCCTGAGTTCAAGCCCCAGGGCTAGAGGGGGAAAAAAAAAGTACACACATTTCTGACAGGCAGCAAACAACTAGAAATAATTTTGTAACTTCAACTGAAGATGTTGGTGGACAAGCCTTGAGGCTGTGCTTGTTCAGACTGATGACTACTCCAAGCTCTTCCATGCCTAGCCTTCTGACCACCTACGAAAGCATGAAACAAATGTGCAATAAACCAACATGCAGATCCACAAGGCTTATGCTGGGCTCTGGTCTAGTTGATTGTTGAAACTCAGAAGGTGAAAGATGTGGAAAATAAATTGGACAACAGTGGTCATGAAAATAGTAGTGTCAGGCTGGAGATATGGCCTAGTGGCAAGAGTGCTTGCCTCCTATACATGAGGCCCTGGGTTCAATTCCCCAGCACCACATATACAGAAAACGGCCAGAAGCGGCGCTGTGGCTCAAGTGGCAGAGTGCTAGCCTTGTGCAAAAAGAAGCCAGGGACAGTGCTCAGGCCCTGAGTCCAAGCCCCAGGACTGGCAAAAAAAAAAAAAAAAAAAAGAAAATAGTAGTGTCTTTGGTGTACAGGATGGGCATTTCTGCAGGATGGAGCTGAATGTGTGCTTTTAGCATCCAACATCCCTGCCTGTGACACCCCAGACTGACAGAAGTTCATACTTAGAGGCTGAGAGCCTTGGCTTCACCAATGTGATTTAAATCCACTAGATCAAGTGTTTCAAGAAGGCAGTAATTCTGTGTCACAATATGAGTGAATCAAGATCCTTAACTGTGATGACTAGGGAGGCTAAACACCCAGAAATTTTATAGTATCTGTAGCTGACTTGAGATGACAGAGTTTTGTACTGCAATGTTTAATCCAAATCCAAACATCTCTAGCAGACTTGGGAGCGTTGAATTGCCCTAAGTACTGGAACGTGTACCTTGGAATTGAGACCACCAAAAACCCAGGAAGCATGGGCTGGGGATATAGCCTAGTGGCAAGAGTGCCTGCCTTGTATACACGAGGCCCTAGGTTCGATTCCCCAGCACCACATATACAGAAAACGGCCAGAAGCGGCGCTGTGGCTCAAGTGGCAGAGTGCTAGCCTTGAGCGGGAAGAAGCCAGGGACAGTGCTCAGGCCCTGAGTCCAAGGCCCAGGACTGGCCAAAAAAAAAAAAAAAAACCCAGGAAGCTAACCGTCCTAATATAAGATAAGTACACAAGCCAGGAATTGGTGGCTCACCCTTGTAATCCTAGCTACTCAGGAGACTAAGATCTGAAGATCAAGGTTCAAAGTCAGCCTGGACAGCAAAGTCTGTGGGACTCTTATCTCCCAATTAACTACCAAGAACCAAAAGTAGAGCCATGGCTCAAATGGTAGAGCACTGGCCTTGAGCATAAAAGCTCAGGGACAGTGCCCAGGCCGAGTTCAAGCCCCATGACCAACAGGAAAAAAAAAAAAAAAAGATAACTATCCTCAAATTTAAGCTTTTAGGTACCTTGGTTGGTACTAAACATGTAAGCATAAATACAGGGTAGGGGTTGGTCCAGGGTGTAGCCTTGGGCTTTGGAATTGATCTAAGCTGAGACATGCTCAGGAAAGTTTTTATTTTGCCCTTCTTCAGTCCTGGGGACTGAACCTATGGCTTCACTCAAGTGGGGTATTCTACCACTGAACCACTTATCCCCAGTTCAGGAAAGTTGTTCTCTAGCATATTAATGCCTACATTACCAAATACGCAGGCTGAATAGAAATCAAATGAGAAAAACTTTACAAAAAAAAAAAATCTTACAATTACAGAAGAACATGGTTGATATGGAGAACTGTGCTGATAGTCTAGTAACTAACTCCAGAGGGCGCTAAATCTCCAGTAATGTGGCGTGGTCTGACCTGAAATGAATTACACCAGAAATGAACTGCATCACCAACACAGGAAGTGGCTACTCAAGGATAACTTAAAGAACCTCAAGTAGATGAGTTCATGGTTCTGTTCTTCCAGAAAATGTTGGAGATTAAATCCAAAGTAGAGTTTTCAAGGGCACGGTACAAGTATAGGATATGGAAGTAGAAGGGATGGTGGCCGAGTATGGCTGGTGCTATGTCTGACGATATGGGTGGAAGAAGCAGCTCTGAACCAGCTGGGAAACAGGCCAAGGAAACAGATATGGAAGATGCGACCTTCAAACAGAAACAAGAGCAGCAGAGGAAATCCAGGGAGCTAAAAGGCACGACTGTAGAAGAGGCCTCTGTTCACAAATGATAGGAAAAAAACAGTCTGGCAAGCCACACAGGTGGCTCACACCTGTAATCCTAGCTGAGATATGAGGACTGAAGTTTGAAGCTAGCCTGGGTAGTTAAGTCCATGAGACTCTTATCTCTAATTAACTACCCAAACAGCCATAATGGAACAGTGGTTCAAGTGGTAGAGCACTAGCTTCTGCACAAGTGCTCAAAGACAGCACCTAGGCCCTGACTTCAAGCCCCAGGAATGGCACACACATAAAAAAGTCTGACATATTCCTAGTGCCTAGGAAGATAGTGATCTTTGATTCTTGCCCTATTTAAACATTCCCTGCTTTGACTACCAAAAGCTAGGAGAAAAATGTCGGAAATCCTTAAAAAAAAGGGGGGGGGGATGGGGAGCTGGCTTAGTGGTAGAGTGCTTGCTTAGCATGCATGAAGCACTCACTGGGTTCAATTCCTTAGTACCACTTAAACACAACAAGCCAGAAGTGGCACAGTGGCTCAAGTGGTAGAGTGCTAACCTTGAGCAAAAGAAGCTCAGGGACAGTGCCCAGGTTGGGAGTTCAGTCCCCAGGACTGGCAAAAAAAAAAAAAAAAAGAAAAAGTTGCTCATAATCTTAGCTACTCAGGAGACTGAGACCTGAGGATCACTGTTCAAAGCCAGCCCAGGTAGGAAAGTCAGTGAGACTCTTACCTCCAATTAACCACTAAAAAGCTGGAAGTGGAGCTGTGGCTCAAGTGTCTGAGTAACAGCCTTGAGCAAAAAAGCTCATTGAGAATGCAAGTGCCTGAGTTGAAGCCCCACCGCCAGCACACAAAACAATCCAAGCCAAACATGGCAGGATACACTTGTACTCTGTGTTCAGGAGGCTGAGGCAGGAGCAGGAGCTTAAGGCCAATGTGGATTATATAGTAAGACTTTGTCTAAAAAAATAAATAAAATTTTGTGTGCACATGCACATGCGCGCACATGCACCCACACCCACACACCCCACGTATCTCCAAACCAGGACTTATGGGAAAACCAAGGTACTGTTGAGAGATGAGTAAGATGGATGAAAAGGCTCACCATTCCCTTCCAGAGGACTTAATAAATGTTCCTCACTATAACTTAATTTCAAGGATTCCTTTCCTGAGTGGAGGCAATATGATACAATGAAACAGTATAGCATCTTAGGAAAAGTATCACTTGGAAATTGTGGATCTCAGCTTTTCGGTAAAATGGAAATAATGGGGGAGGGGGGAGAAGAATGAGGGAGGGGGTAACAAGTATGACAAGAAATGTACTCACTACCTTACATATGTAACTGTGACCCCCTCTGTATATCACCTTGACAATAAAATTAAATTTATGAAATGGAGATAACTCCTCAGTGGCTTGAGGATTACACAGGTGATATGCAAGGAAGATGCACAGTGACCAGCATAGAGTAGGCACTTCACAAACATCAGCCTCTGGACAAACTAGCTCACCTGGCAAGTCATAGTGGTCATGGTCGTAGTCATAGGACTAGGGCACAGTGAAATCCAGGAAAGGGGATGCAATGGCAAAAAAATACTTGACTTTTCAATATTTTACTCACACTGCCAAGTGAGCCTTTGACACTGAAACTTACCTGAAATACAAGGTTTGGCAATCTCAAAAAGCACTGTCCCTGTCTCCAAATCTCGAATCTTGAAGCGAGTAAAATCAATACTGTAGACATTGTCTTCGGGTTTACATAAATAATCTAAAAATGAGACAGAAAATTGTTAATGTCTCAAAATTATCACTGGTTTAACTCTCAAGTGATTTGCTTTTTTCTGGTGCCAGTCCTGGGGCTTGAGCTCAGGACCTGGGCACTGTCCCTAAGCTTTCTTGCTCAAGTCTAGTGCTCTACTTCCAGCTTTTTTGATGTTTTTAAGTTTAGAGTCTCATGGACTTTTCTTCCCAGATTGGCTTTGAACCACGGTCCTGAGATCTCAGCCTCCAGAGTAGCTAGGATTATAGGTGTGAGCCACCAGCACCTGGCTAATTCTCAAGTTTTGAAAGAAACTTGGGTTTTTTTCTTGCCATCCTTGGGGTTGAACTCAGGGCCTAGGCACTGTCCCTGAGCTTTTGCTCAAGGCTAGCACTCTACCACTTGAGCCACCGTGCCACTTCTGGCTTGTTCTGTTTAAGTGGTACTAAGGAATCGAACCCAGGGCTTCATGCATGACAGACAAGCTCTCTACCACTAAGCTGTTCCCAGCCCAAAACTTGGGTATTTTTCCTGTGCAAGTAATTTCAGACTTCCCCACCAAATGTTACAGGCAAAAACTATAAGGACATTATAGAAGATCTAAGGGGAAAAAAAAGACTGTTTAGATGACAGATTCACAGAAAACTTTCAGAAAAAGGGGATGTCTTGGAAAACACAACTTTGTCATTATCAGTGTGGATATAGCAGACTTTTTTTTTTTTAATTCTGAGAAACCCATTTTAAAACAAATATACTACCCAAGCACTGGTGGCCCATGTCTGTAATCTGGGCTACTCAGGAGGCTAAGATCTGAGGATTGAGGTTCAAAGCCAGCACAGGCAGGAAGGTCCGTGAAATTTATCTCCAATTAACCACCAGAAAATTGGAAGTTGAGCTGTGGCTCAAAGTGGCAGAGTGCTAGCCTTGAGCAAAAAGCTTAGGTATTCTGCTGGGAATGTTGCCTAGCATGCATGAAGCCCTGGATCCAATTCCCCAGCACCACATAAACAGGAAAAGCCACAAGTGGCACTGTGGCTCAAGTGGTAGAGTGCTAGCCTTGAGCAAAAAGAAGGAAGGGACAGTGCTCAGGCCCTGAGTCTAAGGCCCAGGACTGGCAAAAAAAAAAAAAGAAAAGCATAGAGGCCCTGAGCCCCAGAGACTGACAAGCACATGCACACACACACATACACTGATCTAACAGGCAATATAATGCTTGTTTGCTGACAATGTGAAAAAACAGATAAGTGACGTTTTCTGTATTAATAATTAAGGCTTTGTGGCCACATGATCTGTCACACTAGCCAACTTTCACTATCACCCAAAGCCTGCATGGACAGATGACCAAATGAGTGGGACTGTAGCCAATAAAGTAACTATGGACACTGGATTATGTATTTTATACAATAAGCACCTGTCAAGATTTGCAAATTTATTTCCAACCACTTAAAAGTGTGAAAACATTCTTAGTTTGTAAACTACATAAAATGACACACTGAGTCTTACATGCAGGCAACAAAGTCAAAGGAGAGCCTAGGACAACCTGAGGAACAACTATAGGAAACTTCATTGCTTTCTACAAAGACAGCATCCTTTTGACTTTTAGGTTGTTTGCCTGTGTTAACGGTTTCAGGTTTTACAAGCTGTGTCTAGTAAAATGGCAAGCTTGAAAGCTCCTGATTATTCTGTAACTGCAAAACAGGCTGCCACTGGCTCTGCAACTGTGGAGGGTACTCAATAACTTGCAGAACAAAATAGGTAGCATGTGAAGAAGACTAACAAAATCCAGACACGGCCACACGGCCACTGTCTGGCCTGGGGCTTTGAGGTAATGGCACCACTCCCAAGCTCCTAAATGATACCGGAAGAACCTCTAATAATGGGTCAGGCATTAGAAGGATTTAATTCACACCTCAGGAGCAAGGAGAACAAGTATAAGGTTAGAGGTCAAGTGCTGGCCATTCTTTGCTTTCAAAGCCTAAAAGAAGCCCAAGTGCCCATGGCTCACATCTGTAATCTTAGCTACTCAGGAGGCTGAGATCTGAGGATTATAGTTCAAAGCAAGCATGGGCAGGAAAGTCCAGGAGACTCTTGTTCTCCAATTAACCACCAAAAAGCCAGAAATGAAGCTGGGGGTCAAGTGGCAGAGTGCTAGCCTTGAGCAAAAAAGCTCAAGGACACTGTCCAGGCACTGAGTTCAAGCATCAGGCCTAGAAAAAAACAAAAACAAAAACCTAGAAGTGAAAGTGTGGCTCAAGTGGTAAAGTGCTAGCCTTGAGCAAAAAAGACACACACAAGCATGAATGAAAAACGGAAGCTGCAGAAGCTGCTTTTGACTGAAACAGATGTATTTCAATGAAACTGAAGACTAAAGATGAGAAGGGCTAGGGGCTGGGGATATGGCCTAGAGACAAGAGTGCCTGCCTCATATACATGAGGCCCTGGGTTCGATTCCCCAGCACCACATATACAGAAAACGGCCAGAAGTGGCGCTGTGGCTCAAGTGACAGAGGGCTAGCCTTGAGCAAAAAGAAGCCAGGGACAGTGCTCAGGCCCTGAGTCCAAGCCCCAGGACTGGCCAAAAAAAAAAAAAAAAAAAAAAAGATGAGAAGGGCTGTCTTAACCTAAAACAGTGATCAGTGATGGAAAATAAGGTTATTAATACATCCCAAACAAATTAAGACTGTTTTAGAAGCTGGAGATTCCCTTTGGCACAGGCTAAACCAAGACCCACATTCCCCAAACTCCAGCCACCTGACATACACCTGAGCAGCCCTGAGCTGAGTAAAGCGATTCAGCAGACACCCTCGCATCCTTCACGCAGCGTTAGAAGTCTACAGGGTAGGAGGGGTTGGCAGGACAAGCCAAGACTAAGCAGGTGACTGCAAACTCCTGGGGGAAAACAGCAAGAGAATGGGTGTCAAATCAGGGCTTGGCTTGGAGGGGGGCAGAAAGAGTCAACAGGGAATGGACAACAGATTTCTTCCAACCCTTCCTTCTAGGAAGTAAGAGTTAGAACTCTTGCCTTTTATGCAATAATTTACATTTCTGAGACCCTGAGATAGTTCTTAATTCACTAGGAAAGAATGTCACGAGCCGAATTCACATGTTCTGTGCGGTTTTTTACATACACTGAAACTTTTCCCAGAATTTTCTTCTAGTATGGCAGTTTTTAAATTGGTTCCCAGTGGCCCAGCCAAGTGTTTCAGGACGAGCCCACCTAGCACACAAAGGAGCAAAGCCGGGGTCCCAAAGGCGGAAGGGGCCTGGGCGGGCGGGGACAGGACGGAGCGAAGGGAAAGGCGGAGACCACAGGTAGGGGCCCTGGCATGGCCGCGGAAGCAGTGCAGCAGCAGCGGGGGGCCGGGCTGGGCGGGAACTGCCGATGGCTGGGGTGGGCCGGAAGAGGGGAGGCGGGGAGGCGGGCTGGAGGAGGGGGGTCCTGGCTCGGGGGGGGGGGGGGGTCCTGGCTGGGGCGGGCCAGGAGGGCGATCCCGGTTGGGGGGCATGGCTGGCGGGAAGGCCCTGGCCCCCGCGGAGGCCGGGCGGCGGGCCCGGGGTCCCGGGCCGCGCAGAGGAAGGCGCGGCCGCCTGGCACTCACTCTCGGTGACCCGGCCGAGGCGCAGAACGTGCTCGGGCCGGATGGCGTCCAGCGCCAGCAGCTCCTGCTCCGTGACCGCGGGCCCGCTGCCGTCGTCGGCCGCGTGGTGGGGCGCCGGCCGTCGCGCCTTAAGCCGGTTCAGGACGCCGCCGCCCGTCTTCTTCTTATCCTCCTTGCCAGCCACCAGCCCCCCGGCCCCGGCCGCCGATCCTGCGGTCGCAGTCTTCGGGTTCGACCCGTTCATCGCTCCGCCGCCAAGATGGCCGCCGCCTCCGCAGCGCCGTAACTATGGAGAGCGGGGGCGGGGCCTGTCGCCGGGGCGGGGCCTGTCGCCAGGGGCGGGGCTTGCAGGGAGCCGTGCGCAGGCCGTCCCGCCCACCGGTGGCCAGGTGTGGGCGTGGGCAGAGGGTGGAGGTGTGGGCCTAAAATTCTTCCCGCCTCCTCTACTAAAGGCATTTAAACTGCGGTGCAGGCATTTGGAGAAAACGTTCATTAATATCTTTGGTGTAGAACGAGAGTTAAAACTTTACTATGCAGAGGCAGCTTCAAGGTAAGCTTTGCAATGACATGGCCACCTGAAAGGCCAGGCCTTGGCCTAGACATTGGCATGAACTATAGAAAATAGAAGGCTGGAGTAGGAATTAGGTAGGCTTTATTTACTTCTGCATTCCTGGCAATATAGTAAATACTCGAAATAGGGTAAGTGCCCCAAAATAACTGACTAAAAGCCTGAAGTGTGTGTGTGTGTGTGTGTGTGTTCATACCCTGCGTGGAGAAGCTCCTACTTTGTCAGTCAAGATTTCGAGGTTCACCATTCACAATGTGACCATTTCACTTGACCAATAAGGAAAGTAGAAACTAAAAGGCAAACAGCTGAGTGCTGTTCAGAGATGCAGCTAAGGCAGCAAAGTACATTCAGACTGACCAGGCAGTGGTGTTCACGGAGAGGTACTGCAGAACTGACAGCTGCACTGGGCCCTGGAAGTTAGGCATGATTTCACCAAAGGAAGGATTGGTAGTGGTAGGGAAAGTCTGCCATCTACACCAGGTTGGCTCCTCCCCTTGAGACTCTGGACCTACTTTCCTGTGTGCAAGGCCTGGGCCTGCCTAATATGAAGTGTCTGAAGTCATCTCTCAACCAGAGTAAAATTCCAGCCCTCGGCTGATAGCTTTAAGATTAGTTTTTCCCAGACTCTCATCTGATACAAGGAGCATAGGGAGGGGCTGCCAGAGCTCACTTTACTTCTGGACAAAGTTCAAATCTAACCCCTCCTCGGTCACCTACATGGAGAGAAATATATGCCACCAGATTCCTAGCTTCCAGAAGTTAGGATCCAGTGGTACAGACCATTCCAGGATTTTTATTTTATTTTTTGCCAGTCCTGGGGCTTGAACACTGAGCACTGTCCCTGATTTCTTTTTGCTCAGTCTACCTCTTGAGCCACAGTGCCACTTACAGCTTTTTCTGTGGATGTGGTGCATTGAACCCAGGGCTTCATGCATGCCAAGCAAGCACTCTTCCGCTAAGCCACATTCCCAGCCCATTCCAGGATATTTTAACAAATGTATAAAAGAAAGTCCTGGAGTGAGGGAAGAAGAAAAAGAATGAAGTCTTTCCTTTGCAGACAATAATGTCAAAATTACTATGGAGAAATATGTTTCCTGCCATTTCAACAATGACTTTTAAACCACTCAACAGTGAGTGGTTACTAAAACATTTCTGGAACTTTTAATATGCTATTTGATTGAGATTTCTGAAAGGGTGGCTTAGCATGAAATCACTTCTACAAATTCCCGCACTGAACCTTTACTCTTGAGCACAGGGGCAGCAATTGCTTGGATCCTGGCTTTTTTCCTCCTAGATCATGGCAAATGCATTCACTCCTGTAATTCAACATCTGGGGATTTAGCATATATATATATATATGTATATATATATATATATATACACACACACACAAAGATGGTTACTACAGCACTATAGGTAACACTGACCAATTACAATAAACTACAGTTTAGTCTATGTTGTACAGCTGTCTTAGACAATGAGAGTGATCTATGCATACGAGTATGGAAAGATCTCAAAATGTGTGTGTGTGTGTGTGTGTGTGTGTGTCTTTTTTAAGGGCTTGAACACAGACTCTAGGTATTATCCTTAGCTTCTTCTCTCAAGACTGGCACTTTATCACTTGAGCCATAGCTCCACTTCTGTTCAGTTTTGTTTTGTTTTTTTTTCAAAGAAAAGAGTCTCACAGATTTTCCTGCCTGGGCTGGCTTTGAACCATGATCCTCAGCCTCGAGTAGTTTAGGATTACAGGTATGAGCCACAGGCACCTGGTTTCAAAGATACATTAAGTGGAAGGAAAAGGAAGGCACAGAATCCTAGCTGTTAAATAAAAGTATATGAATACATATAGAGATGTGTTATTTATTTTTTGTTTGTTTTTGCAGGTCCTAAAGCTTGAGCTTAGGGCTTGGGTACTGTTCCTCAGCCTCTTTGTGCTCCAACCCAGAGCTGTACCACTTGAGCCACAGCACCACTCCTGGATTTTTCTGAGTAGTTTACTGGAGATAAGAGTCTCACAGACTTTTCTGCCCTGGCTGGCTTCAAACTGTGATCCTCAGATCTCAGCCTCCTAAGTAGCTAGGATTACAGGTGTGAGCCACTGCTGCCCAGCTAAGATGTAAGTGTAAAGGAAAAGGTATGCATTAAAATGCTAGTTTTTATTGCCTCTGGAGAGAAA
The DNA here is from genome assembly GCF_023159225.1 of Perognathus longimembris pacificus. Taxonomy (NCBI): domain Eukaryota; kingdom Metazoa; phylum Chordata; class Mammalia; order Rodentia; family Heteromyidae; genus Perognathus; species Perognathus longimembris. The sequence goes on from NC_063163.1 coordinate 80,952,797, forward strand.
AATATTAGAAGGAGCTAAAGGGAACATATTCACTTTTGACACTATTTAACATTATTTCACAAGCATATGATATTACCTTGACATAAGTGTATGATCATGGGCTGCTTACATGTCTTTTTAAAAATAAAATAACTGGTGGGCTGGGAATGTGGCCTAGTGGTAGAATGCTTGCCTAGCATGCATGAAGCCCTCAGCTCGATTCCTCAGCACCGCATGTACAGAAAAAGCCATAAGTAGTGCTGTAGCTCAAGTGGTAGAGTGCTATCCTTGAGCAAAAAGAAGCCAGAGACAGTGCTCAGGCCCTGAATTCAAGCCTCATGACTGGCTAAAATAACTAGGGCTGGGAATGTGGCTTAGTGGTAGAGTGCTTGCCTAACATGCATGAAGCCCTGGGTTTGATTCCTTAGTACCACATAAACAGAAAAGGCCAGACGTGGCACTGTGGTTCAAGAGGTAGAATGCTAGCCTTGATAAAAAGCTCAGGGACAATGCCCAAGCCCTGAGTTCAAGCCTCAGGACTGGCAAAAATAAGATAACTGTTGAGCACTGGTGGCTCACGCCTATAATCCTAGCTACTCAGGAGGCTGAGATCTGAGGATCACAGTTCAAAGCCAGCCTGGGTTAGAAAGTCCGTGAGACTCTTATCTCCAATTAACCACCAGAAAACTGGAAGTGGCACTATGGCTCAAGTGGTCTAGCACTAGCTTTGAGCTGAAAAACTCAGGGAAAGTGCCCAGGCCCAGAATTCAAGCCCCATGACGATAAAAAATGAAATAACTTAGAGCTGCAATTACCAGTGAAGTTTGTCTGAGCTGGACACAGAAAGCTAAAGCAGAAGGGCTGGCCTCCCTTTCACCCAGCTCCATGCTCTGAGCCTGCCAGCCACTGCAAAAGGTGTTTCCGTGGCTATTTTCCAGGGCAGTCCCAGAGTAGCCAGGCAGTCTGCCTCAAATCAGGCCAGGCAGGTGGGGACCCATGCTGATGCGGCCAAGATAAGCAACACATCAGAGGGCTTTTTTTGGCTGAGAAAGGGCAGGGCAGTTTTCCCTTCTGCTGCCTCCCCAAGATGGCAAGTCATGGCTGGACCACAGGCAGGCCTTGTGGTCTGGGACTGAGAGCTAGTAACTTGACTAATACCAAGTCACTTCACTCCCTGGCTGAGGGCTATTTTTAAAAAGTATTAATGTATTATTTGTATCCCACCTGTTCCCCAAAAAAAGTTTTTTAGTGTATTCCAAAGTCATACAGTATAAGGATAGTGAGTAAAAAGCCATAGAGCCTTACAGAGGACACTGTTTTGAAGTGTTTTTGTTTGTTTGTTTTTGGCCAGTCCTGGGCCTTGGACTCAGGGCCTCAGCATTGTCCCTGGCTTCTTTTTGCTCCAGGCTAGCACTCTGCCACCTGAACCATAGCGTCACTTCTGGCCGTTTTCTATATATGTGGTGCTGGGGAATCGAACCCAGGGCTTCATGTATATAAGGCAGGCGCTCTTGCCACTAGGCCATATTCCCAGCCCCTGTTTTGAAGTTTTTAAATGCATGAGTTTTTTGTTTGTTTGTTTGTTTTTTTTTTTTTGCCAGTCCTGGGCCTTGGACTCAGGGCCTGAGCACTGTCCCTGGCTTCTTTTTGCTCTCAAGACTAGCACTCTGCCACTTGAGCCACAGTGCCATGTCTGGCCATTTTCTATATATGTGGTGCTGGGGAATCAAACCCAGAGTTTCATGTATAGGAGGCAAGCACTCTTACCCCTAGGCCATATTCCCAGCCCCAAAAATTTTGAGCCTGTAATTTCTTAACCTATATGCACAAAGAGGCAGGTATGAACATGTTCTCTGCAAGCAATTTATAGTGGCAAAAAATGAGTACTCTTGGCTAGGTGTGGTGTCATGAACCTGTAATCCTGACTACTCAGGAGGCAGAGATAGGAAGATCAAAGGTTGAGGCCTGCCTAGCCTGGGCACAAATTAGTGAAAACCTGCCCCCCAATAAAAGCTGGGATGGTGGCAGATGTCTATAGTCCCAGTTACTCAGGAGGTAGAATGTAAGGTCAATCAGGTAAAATCATGAGACCCTTTCAGAAAAACAAACTAAAAGCAAAAAGACTGGAGGTGTGGCTCAAGTGGCAGAGCAACCTAGCAAATGTGAGGTTGAGTTCAATCCCAAGTACTGCCAAAAAAAAAAAAAAAAAAGAGTACTCTCTTAATGGTCATTACCAGAGGATTTATTAGTAAAATAAATTACAATCTAACCACAAAATACGGCGCAGCCCTTCAAATTAAAGAAAATCTTACCAGGTGCTGGTGGCTCAGGCCTGTAATCCTAGCTACTCAGGAAGCTGAGATCTGAGGATCACAGTTCAAAACTAGCCTGGGCAGGAAAGGCCAGGAGACTTTAATCTCCAGTGAAATACTGGAAAACTAGAAATGTGCTATGGCTCAAAGTGGTAGAGCCTTGTGCAGAAGAGCTCAAGGACAGTGCTCAGGCCCCAAGTTAAAGCCTCATGATGCCCGGCTCCCCCACCCCCAACACACACATCTAAAAAAACTTGCTAGGCACTGGTGGATCCTGCTTGTAATCCATAGGAGGCTGAAATCCTGAGGATCCCAGGTAAAAGCTAGTCCAAGCAGGAAAGTCCGAGACTCATCTCCAGCCACAGAAAAAGCCAGAAGTGGTGCTGTAGCTCAAGTGGTAGAGCAAAAGGAGCTTAGCAGACAGCACTCAGATCCAGAATGCAAGGCCCAGGACTGGCAAAAAAAAAGAAAAAAGAAAACCTCTATATACTAACCTATTTGTAAGTACACTTTCTAAAACAATTAAAGCAAGATGCAGGGGTTGGAGGTGTGGCTCAGTTGGTAGAGTGCTAGCTAATGAGCAAAAGTGGCAGGTACCAAGTTTGAGTCCCGGACCTAAGAAAAAAAAGGGTGGGGGAAGAGGAGGGCTGGGAATGTGGCTTTGTGGTAGAGTGCCTGCCTAACATGCATGAAGCCCTGGGTTTGGTTCCTCAGTACCACATATATAGAAAAAGCCGCAAGGGCCCTGTGGCTCAAGTGGTAGAGTGCTAGCCTGGAGCAAAAGAAGCTCAGGGGGGGCTGGGGATATGGCAAGAGTGGCAAGAGAGCTTGCCTCGTATACATGAGGCCCTGGGTTCGATTCCCCAGCACCACATATACAGAAAACGGCCAGAAGTGGCGCTGTGGCTCAAGTGGCAGAGTGCTAGCCTTGAGCAAAAGGAAGCCAGGGACAGTGCTCAGGCCCTGAGTCCAGGCCCAGGACTGGCAAAAAAAAAAAAAGAAGCTCAGGGGGCTGGGAATGTGGCCTAGTGGTAGAGTGCTTGCCTCATATACATGAAGCCCTGGGTTCAATTCCTCAGCACCACATATGTTGAAAAAGGCCAGAAGTGGCATTGTGGCTTAAGTTGGCAGAGTGCTAGCCTTGAGCAAAAAGAAGCCAGGGACAGTGCTTAGGCCCTGAGTTCAAGGCCCAGGACTGGCAAAAACAAAAACAAACAAAAAACACTGTATGAGCCTGGTGTTGGTGGCTCATAATCCTAGCTATTCAGGAAGCTCAGATCTGAGGGTTGTGATTCAAAGCAAGCTGGTCAGGAAAGTCCATGATACTCATCTCCAATAAACTACACACACACACACACACACTTAGAAGTAGAGCTGAAGCTCAAGTGATAGAGTGGCAGCCTTGAGCAAAAAAGGTAAGGGACGGTTCCTAGGACCTGAGTTTGAGTACCAACACATACCAGTACCACTATATAAACAAATCAGGAAAAAATCTGTACAGATGTACAGATATAAGCACATACATATAAGATGAAAGATACAATCACATGGATATCCTCTAGGGATGAGAGGAATAAAAATGTTCACATAGGGCTGGGGATATGGCCTAGTGGCAAGAGTGCCTGCCTCATATACATGAGGCCCTGGGTTCGATTCCCCAGCACCACATATACAGAAAATGGCCAGAAGTGGCGCTGTGGCTCAAGTGGCAGAGTGCTAGCCTTGAGCAAAAAGAAGCCAGGGACAGTGCTCAGGCCCTGAGTCCAAGCCCCAGGACTGGCAAAAAAAAAAAAAAAAAAAAAAAAAAAAGACAGAAAAATGTTCACATAGGAGGTAGGGCTCTCTGGGGTTCTTACCTAGCAAGTATAAGAATAAATTCATCCCTGTAGTTCATGTCACCCACAATTTGTATTTTTTATGCCACTTAATAAAAATGGTTCGTATTTAGGTATTGTTTTCAGGGAACTGGGGTTGAGACAGGATGTCACTATGTAGCCCAGATGAATCTCTAACTCACCATCCTCCTACCTCTGCCTTCCAAATGCTGGCATTACAAGGTTTTGGAACTGTACTGGACTGTGTATTTATTTTTTGCCAGTCCTTGAGCTTGAACTCAGGGTCTGGGCACTGTCCCTGGGCTGCTTTTGCTCAAGACTAGCACTCTATCTCTTGAACCACAGTGCCACTTGTGGCCTTTTCTGTTTATGTGGTGCTGAGGAATCGAACCCAGGGCTTCATGCATAGTAGGCAAGCACTCTACCACTAAGCCACATTCCCAGCCTATATTTATATATTCTTACATTACCAAGTCTTAAGCAGAGCAGATGATCGGAGCAGCAATTGTTTCTCCCCAAATGTAGAAATTTTAGTTCATATGTACACTAGCCAGTGGTTATGGACAACCATTTACTTGGTGTAAAGAACTTAATTTCAGTATAAACTGGTTCCAGGCAGCATTGGTGAGGCTGTGTCCTGAGTTGTAGCCACTGTAATTGTAAATATTAACTGAGATAGTGGGAAAAAAAAGTTTATCTGAGAAATATGTTGAACTCCCAAACAGCCACAGCTTCATCAGGTATCAACATTCTGCATTGGACCTTGCAAAGTTCCTTTTAAAAAGTCTGTCAGCCGGGTACCAGTGGCTCACGCCTGTCACCCTAGCTACTCAGGAAGCTGTGATCTGAGGATCACAGTTCAAATCCAGCTTGGGCAGAAAAGTCCCATGAAACTCTTATCTTCAGTTAACCACTGAAAAAACCAGAAGCGGAGCTGTGGTTCAATAGGTAGATCACTAGTCTTGAGCACGAAGAGGCTCAAGGACAATGTCCAGGGCCTGGAGCTCAAGCTCCACTGCCTACAAAAAATAAAAGTAAAATAAATAAATAAAGTCTATTGTGGCATGAAGAACAGAATCAGTTCCAGTTCTTGCTCTGCTACTTACCAGCTATGCAACTTTGGGCAGGATAGTTCCCCCGTGTGGTTGTTGTAAAGTGATGCAAAACAAGAATACTATGCTGCAGGGTAGATGTCCAGTACATGGCCACTATGGTAGGATCCATATGTGGCTCTTTCTGAAGGACCCCCTCTGCAGACATTCTAGGCAGAAGCCATGGAGCTTGCCGAAGAGTCCAGGGCTGACAACACTGAAAGCAGAGCTGAGAGAAGAGGCGTTGAGAGCCCAGGCCTGGAGAAGGCAGGACACAGTCTCAAGGGGAGGCAGTGAGGATCCCCAGGATGGCGACACTTAGCCAAAAAAAGCAACCTTTTACTAATGGTAAGTGGTCAGGAACAAAGAAAACTAAAGATTCTTAGGCTCGTCAGTTCCAGGACCTCCAAGCTTCACAACCCTCCTGCCTGCTGCTCCAACCAGAAGTTTTCCAGTAAGTGTTGGAAAATCCATCTCTCTTCCTCTATGGGGGATGGGGGTGGTAAGTATGGAGAAAGGTCTGACACACTGGCTCCAGCCAACCGGGAGCCTGATTTCCTTAGTAAGATTAAGATCTGGACCCACAGAGTGGTCCAACCCAACCCCGGCACTTGGCCCAGAACCTTCTGAGACAATTTTCCTCCCTGCAACTCCCTAGAGTAGGCCTTCTTTAGGTCTCTTCCCCATTTGGCAGCTCATGCAATGCTACCTGAAATAGTAACAGCTAAGCCTGAATTAGTTAAGTACTCCAGCTATGGGTGGCTCAACCTAAGAAAGAGGCTCTGTGGGCCTGGTGGCTTGCTGGGGCCCCTGGAATCAGATGCCATCAACACTGGCCCCATTCTTGGAAGTAGGACTTGAATTCTGCCCTTCAAGGTCTGAGAAAGGCAGGCTAGTCTGTCTTGTCATTCCCAGCCCACCCCCACCCCCCTCACCCCCCACCCCCCGCCGCCCACCAGAAACTCCATTCTTACTTGCAGAGATACGGCAGGAAGGTTCTCGAGCCATGGCTCATAGCATCCTGAGGAAATGGAAGGCAATGGGTAATAATCAGGAATAAGACCTGGTTTAACTGGGCACCAGTGGCTCACACCTGTAATCCCAGCTACTCAGGAGGCTGAGATCTGAAAATCATGGATCAAAGGCAGCCTGGGCAAGAAAGTCCATGAGGCTTGCATCTCCAATTAACCACCAGAAAACCAGAAGTAGAGCTGTGACTTAAAGTGATAGAGCACTAGCTTTGAGCAAAGAGCTCAGGGATAGCACCCAGGCCCAGAGTTCAAGTCATATGCAAAAGAAAAAAAAAAGGGGGGCTGGGGATATAGCCTAGTGGCAAGAGTGCCTGCCTCGGATACGCGAGGCCCTAGGTTCGATTCCCCAGCACCACATATACAGAAAAAACGGCCAGAAGCGGTGCTGTGGCTCACGTGGCAGAGTGCTAGCCTTGAGTGGGAAGAAGCCAGGGACAGTGCTCAGGCCCTGAGTCCAAGGCCCAGGACTGGCCAAAAAAAAAGAAAAGAAAAAATCCTAGCTTAAAATCTCAGCTCTGAAGGGCCTTAGGCAAGTCACCATCTCAACTCTTAAGGTAATAACATCAACCGGGTACAGATTAGGAATAGCATCTATAAAGTGCTTGGCTTTGTGCCCAGCCCATTTCAAGGGTTCACTGGGGGTACCTAGAATTATTTTTACAGCCTTCAAAAGAGCATGAGCTTTCATGGCAAATAGACTGGGTTGACCACTTACTGACCAGCCTATGGAAAATTACTGAATTGTTTTTGAGCAGTAAAACACAGCTGATAAATTTTCAGGACAAATATCCTTTTTGCATTCTGCCCTTCACACTCCAAACTCAACGGGGGACAATGCACGAGAAAACGGAAAACTCTCTGACTTAGCTTGTCCCAAGTCTGTTGTGGAGACTTAGGGGGCAGTGCAGGAAGGTGGAGGGCTCTGTGCCTGGGGTAGGGGATGGGGAACACATTCGGATGGGACAGTCATGTGCTCTGGTGCTTCATTAAGTGGAAACAAAATAACTTTCCTTACATAAGTTGCTTGCTTAAATGGCCAGACCAGAGCTAAAAAATATTCCAGTGGGCTACTGGTGGCTCACACCTGATCTGAGGGTCACTGTTGGAAGTCTGCCTGGGTGGGAGAGTGTTATCTCCAATTTACTACAAAAGCCAGAAGTAAGACTGTGACTCAAGTGATAGGATGCTAGCTTTGAACTTTTATAAAAGCTCAGGGACCAGTGCCCAGGCCCAGAGTTCAGGGGTCAAAAAAAAAAAAAAAAATCGGTGCTGGGAATATGGCCTAGTGGCAAGAGTGCTTGCCTCATATACATGAAGCCCTGGGTTCAATTCCCTAGCCCCACATACATAGAAAACGGCCAGAAGTGGTGGTGTGGCTCAAGTGGCAGAGTGCTAGCCTTGAGCAAAAAGAAGCCAGGGACAGTGCTCAGGCCCTGAGTCCAAGGCCCAGGACTGGCCAAAAAAAAAAAAAAAAAATCAATCCCTTAGCCAAACACCCTAGAGCAAGAAAAGAATGAAACAAACCAAATGGATAACAGCTCCCAGCCTGTCACAGAACTCAAATCATCAACCAACTCCCCTCCCCAATCTCCCATCATCAACCACGGTGTCTCATTCCAAGAGTCCAAATTCAATCCCAACACAGAGTGTCACTGCAAATTGTTTATTAAAACACAAAGCAATGGACAGTGAAAACATCCTGATTTTTTTTTTTTTTTTTTTACTTTTTTGGTGGGAGTGGGGTGGGCATGGAAGGGGTCAGGACAGATGGAGACAGCCCAATCCACCCCTACTGTTTTCCTGGCCAGCCAGGTTCAAAGCCCCTCAAGTACCTCTTGCCATGTGCTGCTGCTTGTAAAGGCAGGCTGTGGCTGCAGACAGATTCTGTGGCCTTCACAGGGAGATGATGGGAAAGAAAGCAGGAGCTACAAGGGCTACTAAGAACTTGACATTTTTTCTCCAATACTTGGTACCACACAGAGCAGGATAGGCTCAATTTGGGGGAGTGGGGCTCATTTCCTGACCAGCCAGGTGGGGCCAAAAATAGTGGAGAGGCTGCCCTGGTCTCAACACGGGCAGCAGGTTTGAGCCTGGGGAAACTCCTTGGAAAGGCAAGGCGGCGTTCATTAACTCCAAGGAACTACGCAATCCAGGGTCAAATTTCTTTTCATTCCCTGGATCATGACACACCAGGGAAGAGAAGAGTTCAGAATGTATCTTTCCTGGTTTTGCCATGAGCATCTCTTCTCTCTGCCAATTCTCCCCTCCCACCTGGCACCTCAGCTCTCCTTTCCCGACAGTTCTCTTGAAAGGACGGAAAGCACACTTCAGTTTGTTGTTGTTTTTCCTCATACTGAAATAAAGCACTGAAGCTCAAAATAGAGGTGAGGATGGAGTTCTGCTTTTTCCCGGTGCGATGCACGCCCATCGCTCGCACAAGGCTGCCTGCATCTAAGTGGTGCCAGGGCCCTCTCTGCCAACTCCAACAGGCACTACTGTTTCCCTGGCTGCCAGCACAATCCTGGCTTGTTTTTATGCTCCTGAGAGGAACCCGTCCCAAGAGATTCATCCTGCTCTTTTCCTGCCAACTCAGCCACTCTCCCAATCACCTGCCCTTCCTGAGATGATTTGGCCATCCAAAGCAACCAAGAAAAGGCAGCTGGAGAAGGACACCAGATCAGCAGCAAGCCACACGTGTGCAAAGAAACTGTCTCTCCCTGGGCAGCTGACCTGTTCAGGGACAGGCTGGTTTAACATCATGAGGAAACCCAGCCCTCTTGCCCCAGCAGAGGTCCAAATACAGAAAGAGTCCTAGCTCAAATGCAAAGGGAGAATTGCTCTGATTCTTCTGAAGCAGCTTGAACAGTTAAGGCTTCTTTGCAATTTTCTTGGAGCTCTTTTATCCCGATTATATCTTTCACTAGAAGAGAGGCCTCTTTCTTCTAAGATCGCTAAGCAGATCCTGGGTGTTTCTGGTTTGGTGCGCTCACTCTCATTTAGCCTTACAAACCCAGTCTTCTTCCTTGGGGGGGGGGGGGCACAGCAGGTGGCCCAAGGCACGCCTCCCCCAGCTCTGTCTTTTTAAAAACAGGAGCATCTATCTACTGGTCTCCTAATTGAGAGGGGATGGGAGTCAGTGACATATACTGCCACTTGATGCCATTTAGGCTCCTCAAGGCAAGAAGACACGAGTTATGTCAAGGTAGGCCAGCAAAGAGAAGGGATAGGGAGGCGGTCCCACAGCAGGGACGGTAGGACCCCTGCCCAGAACTGAATCTACAGGGAATGCCTACCCTGGCTCAGGCAGGAGAGGAAAAGGCACTGTGCTGATGGGGGTAGGTCCTTCCCCAATCCTTAGGGAGGGTAGAGAACCTGCTGATTCTCTTTGTGGGCTTTTCAAGGTGAACCAATTTCTAGGGAAAAGGGATCTAAGTGCTAGGAAAAGGACAACACTGCTACTGCTTTCTTAAGTGCTCAGCTGAGATTCTAGAAGCCAGGGGGAGGCCTGTCCAGATAAGAAAAAAAAAAAGAGAAATTCCTTAAAACAGAAGCTTCTCCAGAAAGATTAAAAAAGTCAAACCACACTTCTAAAACCGGGACAAACAGCTCCCAGGCACAGAAAGAGGGGGTCAAGCTTAAACTTTACCCCTGCATCGAAGCTTGTGTGACTTCTAATCTAACCCTCAGATCTCCTGGTCAGAGGGTATGAGAAAACAAGATCACAGCTGCAAACAACACTGAAGGTGGGAGCTAATCCTTCTGGGAATCTGCCATTATTGGCACTCGAGGATTATATTTTATCAAGTCTCACCAGACTCAGGGTCTTAACTTAGCAGCAAGAGTTGAGACTCTCCAAACAAATGGTGGTTTAGAGAATATGGATCCCACATATTGTTTCTTGGCACAACAGAGACCATTGATTCCTGGCCCAAACTAGACTACAGACACTCAGCCCATGTCCAGTAGATGTCTTTCCTTGGTCATCCTAGAAATTTCATCAATGCTACACAACTGGTGAAGTTTTACCTGGCTGTCTACGCTTGTCTCTGGTCAGCTGTTAGGGATCAGGGGGCCCTAACAAACCTGGGATGTGTGGGTACCAGTGACTCACACCTATAATCCTACCTACTGAGATCTGAGGATCATGGTTGGAAACAAGTCTGGGCAAGAAAGTCCACGAGACTCCTATCTCCAATTAACCACCAAAAAGGCAGAAGTGGAGCTGTGGCTCAAGCAGTAGAACATTAGCCTTGAGCACAAAAGCTGAGGGATAGTGCCCAGGCCCAGAGTTCAAGCCCCAGAAACAGAGGAAGAGAGACACACACACACAAAACAAACCCTGGGACAGAATATAGATACCAGAGAAAAGCCTGGATTTCACTTCCTCAATTTCCTTGCTGGCACCATTCAGACCTCCCCAGCTCAGGCAGACCCTACTTCAAAGACTTGCAATCCTTGCACTAGCTCCAAGTATGGGTAGGGGAATGAACAGTGCAAAAAGCAAAAGAGAAAGAGTAATTTAAGACACACAATATAAAAATAAAAATAAAGCGTGCCCCATCCCACCCTTTTAACCTAAACTTCATGTACCTATAATCATCTTGAAGCTGGGGGGGTGGGGAAGCTTTCAAGTTCAGCATCATGAGCCAGCCCTAGGCAGCCATGTTAACTGGGTGGGAGCCTACCCCAGCCCCCCCATACTTCTTCCTGTTTCCTCACTTTCCCTTTAAGTGTGTTAGCCATAGAAAGATGTTCCTTCCTTTCTGACACAACCAGGGAGGAAAACACTCATCCCTACCCCGGGGGGAGGGGTGGGCTTGGAAACAGAGGCAGAAACAGCTGCCTGGTTTACAGTACCATTAGGAAATGGCCCCAGGAGGCTGAGTTTCCTTCTGAGACTCTGAGTCACTGAAGGGATGGGTTGAGGTGAGGAGGCAGGACCCCTCAGCTGCCTCAGAGGCCCAAGCAAACTAACAAGGCAAATGGAGGCGGTTAGTCCTCCTTTCAACTTGTCTAATCAACTGACAGTGGCCCACAGCTTTGGGAGTTGGGGGATGGAATTGGAACCAAACCACTATCAGAATCCCAATGAGTCAGGACATTCCCCCTTGCCCGAGGCAGGGGGTTCCGTAACCAAAGTTATATAGTACCTCATCATTAGAAGCAAGGAGGGGGGCGGGACTTAAGGGTGCTCCTCTGGTGTGGCGGCCTCAGGCCATAGTCAGCCAGCTGCCTAGTCAGTACCCTAGGACTGAGGTCAAAGCCCCAAGAAAATAAAGGGCTGCATCAAACAAGGAAATAATTCTGGCCTGGAGTAATCATTAAGAGCCAAAGTCAGGACATGAGCCCAAAAGCTACTTGCTTTGTCATATAAGGACCAATTTGAATATATAGAGAGCTCCAAAAAAAAAAAGTATCCAGTAAGACAAACTCAAAGTAACACATTCTGGAAATATGGGCTTGGCCTGAGACTGTATACTGCTCCAGCCAAGCTGAAGCTAATCCTGTGGCCTCCCTCCCCAACCCCCCTCAAATTCCTACTAGCTTGGCTGGGTTCTTCCTTACTGTTACCCTAACTGGAAAATAAAGGTGACCAGAAAGAAAGGAAACAGGGAAATTTCATTTCCTGCTGAAATGCTTCCAGGGAATTCAAGAAACACATTTAGATGCTAAGGTTAGCTACAGAACTGTCAGGACTATGGCTGACTGGGACTCTTTAAGCCCCATCACACCCAGGATCGCTGACTGCAGCTTGGATAAGGAGATGAAATGAGAGAAGGAGATACTATTAAGACCAATGAGAAACCTCACTGGGCTGGTGCAGCCAGTCTAGTTCCTTGGGGGCAATCTCTAAGCATACAGTAAAACTAGTTGAAGTGTGACACAAAAGATCTGGGGATAAATGAACATTAGATTCTACACATTCTCAACAGTGGTCAGTCACTGAATAGGGCTCAAGTCTCTGAGGTTGCTCTTGAGTTATGCTCACATAAGCCTTTTCTAATCCAAAGACCAGAAGAGACTTTTTTAAGGTCAAGTGTTCTGTTGCTGCCGGCTGGAAAGCATTCCTATCCCTGGCAGCAAGGCCCTACAAAAGGGCCAGAGAGGACCTGCTGGATCAGGTTCTCATGGCTGTTGGCTCAGAGATCCAGGGAGGGAGGTGCCAACAGGTAAGGGAATAGAGGAGAAGACATTTAAGCAGAAGAGAGCCCCAATCCCATCTCCTTTCCTTCTTGGCAATAACTTAGTGGGATGGTTGAGAGGGAGAAGACATTCTAAATGAGCCAGATTAAGAAGAAAAAAAATTGAAAAGAAATCAAGCTCCCAATAGACATAGACACTGAAATCAAAATGATTTGTTGTAGTGACAACTCAGAGGCAATTTGAGGCCCCGACATAAACAAATTGTCTTGGATACCAGACAATCCTCTAACCAGCACGTGTCAGGGAGATAAGCGATGATAAAGCTCAGATGCTGGAATAATCTAATCACTGGATTAATCCAAATCAGCTTTCAAGTAAGGAAGCCTTTCCCCCCTCCCCCCCCCTTTTTTTGGATCCCCTCCATTTTCTTTTTTGGCTTTACACCTAACTTTCTATCTTTCAATCCCAGGACATCTCAATACTTATCTGGACATAACTTCAGAACATACCCAACTCTCAGTGCTGGTCTTCTCAGGAAATAAGACCACATTTCCCTGTGTTAATTTCTAACCTAAAATAAGGAACCATGATTACTCAGATTTCAGAGTCCTTTCCGCTAGGTATACAAAGAGGATCCTTGGAGAGGAAGGATCCATTTGCCCTAAGTACCCCAGAAAGGAAAGAGACAGCTGGGTGCCAGCCACAAAGAGAGGACTAACACTGAAGCGGGTCTGGGACCAGGTGGTGGGTGAGGGCTGCCCTCTACTCACTCTGCCTCTTTTTTTATCTCCTTTAAATTAGTGTGTGGAGAGGTCTTGTTTTTGTTTCTTGGGGTATTTCCTTGCCACGTTGTTATCCATATGAAAAATACAGAAACCCAAACGAGCATGTTTGGTTTCTTTCCCACTCCCCTCCACCCTGTCAGGATGGTCATTTGCTCTCACAACCGGCAGAGGCAGAAGAGGGTTGGAATGAAGACTCCGAAGGCCACCAGGATGGGAAACATGAGGCTGCTGTTGTCCGAGGCATAGGGGTTGGGTGTGCGGGGGCCTGACTGCACCCGGTTCTTATTGGTCTGTCTTTTGAGATTAGACCCTTCGTCATATTCTTCTTCTTCCTCCTCTTCTTCTTTCTTCTCCAATCCTGGATGAGGCTGCAGCTTTGGTACATCTAACACAAGAAAGAAAACCTATTAAACAAGGCAATAGCATTTAAGTGAGACCATTAAGAGAAGCCAACAATACACAACAGAACCCAGTGACCCAATCAGGATCCACAGGAAGGAGCAGCAGCAGAGCACTAGGAACACAAGTCTTCAGATTTAACTAAAGTATATCAGTGAAAGCCCTCCCTACCCTGTCCCAATTCTTCAGAGTCCTAAGAGGTCCAGAGTTGGACACGAATTAAGACTGACACCCAATACTTAACTTTTCAAATCCTTCCCACAATCCTACATTCCCTTTTAATTCACAGAGATTGAAGAACTGATCTACAGAGTTCTGGGCTCTCAGCCCATACTAACCCACAGTCCTATCTCTTCTTCAGGGGTTCTAGCTGTGATGGTGAAAGGTATCCTCTTCCTAGGGTGATAAAAGTATTTGGGGCCATCAATATAAAAGGCTGAGAGTCTGTGTGTTCCAGACAAGGTGAGAAAAGGTAGAGTTGGGGAGACATCACCAAGACACAAGCTTTCCCAGTAAAAATCAGCCTGGGAAACTGGCAGCCAGGAAAATCTAAACCCTGGGCAAGAGATACACCCTAAGGCTGAATCTCAAGGTCAAAGAGATAAGTAAATGAACTTTTGTCCCAGTGTCCTTCAGCAATACTAGAATCTTTCAATCTACCAAAACCCAAAGGGCTCTCCCAGGCATTATTTTCCTTTTTCCTCCTAAGAAATGGATGCGGGCTGGGGATATAGCCTAGTGGCAAGAGTGCCTGCCTCGGATACACGAGGCCCTAGGTTCGATTCCCCAGCACCACATATACAGAAAACGGCCAGAAGCGGCACTGTGGCTCAAGTGGCAGAGTGCTAGCCTTGAGCGGGAAGAAGCCAGGGACAGTGCTCAGGCCCTGAGTCCAAGGCCCAGGACTGGCCAAAAAAAAAAAAAAAAGGAAATGGATGCAAAATTTCAAGCAATTCCAAATAACTAAAAAGGCCAGACACTCCAATAGGAACCATTATCAATCCCAGATTGATAATTTAATTTTTTTTCTCATTCTCAAGCTTGAACTCAGGGCCTAGGGTCTGTCCTTGAGCCTCTTTGTGCTCAAGGATAGTGCTCTGCCACTTGAGCCACAGCTCTGAGGAGTTTATTGGAGTGAGTCTCATGGACTTTCCTGCCCTAGCTGGCTTCAAACTGCCATCTTCAGATCTCAGCCTCCTGAATAGCTAAGAACTACAGGCTTGAGCCACTGGTGCCCAGGAATAAAAAAGGCAGCGGAAAGCTCCACTTACCATCCACTGTCCCCGCCATGATGTAGAGTGCACAGACTTTGGGGTTGTCGTAGTAACCCTAGGGAATGGGAAAGTCATCAGTCCCATGAGGTAGCAAACGTCTTCACCCACCCACTCTTCTGAGCTCTAAGGCAGGATAACAGTGTTACCTTGACAAACTCAATGTGGAGCTTCCCCGTGAAGGTGGACACCTCCCCCTGGACGCTCAGCTTCCCCTTCCTGATGGTCATGGGGATGATTTCATCATGGGCCGTGCTGTGTCCCACGCGATCAAAGATATCCAAGTCCTTTACCACAACATGGCCGTTTAATCGCACATCAAATACCTTCCAGGATTAGAAAAGGGGACAATGTCAAGAAAACATCAACTTCACACACCCCCTTCCAGGAACTGGATGTCACATACCTGACCTTAAAAATAATTTAAGAAATGATGGCTCTGGACATACTCCAGCACGGCTAGAGTCCTTTATCTTTGCTAAATGAAAGCCATGTTCCTTCTCTTCCAAGCTCAGCAAGGAAAGGAAGAAATTTAGAGGAAAAGAGTAAGGCTATAAGAAGACACTGCTAGCTGGGCACTGGGGCTCATGCCTGTAATCTCAGCTACTCAGGAGGTTGAGATCTGAGGATCCAGGTTTGAACGCAACCCAGGCAGTAAAATCCACAAGACTCTCATAGTCAATGAAACACCAAAAAAGCTGAAAACAGAGCTGTGGCTCAAATGATAAAGTGTTAATCTTGAACAAAAAAGCTCAAGGAAGGAAGTGGCACTGGGGCTCAAAGTGGTAGAATACTAGTCTTGAGTAAAAGAGCTCAGGGAGGGGCTGGGAATATGGCCTAGTGGCAAGAGTGCTTGACTCCTACACATGAAGCTCTCGGTTTGATTCCCCAGCACCACATATATGGAAAACGGCCAGAAGGGGCACTGTGGCTCAGGTGGCAGAGTGCTAGCCTTGAGTGGGAAGAAGCCAGGGACAGTGCTCAGGCCCTGAGTCCAAGGCCCAGGACTGGCCAAAAAAAAAAAAAAGAGCTCAGGGACAGTGCCCATGCCCTGATTTGAAGCTCCCAATATCAGCACACAAAAAAAGGGCTGGAAATGTGGCTTAGTGGTAGAGTGCCTTATGAAGTCCTGGGTTCCATTCCTCAGTACCACATAAACAGAAAAGGCCAGAAGTGGTGCTGTGGCTCAAATGGTAGAGTGCTAGCCTTGAGCAAAAGAAGCTCAGGGACCGTGCCCAGGCCCTGAGTTAGAGAGACAGAGAGAGAGGAAAAGAAAAAGATACTGCTGAAGGGGCTGGGGATATAGCCTAGTGGCAAGAGTGCCTGCCTCGGATACACGAGGCCCTAGGTTCGATTCCCCAGCACCACATATACAGAAAACGGCCAGAAGCGGCGCTGTGGCTCAAGTGGCAGAGTGCTAGCCTTGAGCGGGAAGAAGCCAGGGACAGTGCTCAGGCCCTGAGTCCAAGGCCCAGGACTGGCCAAAAAAAAAAAGATACTGCTGAAGACTCAAGGAAAGGAAGAAACTGGGAAGGCCTTAACATGATAAACTAGTCACCATGAACCAGGATTCTGGGATGCTTTCTGTTACCAACCCCCAGGGCAGGTATAGTTAACCAGCATCTCTAGATACAAAGGGGTGGCTTTTCCTCAGGACTCATCTGTTCCTCCTCCCAGGGAAAGCCCCAGGGCAGAGGGCTATCCAGGAATATCAATGGCCAATTGGTCAAGGAAGGGCCTGACCATGCCTTACCTTTTGCTGGGACTGTGCAAAGTAGACTTCAGCAAATTTCAACACCAGCACATAGTCCCCCTCTTCCTTAATGGGCACTTCATAGCCAAAAGTCTCCTCATTGTACCGCTCTGTTTGATACAGGATCTGGTCCTCAGGGTTGGAACGCAGGATTGGCAGTTTCATGCCATAGTCTGAGGCTAGGGACAAAGGACAAAGAGAAAGTACATCAGAGGCAAGACATGAAAGAGTAGAGACCCCAGAACTGCTAGAGGCAAGTCCAGGGCAATGCTAACTAATAACCCGCCCAGTGGAAGGGGCCACCCCCACTGCACCTGGCTCCAAAAAGCATTCACACAAAGGCAAGAATCAGAAAGCCATTACCATGCAAGAGTAACATGAAAGAAATTAAATACTAATTACTCCAACAGCCTTGTATAACCTGTACACTGAACTTTTCGGAAGGCCATTCATGTGACTTTGACAGTTGTCTGGAGGATAGGAAGAGAAAAATTCTTAGCTCATTATGTTTTTTCTTTGCCAGTCCTGGGGCTTGGACTCAGGGCCTGAGCACTGTCCCTGGCTTCTTTTTTTTTTTTTATTAATTGAACACAAATTTTTTGACAAGGTATTGTGCAAAAAGGGTACAGTTACATAGTAGGGCAGTGTGTTTATTTCTTGTGATATCTTACGCCCTGTTTTCCTATCCCTTCTCTAGTTCAGGTAGACATATATATAATATACAATGCATCATGGCTTCTTTTTTTGTGTGTGTGGTTTTTTTTGCTCAAGGCTAGCACTCTACCACATGAGCCACAGCGCCACTTCTGGCCATTTTCTATATATGTGGTGCTGGGGAATCGAACCCAGGGCTTTGTGTATACAAGGCAAGTACTCTTGCCAATAGGCCATATTCCCAGCTCCTAACTATATATTCTTAACTCATTATGTGGTGGGTTCCCTGAGAAGGGGTGCTCCAGAGGAGCCTCCGTCAGTCAAGAAAGACAGCTGGGAACCCTAATCTAGGTGATTTAGTTTAATGTGTTTTTTTTTCTTTGTCAGCTCAATCAAAGAGCATCATCTCACAAGGAAAGTCATTCTTCATTGTCTTTACTACAAAGAAGATTGCAGCTATACTTGTTTGTTCAGAATTTTCATTCAAAAAAATTCCAAGGCTGACAAAGAGGCTCATAAAAAGAAGGGCACTGCTCTCCAATTTCCTGCCTACCTCACCTACTCTGCTGAACATTTTTCCTCAGTTAGACAGAAGAAAACAGTTCAATTGTAGCTCCAGTGCCTGAGACATAGCAGTCATTTGATGTAGCCTGCTGAATAAACTTCACAGAAGGAGATGAAGCCAGGCCTTGTTCCCAACACCAGGCACCAAAGATGCCTAAATCCACAAGGCACTGGGGGCTCATGCTGTAATCCTAGATACTCAGAAGGCTGAGATTTGAGGACTGCCATGCAAAGCCACCTGGAACAGGAAAATCCATGAGATGCTTATCTCCAATTAACTTTCTGATGAAAAGCTAGAAGTGGAGGTGTGGCTCAGTGGTAGTGTCAGCTGTGAGTGAAAAAGCTAAGACCCTGAGGTCAAGCTCCAGTACACACACACACACACACACACACACACACACACACACACACACGACTAAATCCTAGGAAGCCATCCATTTCACAAACTGACTGGAATAAGACAGGGTAAAAGTAAAGTTACTTGACTTGACTTGACTTAGTATCAGAAGAGCTACAAGCTGGGAGCCGGTGGCTCATGTCTATAATACTAACTACTCAGGAAGCTGAGATCTGAGGATTGTGGCTCAAAGCCAGCCTGGGCAGGAAAGTCCATGAAACTCTTATAACCAATTAACCACTAGAAAACTGGAAGTGGTACTGTGGCTCAAATGGTAGAGCACTAGCCTTGAGCTGAACAGCTCAAGGACAGTGCCAAGGCCCAGAGTTCAAGCCCCATGACAGACAAAAAGAAAAAAAGAAAAGAACTACAAATCTCTACTGACCTTAGACCTCTGAACAAAAGAAGGATATAGAGCCAGGCACTGGTGGGTCACACCTGTAATACTAACTTCTCAGGAGGCTGAGATCTGAGGATTGCAGTTCAAAGACAGCTGAGGCATGAAAGTCCACGAGACATTTATCTCCAGTTAACCACCAGAAAATCAGAAGTGGAGCTATGGCTCAAAGTGGTAGAGGATTAGTCTTGAGCAAAAAAGCTCAGGGACAGTGTCTAGGCCCTGAGTTCAAACCTCATAACCAACAACAACAAAAAGAGTAAGAGATACATGTTCTTCACACACAATAAACTATAACCTTTCCACCTAGAGCTTTTCTAGCTCCAAAAGATACTTCTGCTTTCTCCTTCAGAGCACAGCCTGACTCCTCCAGTGTTATACACCTTCTAATTTTCAGAGGGAAATGTAGGGTAGCCACTCCTCTGGCATGGACCAAAGACTTCAAGACTGCTGTCCGCGGGGCTGGGGATATAGCCTAGTGGCAAGAGTGCCTGCCTTGGATACACAAGGCCCTAGGTTCGATTCCCCAGCACCACATATACAGAAAACGGCCAGAAGCGGCGCTGTGGCTCAAGTGGCAGAGTGCTAGCCTTGAGCAAAAAGGAAGCCAGGGACAGTGCTCAGGCCCTGAGTCCAAGGCCCAGGACTGGCAAAAAAAAAAAAAAAAAAAAGACTGCTGTCCACGCTTACATGGTGACCCTGGTGACATTTGGCACCTAGATCCTTGAGGAGATGCCTAAAAGTAGTCACAGCAAGAACTATATCCTCTGAATCACCAACTTTTCAAGGGAGAAGACATAACAACGGTAAAAGATTAACTGAAAGACCCAGTGGCTAAGGTCAAGCCCTTGGAAAAAATAAACATGACTGTTAACAGTTCCTGTAAGTGACATTCACCACGAGATCAGATGGACGGTGAGACAATGGGAGGGAAACCATTGCATTTTAGTCATCACACTTTTGGTCGGCTTTTCTTCCGATATCTCCTCAAGAAATCAAAGGGTCACACTGCAGAGGATGTATGGCTAACATCCCAGCTTTTCCCAGGCTCAAAAGCCTCTGGAAGGCTGGGAATATGGCCTAGTGGCAAGAGTGTTTGCCTCCTATACATGAAGCCCTGGGTTCAATTCCCCAGTACTACATATATAGAAAACGGCCAGAAGTGGTGCTATGGCTCAAGCAGCAGAGTGCTAGCCTTGAGCAAAAAGAAGCCAGGGACAGTGCTCAGGCCCTGAGTCTAAGCCCAGGACTGGCAAAAAAAAAAAAAAAAAAGCCTCTGGAACATAAAGCTCTGACACCTAAAAGGCTGCTAGTTCCCTTCCAATGGAGCTCAAAGAGTTTCCTTCTTCCAGGCTTTACAAATTTGGAACATTCAGTAGATTTGATTTACAGAGACCCAGAAAATTTGTATACATGTGAACCCATTTTTTTCCCCATCCTTGTCAAATTGAAAAAGAAACGGACAGTAATATAATCCGTGGCTGTGTCGGTTCCACAGCTAAGAAATCAGTCATATGAACCAAAATTGCTTAACAATCTTGGGCTCACCTTTAAATACTTTCCCTTTAAAGCCCAAGGGCCTATCTTAAGAGATCTGCCACATGCAAAGTTGTATTTGCATTTTTATTTGGGATTCTAAATCCCAAGAGATGCTGTAGCAAAAAAAGGGAATTTTTTCCCCTCCCTCCTTGGCTTTTATGGATTCACAGCTAAACAGTTGTGAATCTACAAAAATACAATGTACAGTCAGCACACTGCTGAAGTTGGCTCAGACAGTTAACCAAAAAAGGAGGCCAAAGGCCCTACATTATATCTGCTGCTGCTCAGCTGTAGACAACAGAGTGATCTGGCTCCTTGGAAAATTCAGCCCCAATTTCAGAGTAAGACAGGTCTGGATGTGAAGCTTGGCTCTGCCACTCTACAAAATGATGTTGCTGGTTGTTGTTGTTACTGAGGTTTGAACTCAGTTCCTAATAACTACCAGAAAACCAGAAGTGGCGCTGTGACTCAAGTGGCAGAGTGCTAGCCTTGAGTAAAAGAGCTCAGGGACAACACCCAGGCCCTGGGTTCAAGCCCCACGACTGACCACCCCTTTTCCCCCCAAAAAAGAAAGCACTCTACAACTTGAACCAAGTCTCCAGCAATTAAATTTTTTTTTTTTTTGCCAGTCCTGGGCCTTGGACTCAGGGCCTGAGCACTGTCCCTGGCTTCTTTTTGCTCAAGGCTAGCACTCTGCCACTTGAGTCACAGCGCCACTTCTGGCCATTTTCTGTATATGTGGTGCTGGGGAAACGAACCCAGGGCTTCACGTATAGGAGGCAAGCGCTCTTGCCACTAGGCCATATCCCCAGCCCACAATTAATTTTTTTTCTAGGTGTGTTCTCTCAAGTATAAAACGGACATATCTGGGGCCGGGCATGTGGCTTAGTGGTAGAGTGCTTGCCTGGTATACATGAAGCCCTGGGTTTGACTCCTCAGCACCACATACACAGAAAAAGCCAGAAGTGGCGCTGTTGCTCAAGTGGTAGAGTGCTAGCCTTGAGCACCGAGAGGCTCAGGGATAGTTGCCCAGGCCCTGAGTCCAAGTCCCAGGACTGGCAAAAAAAAAAAAAAAAAAAAAATTTAAATGGGCATATCACCTACCCCCAAAAGTTTGTTCCCAAATAATAAAAATGCCTGCAAAGAGCTTAATAGAGTATCTGATACAGAGAAAGACAGGCATGCTGGTATGCTAGCAGGGAAAGGATATGCACTACGCACACAGCAAGTACTAAATAAACGTCTTCGCTGTGGGGAGCTTAGAAAATGGACTTAAAAAAAAAAAAGGAAGTAATAAAACAAATTGGGAAACTACAGCCGGGAAGCGCAGGAATGGGAAAGCCAGAATAAGCAGGAACCTGTCAGCATGAAACCACCACCATAAGCTTCAACATGGCCGAGGGTCGCCAATGGGCCTTCTGACATTCTTGAGTCATTCCTTTCTTAAGAGAGGCTAGTTCCTAAGAACTATTTAAAAGGACAGGAACTGTGACCTAAATTCACTACCAGTGAACTTCCAGTACTCGGCTGAGGGTCCACAAATGAATTGTGACAGCACAAGGAGAGAATGAGACCCTAGGCAAATCAGCGGTGACAGTGACTGGCTGACTCATCTTTCAAGTTCTTATCTCCTCAGGGCCAAAAGGAAGAAAACCCAGGAAAACAGTTTCGTTTTCCGTCAGTCATGGGACTTGAACTCAAGGCCTAAGTGCTGTCCTTGAGCTTTTCCCCTCAAGTCTAGTGCTCAACCATTTTGACCCACAGCTCCACTTCTGGTTTTCTGGTGGTTAATTAGAGATGAGACTCATAAGCTAGCTCACACCTCCTAGCTACTTAGGAGGCTGAGATCTGAGGATCTGTGTTCAAAGCCAGCCCAGGCAGGAGTCTGTGAGTCTCTTACCTCTAATAACTACCAGAAAACCAGAAGTAGAGCTGTGACTCAAAAGTGGCAGAGTGCTAGCCTTGAGTAAAAGAGCTCAGGGACAGCACCCAGGCCCTGGGTTCAAGCCCCACGACTGACCACCCCCTTCCCCCCAAAAAAGAAAGCCTCACAGACTTTCCTGCCTAGGCTGGCTTTGAACCGCAATCCTCAGATCTCAGCCTCTTTATTTATTTTTTTTAATTTCTTTGGCCAGTCCTGGGCCTTGGACTCAGGGCCTGAGCAGTCTCTGGCTTCTTTTTGCTCAAGGCTAGCACTCTGCCACTTGAGCCACAGCGCCACTTCTGGCCATTTTCTATATATGTGGTGCTGGGGAAGAGAACCCAGGGCTTCATGTATACAAGGCAAGCACCCTTGCCACTAGGCCATATTCCCAGCTCCTCAGCCTCTTTAGTAGCTAGGATTGCTAGGATTTACAGGCGTGATCTACAAGTGCCCAGCAAGGGTCTTTTTTTTTTTTTTTTGGCCAGTCCTGGGGCTTGAACTCAAGGCCTGGGCACTGTCCCTGAGCCTCTCTGTGCTCAATGCTAGCACTTCACCACTTGAGCCACAGTGCCATTTCTGGCCTTTTCTATATATGTGGTGCTAAGAAATCAAACCCAGGGCTTCCTGCACGCAAGGTAAGTACTCTACCACTAGGCCATATTCCCAGCCCCCGAAGGGTCTTCTTTAGTTACAGATTTAGTCTTCTGAGAGGCTCAGGCTCCCAACCAGCATTTTTCTCCTCTGGAGCCATGTTCAGCCCTATTTTTAATTCTATGTAAAAGGTCATCAAGACAAAAAAAAAATAGTGACACTTTACCCTACTCTAGACAGTTTTCTTAGTCATATCAGAGATTCCTAAAGCATGAGAAGTATTGTTGAAAAGGAAAATAAGGCTCAGGTAAAGCAACAAGGTGTGTGTGTGTTTGTGTGTACTGGAGCTTGAACTCCAATACCTGGGAGCTGTCTCTTAGTTTGTTCTCTAAAAGCTGGTGCCTTACCACTTGAGTTATACCTCCACTCCCGGTCTTTTGCTGACTAATTGGGTAAGAATTGGATTTGTCTGCTCAGCTGGCTTCAAACTATAATCCTCACATCTCAGTCTCCGGAGTAGCTAGGGATTACAGGTGTGAGCCACCTTTTCCTGGCTATAAGGCAAGTTCTTTAAGGTCATACAACTCCAGCCGGTATGCTTCTATGAAGAGTAAAGGAAATAAGTCCTTCCCCAAACTCAAGCCAAGTTCTGTGCCCTTAGGCCAAAAAACAAACAGGTCTTTTCCTAGTCAAGAGGAACCAGCCAAAACAACCATGTTAAGAATCTGGAAAACACAGCCTGCCAAAACCCTGGTGCGCACTGCTGAAACTTTCTATAGTGGTACTTCCATCTGTTGAATTGAGGTGTGCACATTAAAAACTCCTTTTCCAAGGCTGTGAGCACTTACCATCTCAAGGCAGAGATGATATTCGATAAATACTATGAAATACCTGTGAAAGAGTAAGCCACCAGGTGCCCTAGGCTGCTCAGCTACAAGAATACTGAACTATAAAGAGACTATAGAGAAACAGCAAGTTCAAAAGCAGGCCAAACCCTTATCTGGACTAACTTGGCACCAAATACCCGAATTATTCAATATACACAATGAACTTTCCACATGGCAAGCATGTGGGCTGAGAAATAGAGCAGGCAGCTCCCCCTACAATTAGTGTAAATAGCTACTCGAGCATGAGCCAAAAGGGTCTCCAAATGCCTGGCACCCCCTTATCCCAACAGGGCCAGAGAAGGAAAGGCCGTGTGATGTGAGCAGCTGTACTTCCCTGGACCAGACTGACTCCTAAGCACACAAGAAACCAGAGAGTTGACTCCTGCCCAGAAACTTAAAACACATTTCAGCCTCAGACCTAATGCCAGAAAAATGCTACTCTCAGGAACCTGCTAAGTGCAATGTCACAACAAGCCAGTCCAAATTTCACCTGGCAAGGCACCTCTTCTTCTCCCAGAGTAGAGCCAGGGACCCTCCACTTATACAATGCCCCAAAGGCTAGTGTCGGAGACAGGACTCCAATACACATTAGTTCTAGGGTTCGTGTAATTTTACCTGCTTCAATAAACTTCTCCCAAGGAACAGCAACCATGAGCCAATAACCCAAGGACAGAGAACCTGGCTGACTGCTGACCAGGCCAAAACAAAAAAAAAAACACCTGCACCAGCAAAATTAAAACCAGAATTTCTGAATACAGGCAGTACCTGGGGACTAACCTATGTGGTCTTTGTGAGCTTTATCCTCCACCCAAGGGAACCTAATAGAACAATGTAACCGGTAGAAATTGGTTATCAGCTAAGTGAAACAAGCCATCTGCACCTTACCACAGTTATTACAAAGAGGCAAAGTCCACAAACAGTCTCTAGTTTCCTTGAGGGCTCCTTCCTCCAAGCCTAGGAGGAAGGATCCAGAATAGATAGTAATAACCTCCTGCTGTAACATCTGGTTTGGGCCCAACATGGTGGTACAAACCTTTACTAATTCCAGCAGGCTGAAACAGGAGGAGGGCAAATTCAAAGCCATTCTGGGATACAGAGCAAGACAGCACTTCAAATAACAAAATGCCGGAAGTGGCACTGTGGCTTAAGAGGTAGGGCACTAGCCTTGAGCAAAAAAGCTCAGGGACAGTGCCTAAGCCCTGAGTTCAAACCCCATGACTGACAAATATATGCCCAGGCGCTGGTGGCTCACACCTGTAATCCTAGCTACTCAGGAGGCTGAGATCTGAGGATCCTGGTTCAAAGCTAACAAAAGCAGGAAATTCCATGGGACTCTTATCTCCAATTAACCACCAGAAAACTGGAAGTGGCTCTGTGGCTTAAGTGGTAGAGCACCAGCCCTGAACTGAAGAGCTAGCTCATGGACAGTGCCCAGGCCCAGAGTTGAAGCCCTACCACCTACCAAAAAAAAAAAAAAAAAGAAAAGAAAAGAAAGAAAGAATGTCAATTCTAAAATTTGGGTTTGGCTGCTATACGAGAACCCTGGCTTAACTGTACCTAGGGTACTGGGCTCTACATGCCAGGGCTAACCTACTTCCAAGACAAGCACAGCTTCAGAAAACAGCCTTGGGTCCCAAGAAATATTCACATGCATAAAAGAAATAAACTCCTTATATCAGAAACTTCCAGGATACTGCAAGGAACTTGGAAAACATTAAGTTAAACTTTTTAGTAAAGTCAAGAGCCAAAATGTAGGCATTGTGGAAAAAGAGATAGAATGGCCCATTGCCAATTTGGCAACCTCTAAACCCAGCATACAACATAAATCTCCTTCCAACATATGAAGCAAAGGAACTTCCTTCTAAACCTGTTTTCCAATCCTACTTAAAGAAACAAAGAATCTAGAGTAGATTTCTCCAAGAGGCTCTGGGGGTGATCTACATATAATGAACCCATTGCAGAAACCTGGGTAGGAGCTAAAAAAGCCTTATGGATTAGGATTAGGCTGGGGACCAGGAATCCGCATTTTTAACCACCTACTCTAGCAATTCTTACACTATCTTTACGAACTGTGTAGCTCTGTAAATAGCACTGTTGCTCAACCAGTTAAGTCACAATCATTTTGTTGATCAGGCAGGATCATACCTTTTAGGACCGACCACCCAGTGTAGACACCACTTTGAAATTCAGATCTCACACTGGTTGACCCAGTTGACACAATGCCACCACCAGTCACCTATGCGGGATGGCTTTAATAGAACCACCCTCTGGGTGACTTCTACTTTTTTTTTTTTTTTAAATAAGCATACAGATCCCACACTCCAAACGAGGGCGGGATGGGGGTGGGGTAGGGAGACGGCTACAATCAAACTTTCCTGGCCCATTCCCTTCGAAAGATTCCTCGCTATTCTGGCTAAGAATCAAAATCCCCTTCTGCAGAAGGAGCAAGGAAAGCAAACGATTTCTGGGTGGGTATGAATCGATCAGGGGCTGTGGCGATAGAAAAGGGGGCACCCTGCGAGGCGTAAAGCGGGGGAGGGGGCAAAAGGCCGCCCCCATTATTACTTTCTCAGCTTTTGGGGGGGGAATGAAGAGTTTGAGATAATGTAAGGTTAAAGATCTCTAATATAACTCCTCGCCAACTCTCTACCTCGATGAGCCTAGGTAGGCTCGAGCCAACTCTAGGCCTCGGGCTCTGACCGGATTCCCCGAAGCAAACTGCATACAGTGGGAAACTTCGCTGCAGAGACGTGGGCCCCCGAAGTGGAAGAAGGGGGCTCGGGGCCTGCAGCCATCGGCCTGCTGTACCCAGCACGGCAGGCCCCGGATCCCACGGCTCGGCCGAGGGGCTCTCACCTCGGCCCACCCGGCCTTCCAAAGGGTCCTTGCGGAAGTGGATCCCGTGCACGTCCACATGCGCCTCGCCGCCCGCGTTGACCGCCCAAATGACGCTTTCGGGCAACCCTGCCCCGGCGGCGCCCGCCACGCCGAGCCCCGGCTCCCAGATCACTGGCGGCAGCAGCAGCGGCAGCAGCAAGCGCAGAAGCAACACAGCGGCTCCTTCAACTGCCCGGGGCCCCAGCATGGCGGCCACCACTGCGAGGGCAGCCCCCCGCCGACCCTCGTCCTCGGCCAGCCGCCAGGCCGCCCCGCACTCAGTAAAACAGCGCCACTGGCTGCTGTGCCTCAGCCGCCGGGGACATGTCGCTCTCGGGCCTCCTCCTCCTCAGCCACGGGTGCCGCCTCCCACCTCAGGAACAACCTACCCCATCACCCAGCCCTCCAGCTAAGACACTGTAGCCAATCAGCGCCCGGCCCTCATTAATTACCCACCACCCCGCCGGGAACTGCGTACTCATTGGCTATCATTCTCCCCAAAGGGGCGTGTCTACTACCAGGCTCTAGACCAATCACCGTGCTCAAAATGGAGCGCGCGCAGAGGGAGGGAGTTCGGTTGAAGCTGCGGTTCGATGCGGAAGTGGAGGGTGCAGCGCCCTGGCGGTAATCCCACAGCTGAATGAGAAAGGTGGCCGCAGGGGGCGGGGGGGAAGGAGAGGAGCAGAGGGGAAATAGAGGGAAGGTTTAGGAAAGGGCGCACTGACACGTCGCCAGCATTTCCGGTGCTCCAGGCCCTGCGACCGAACAGGCTCCGAAGGGGGCGTTGCTGTCTTTCCCGCTCCCTCTTTATTCCCCCCTCCCAAGAGAGACATGAGCATAAGCTCTAGTAGGAGAAGCAATGGAGACTTCTGGTCTAAGAGACTCAGCCTTTTTTCCTCATCTGAGGCAGAGGACTCAGCCTATCCTGGAGAGGCCAACAAGCACAGGTCTGGAGGACACGAGTCCCACGAGGACAAAGTCCCGCCCCCACCCCTTAGCGGGGTTCCGGGCGGGGGTGGTAGCGGCCAGGTGGCCGTCCAATCAGGAGGCTCCAACGCAACGGAAACGCGTGGCTCTGTGAAGGAGGGGCTCCTGCTGCCCACGTTTCCATGGCGACAGCCCCTGGCCTGCCGGAGCGCGGTATAGGTGAGGGAGGGGCTGCCTTGGCCCGGCATGAGAGTGCGGACGACCGGCCCGGGCGCCCGGGCTGCCAGGCGGTGTCACGGCCCACGCTCTTCCCCTGCTATTTCGCGGTTCTCCCAGCGCGTTCTTACAATATCCGTCGCTGCCCTCCGGTCGCTGCCCAGTGTCCCCGGTTTTCCAGTGTGAACACCGACTGAGAAAGGCTGAGTGTTGCCCAAATCGTCGCCCCACGAGTTCAGATCACAATCAAGGCAGAAGGGGGAAAAGTTTAGTCATTTGTTCCACACATACTTATCCACAGCCCTTTCTACTTGGGTTATCAGATTTAGCTGTTAAAATACGATAAGCCGGGCTGGGAAGGTGGCCTAGTGGTGGAGTGCTCGCCTAGTGTGCATGAAGCCCTGGGTTCGATTCCTCAACACCACATACACAGAAAAAGCCGGAAGTGGCGCTGTGGCGCTCAAGTGGCAAACTGCTAGCCTTGAGCAAAAGAAGCTCAGGTACGGTGCTCAGGCCATGAGTTCGAGCCCCAGGACTGGCAGAAAGAAACAAAAAGGAAGCCCAATTAAAGTTGAATTTGAGATAAACAAATGAAACATATTTGTACTTTTAAAAGGCATTGTAATCCCAGCTACTCAAGTGGCTGAGATCTGAGAATCGTGATTCAAAAGCAAGCCCGAGCTGGAAATAGAGCTATGGTTCAAGTGGTAAAATGCTAGCCTTGAGCTTAAGAGCTCTGGGACAGTACCTAGTACCTGAGTTCAAGCACCAGGTCTGGCGCGCAAGCGCGCGCGCACACACACACACACACACACACACACCCCATTTAAAACTCAAACTTAACTGGGCTTGAATTTTATCTTCATAACTCTACGATGTGCAAAGCAATAACTTGTTGGTGTGTGTGTGAGAGACAGAGACAGACTGTGTATGTCCTGGGACTTGAACTCAGGGCCTAGTATTGTAAGGTAAATCCAGCCATGAGAAACAGAGAAGCCACATCTGACCTTAGAACACTGGATGCTATCCCTGAGTTCTTGTGCTCAAGGCTACTGCTCTG
Source organism: Perognathus longimembris pacificus (assembly GCF_023159225.1). NCBI lineage: Eukaryota > Metazoa > Chordata > Mammalia > Rodentia > Heteromyidae > Perognathus > Perognathus longimembris. The sequence goes on from NC_063163.1 coordinate 80,981,430, forward strand.
CCACTCAAGTCACAGCACCACTTTCAGCTTTTTTGCTAGTTAGTTGGAGATAAGAGTCTCAGGCTTTTCTGCCCCGGCTGGCTTTGAACACCAAGATCCTCAGATCTCAACTTCCTGAGTAGGTAGGATTACAGGCGGGTGCTTGTTATGCCTGAGCAAAAACACACTTCAGACACCCCACCCACCTACCCATACCAGAGCCATAGACTTTGAGCAATTTGTGACCTAATTACTTATTTATAACAGTGACAAATGCTATAAAGAAAGAAAAAATGGTAATGAAATAGAGAATAGTAGAATTAAATGCACCAGAATTCCTCCTGTACGGAAGTAGCTCTGATTCCCTATTGGGTATGATTTCCCTGCCAGGGTTCAATCTCCAGCACCACAAAGAAAAAGAAAATTGACTTCCTTCTCCAGGCTCTACAGGAGTAATATTTGGAAAGTCCCCACCTTGCTTCCCCCCCTATTTTGGAAGCCTCTGCTGCTCTTTCCTCTCATAGATTCTGTGGCTCCCAAGGGCATCTGCTCTTGCACCTGGAGTTTAATTGCTACATCCCACTCCCTGAACACTCATTTTTGGAGGAACCTGTCAACACAGGTTTCTCACTCAGGGGCGTGGTACAAATGGAGAATAGAGGTACCGAAAAGCACTGGGGCTTTGTCCCTTCCAGACAAGTGGCTTAAAGACTCCACACTCTAGCCACATAACTATTCTAGCTGCAGGATCCCAGATTTATATTATTTTAGTCTAGGAGGAGTAATCAGAAAAATGAATTTAAGTCTAGCTGGGCATGGGGGTACACGCCTGTAATCCCAGTCTTCAGGAGGTTGAGGCAGAAGGATTGAAAGTTTGATGTCAGTCTGTGCTACATAATAAGCTACATAATAAGACTGGCCCTGGGGCTTAAAATTAGGGCCTGGAATCAGAAAGAAATATGCATGAGCTACTTTTATACCCTTTAAATAATTTACCAAACATTGCAGCAAACGTGTGCATGTGTAAGAAGCTTGGTAATAAGCTGTTCCCTGGCCCTCCACATACATTTATTAATCACACATATAATTCATATTTGCGCTAGTGAAGTGGTTTGAACACTAACTTTGTACACATTATTAAGAGGCTTAGATTGGTATTCACACTTACTTGCCATACATGCTTTTGCTCTATGTTCTCTACTGTTTTCACTGGAAAGTGTTAATAGAATTACCTATGAAGAAAAATGGAAATGGTGTTAATCTGAAGATTAATGGTTCTTCTGTAAGAACTGTAGTTCAAAAGAGAATTAGCAATTAGGATGATCACTTTGTGTGAAATTTATGAAAATACCAGGCTGCTGCTATTTTTGCAAATAAAAAGAAATTAGGGCCTGGGCGCTGTCCTTGAACTTCTTTTGCTCAAGGCTAGTGTGCTACCACTTGAGCCACATCTTTGCTGCTTTCAGTGTTTTTTTTTTTGTACTTTATTGGAGAGAAATCCCACAGACTTTCCTGCTTGAGCTGGCTTTGAACCACTATCCTCGGATCTCAGCCTCCTGAGTAGCTAGGTTTATAGGCTAAGCCACCGGCCCTATTTTGTGCTGTTTTTTTATTTGTTTTGAGATAGGGTCTTGCTTCCTTCCTGAGTCTGTGCCTGTGTGTGTGTGTGTGTGTGTGTGTGTGTGTGTGTGTGTGTGTTATCTTTATGCTTCATCCTATGGCCTGGATGACGAGTGCCTGGTTTCTTCTGTTGAAATTTGACTCTAGAAGACTTTTCTGCTGGCCTAAAACCTTAATCCAGTGTCAGCCTCCCATGTAGTTTAGGAAGCCAGGCAGGACCCACCAGGCCCAGTTACGAGATGAGAATTTTTCTGCCTCAGCTGGCTTCAAGCCATGATGCTCCTGCTTTCAGCCTCTGGGTAGCTAGCATTACATACACGAGCCATTGATATCTTGCTTAAGCCTTTTAGGAAGCCTCAGAAGGCCTAAACTTCACCTTTCTTTCAGGTCACCATATCTTGGTTATTCCAGGAGTTGAGCGAAATACCTGGCTAAATTCCCAATAAACTCTTCAGATTTCATTCCCATTTGGGCTAAGGAGACTGGAACCCCTTTGTGAGATCCAGGGGCCTGAGAATTAGGCTTTCTCTTCTGTAAAACATAAATTTGGAGATCCTGGAGGCAAGCTGAGCATGGGATCTAAGTCAAGCTGCCAGGATGCTAAGTCCAGATCTACCATTTACCCACCTGGGTAGCCTTGGGCAAGTACTGACACACTTCTGAGTTTGTTTCCAGGACTCTGAATTCAAGACTTCATGCCTGCTAGTGAGGCAGGTGCTCTACTTCACAAACAAGTCCCCTTAAACAGCTCTGTTTGCTTCAGCAAGAATAGATGATAGCCAATTTAGAAAAAAGTCCAAACACTCCCTCTATTGTGCTTTATAAATTGTGCGATGACTGTTGTAAATGGAGGCTCCTTGCCCATCTCGGTTTGTAGTCTCCATTTCCATGGCCTGTTCTTTTGTGTGCATAGTAAACTCTTGTGTTTTTAAGTTGATCTGCTTTTAGTTTCAAAGTAATGCCTAGCACCGCTAAGCCATCAGCCAAGTGTTATCCTGAAATGAAAAGTCTTCAGAGGTGTACCTTACTTCCTCTGCAGACTCTAATAAAAGGTTGTTAGGTCTGTGGTTTTAAGAATGGCCTCAGAGTTCAGTGTGCTTTGTTTTTTTGTTTGAGATAGGGTCTCCCTAGCCAAGACTGGCCTTGAACTGCTGACTCCCCTGCCTCAGCCTTCTGACTGATGGCATTACTGATGTGTACTACCATGATCAGTTTCCAGAGCTCTTGATTCAAACAAAGAGAAAATTCCTTCCTTCCTTCCTTCTCTGGCTGGAAGCATGGCTCAAGTAGGAGAGCACTTGCACAAAGCCCTGAGTTCAAACCCCAGTCCTTCTTTCTTCCTTCCTTTCTTTCTTTTTCTTTCTTTCTTTCTTTTTTTTTTGCCAGTCCTGGCTCAGAGTCTAGGCACTGTCCCTGGCTTCTTTTTGCCCAAGGCTAGCACTCTACCACTTGAGCCACAGCGCCACTTCTGGCTTTTCTGTATGTGGTACTGAGGAATGGAATCCAAGGTGTCATGTATATAAGGCAGGCACTCTACCATTAGGCCATATTCCCAGCCCTCTTCTTCCTTTTTGTGCTAGTACTGGGGCTTGAACTCAGGGCCTGGGTGCTGTCCTTTAGCTTTTTTATTAAAGACTGGCACTATTAATTTATTTTTGGACCTAGGGCTTGAACTCTGGGCCTGGGTGGTGCCCCTGAGCTTCTTTTGCTCAAGGCTAGCGCTCTACCACTTGAGCCACAGCTCCACTTCTGGCCCTTTGTGAGTAGTTTATTGGGTATAAGAGTCTAATGGACTTTCCTGCCCAGGCTGACTTTTAACCATGGTCCTCAGATTGCAGCCTTCTGAGTAGGTAAAATTATAAGCGTGAGCCACCAGCATCAGACTGCAAACTCCTTTTTGGCTGAAGGTCCCTGTGTTCTTTGTGGGTCTGAGGCTATACACAGCTGCCTCCAGGGCCAGTGAAACTTGTAGTGTATTTAACAAAGGATTTCCTGACCAAGCCCTTTCTCTTTGTTTTCTGCATGAGTTTCTCAAACCATATGTAAACCTCATAATTAACTATCCCAGTTACCTGAGGAAAACTGAATTGCAGAAGGGCAGGGTCAGCTTTCTTCAAATGGCAGGCACTGCTGCTGAGAGCAGAAATTTATTCCTACAAAACAATCTGGGGCTGGGAATGTGGCTTAGTGGTAGAGTGCTTGCCTAGCATTCATGAAGCCCTGGGTTCAATTCCTCAGTACCACATAAACAGGAAAAGCCGGAGTGGTGGTGTGCTCAAGTGGTTGAGTGCCAGTCTTGAGCAAAAAAAAAGCTCGGGGACAGTAGGCAGGCCCTGAGTTCAAGCCCCAGACCTGGCAAAGAAAATCTGGGGGCTGGGGATATAGCCTAGTGGCAGGAGTGCCTGCCTCGGATACACAAGGCCCTAGGTTTGATTCCCCAGCACCACATATACAGAAAACGGCCAGAAGCGGTGCTGTGGCTCAAGTGGCAGAGTGCTAGCCTTGAGTGGGAAGAAGCCAGGGACAGTGCTCAGGCCCTGAGTCCAAGGCCCAGGACTGGCCAAAAAAAAAAAAAAAGAAAATCTGGATGGAGGCATGGCTCAAATAGGAGAGCAACTTGAGTTCAAACCCCAGTACTGCAAAAACCAATCAACAAACATAGGCTAGTCTGAGAGCCTGGTTTAGGGGCAATTACGGGGTCTAGGCCAGGAAAGTCAAATTTCTAACAGCTAAAGAGCTAATCCTGCTCAGGACTGAGATGTGGGCTAGGGAAAGAATCATAAAGGTTTTTTTGGGGGGGTGAAGAGACATAGACTCCTAGCCTAGCTCTACTTCTTAGAGCTATATTGTTTCTAGAAAGCTGCCTTTCCTCTCAGGCCTTGGCTTCCTCATCTGTTAGTGGATATAATAAAAAGACTCACCATGAAGGGGTTTCAGAGACCTTAACTGAGTGTCTGGCTCATGGGAAGAGCTTTTCAAGCACAGGAGCTATTCATCCCATAAGAAGAAATAATTATACAATGTAACATTGGCAGTCTGATAGTAGAAAATTCCACTGGTGAAGAACTCAGGCTAAGGAGTTGGGGAAAACCCTGGAACTCAGGGGAGGGCAATGCCCCTGAAGGGAGCCAGAGTTCAAAAGTAGAAGATGGAGCAGCTGTTTATGAGCCCCTCGAGGCAATTTTACCTTGACCCACACAAATGGAAGTGCTTCTTCCTGTTACAGATAAAGATCTGAAGAACAAAGCATGCTATTAATTAAATCTTGCCTATTTTAAGTTAATGGGATATTTTTCCCCTAAGGGTAAGTTCACAATAAAAGTTCAAAAGGTAAACACTGGAGAAGGGGTGGGAACCAGCCTGGCCTTCTACTTGGCTGGTACCCTATTCCTGGGATGCTGAGGTGGGTGGTCCAGCCCCAGAGCCAAGTTTCCTTGCCTTGAGCCTCTGGGAGTCAGACCACAGGGGAACCAGAGCCACCCAGAGAGGCAGGAGCCTGCCCAAGGTACCTCTAACCTTGGCCCCCAATGGGCAACTTGACCTCAGTAATCTAGACAGGTTTCCAACTTCAGGGGAAAGAGAATGAACTTGGCATGGGTTTGCTTCCCCCAGGAGGATGTGAGTCACCAAGAAGAAGGCCACCATGCATACTGTGGCTAAGGACACAGACAGAAAACTAAAGCCTTTCCCCAGCCGGGTGGTCTTGGGCAAATCATTTTCCTCCTGCATGGCTTGGTTTTTCCCTGAACAAGGCATGTTCATCTTCTACCTAGGCAGCAAACCCTTCAAGGTGTTCATGGGCATCAGCTGGTAGTTTTGTTTTTGTGCCGGTACTGGGGTTTGAACTTTCTTGCGCAAGGCTGGCATTCTACCGCTTGAGTCACATCTCTATTTTCTGGCTTTTTACTGGTCATTTTGGAGGTAAGAGTCTCATGGACTTTCCTACCCAGATTGGCTTCAAACTTGGAACCTCAGGTCTCAGCCTTGTGAGTAGCTAGGATTACAGGTGAGAGCCACCAGCATCTAACATAGGTCAGCTGTTTCCACTGTCCCCTCCTAGTTTTGTTTTTTGTTTTTTTGTTTTTTTGTTTGTTTGTTTTTGAGGCAGGATCTTGCTGCATAGTCCTTGAACTTGTGATCCTCCTGCCTTTTCAGTCTTCTGAGTACTCGGATTACAGGTGTGTACCTCCACCCTTGGCCTTCTTCCATGTTTTCATTGTGTTAAGGATATAATTCATTCGATTCAGGAACACCATGAACAATCTGTGTGTGTGTGTGTGTGTGTGTGTGTGTGTGTGTGTGTGTCGTCAGGTTGGAACTCAAGGCCTGGGCACTATCCCTGAGGTTTTTTTTTTTTTGTTTAGTCAGTCCTGGCTCTTGAACTCAGGGCCTGAACACTGTCCATGAGCTTCCTTTTGCTCAAGGCAAACTGTACCAATTTAGCCACAGTGGCACTTCCAGCTTTTTCTTCTTTTTTGGGGGGGCCAGTCCTGGGTCTTGAACTCAGGGCCTGAGCACTGTCCCTGGTTTCTTTTTGCTCAAGGCTTGCACTCTACCACTTGAGCCACAGCGCCACTTAGGGCCCTTTCTATACATGTAGTGCTGAGGAATCGAACCCAGGGCTTCATGTATATGAGGCAAGCACTCTTGCCACTAGGCCATATTTACAGCCCACTTCTGGATTTTTCTGTATATGCGGTCCTGAGGAATTGAACCCAGGGCTTCATGCATGCTAGGCAAGCACTCTACCACTAAGCCACATTCCTAGCCCCTTTGTCTTGTTTTTGCTTGACCTGGGCCTTGAAATCTGGGCCTGGGTGCCGTCCTTAAGCTCCTTTTGCTCAAGACTAGCATGACCACTTGAGCTATAGCACTACTTCTGGCTTTTTTTCTGTTATTAATTAGAGTTAAAAGTCTCACAGACTTTTCTGCCTAGGCTGGCTTTGAACCATGATCCTCAGATTTCAGCCTCCAGAGTAGCTATGATTATAAGCATGAGCCACTGGCAACTGGCTCATTTTCCTTTTTGAGACATCCATATGAATCAAGGTGGCCCACTACTCCCTCTCTAGCCCCAACTGGCCTTGAAGTTGTGATCCTCCTGCCTCAGTCTCCCAGGTGCTGGGATTACAGGCTTGGGCCACCATATCAAGTTTCAGGGACAATCATTATCATCTCCTATAAGCCTCTCCTATATGCAGCATCTCCTATAGCTTGTAGAGTTATATCCCCTCTCCGAATCCCAGTTTCTTTGTAAGATGGAGTAAGATGATTAATGACATACTTACCAAGGCTGCACACATAAAGAAAGCAGCTGCTCTATTCTCTCCAGTCTCCTCCCTAGAGTTAGGCAAATGAAGGAAGCAACCAGATGGAATATTTACAACTAACATTTGCACTTTGGATCCTCAGTGGTCGGTTTACTTGTCAGCAGTCCCTCTAGACCAGAACTTCCTGCTATGATGGAAATGTGCTATATCTGTACCACATAGTGCAGTTGGATTTTTTTTTTCGTTGCTACTTGGGTTTTTTTGTTTTGTTTTGTTTTGTTTTGTGGATACTAGGGCCTCACACCAACAGCTTGCATAAACACCCCCAAAGTAGATTTTTGTTGATTAATTGGAGATGGAGTCACATAGACTTTTCTGCCTGGACTGGCCTTGAATTGTGATCCTCTGGGTCTCCATAGTAGATAGGATTACAGGCTACATGTGGCCATCCAACACATGAAATGTGGCTTGATGTGCCCTGTGTGTGTATGTGTGTGTGTGTGTGTGTATGTGTGTGTAAAACAGAAGACTATCAGAAGGAGTGGCTGGGTAAGGAAAACAATTTACAAAAACCTAGATGAGGACACTTTGGTTGGACTTAATTTTTTTTTTCCCTGTCCTGGGCCTTGGACTCAGGGCCTGAGCACTGTCCCTGGCTTCTTTTTGCTCAAGGCTAGCACTCTGCCACTTGAGCCACAGCGCACTTCTGGCCGTTTTCTATGTATGTGGTGCTGAGGAATATATAGGGCTTCATATATAGGAGGCAAGCACTCTTGCCACTAGGTCATATTCCCAGCTGGACTTGAGAATAAAGGCATTGCCCTGGTTCTGGAATCCTGCCTTAGTGTCTCCAGCCAGTCCCAATGACGTTCATTCGCATTACATTTTAATAATTTTAACCTTTTTTTTTCTTTTTGTGGTACTAAGGATTGGACTCAGGGCCTCATGATTGCTAAGCAAGTGCTCTACCACTGAGCAAGTTCATGAAGTTAAACTTCTGTGGACACATGCAGCCAGTGGCCACTGGACTGGACAATATAGTCAAGACTATACGCTCCACAAAAGCAAGGATCAAATCTGTTTCCCTTGACACCCGCCAGAGAAGTTGGCAGATAGAAAGCCCTCAGTGTTTGTGTACCAGAATAACCAGGCCAGCTTCTGGTGGCTCACACCTGTAATCCTAGCTACTCAGAAGGCTGAAATTAGAGGATCCTAATAAAGCCAGCCTCGGCAGACAAATCCAAGAGACTTTTATCCCTAATTAGCAAAAAGCCAAAACTGGGGGTCTAACTCAGGTGGCAGAGACTAACCTTAAGTAGAAAAGCTAAGCAAAAGTGTTAGGTCTTGAGTTCAAGCCCCATTACTGGCACAAAAGAAAGAAAAGAATGGGGCGGGAGAAAGAAAAAAAAAAAAGATGAGCAAGCAGAGGCATGAATTTAAAATATCCCAGAATTATTCCTCCTCTTTCCCCTCAAGTATCCAACACTAGTCTGTAAAATGGAAAAATCAGTGTTTCCTATATCATAGGGTTCTTAGGAGAATTAACAAGCTAATTAATTAATACATGTGAAGGACTTAACAGAATGCCTAGTAAGTGCTTGTTAATTAAAAATAAAACTCAGGTGCTCGCTTCGGCAGCACATATACTTTTTTTTTTGCCAGTCCTGGGCCTTGCACTCAGGGCCTGAGCACCGTCCCTGGCTTCTTCCCGCTCAAGGCTAGCACTCCACCACCTGAGCCACAGCGCCCCTTCTGGCCGTTTTCCATATATGTGAAGCTGGGGAATCGAACTGAGAGCTTCATGTGTAGGAGGCAAGCACTCTTGCCACTAGGCCATATCCCCAGCCCAGGCAGCACATATACTAAAATTGGAACGATACAGAGAAGATTAGCATGGCCCCTGCGCAAGGATGACACGCAAATTCGTGAAGCGTTCCATATTTTTATGTTTTATTATGTCAACAAGAGTCTGTTATGTAAACCATTCAACCATATCTTGTTTTACTGTCTGTTGTTATTTACCAATTTCAGGGCCTTCTTGTTTTCTTAAACCTTAGTTAATCCTATGCTATTTCCTGGTTGTCAAACTGTATATAAGCTGGAATTTAAGAATAAACATGGCTGCAGTCTTGAGTTTCAGTCTGCAGACCTCCCATACCCCCCCAAAAAATAAAAAAAAAATAAAACTCAGCCAGGTGTAGTGATTCCCAGTACTCAAGAGGATGATGCTGAAGGATTGCAAGTTCAAGAATAGCCTGGCCAGGTTCCCACACCAGGCCGTAACTTGGGATATCTACGAAGTGACGTCTGTTGAGTACATTTTCCCGTAGCCCTAAGCTCATTTCTGACTCCATCAAAACGAATGTCCATGGTGGAGTTGGCGCTTCGTGGCTCCACTCCCTCATGGGATTTGGAGCAGTGGGTGCTTTAGCAAGGTGGTGCGGGCTGCAGGAGCTGTGGAGCACGCTGGCCTTCGGCAGAAGATATGTGCCACGTGGGAATTGGAAAAAAATGTATCTGAATGAAAAATCACAAGTTTCTCCTAAACGTATTGATTTTGAGTAGAATTAACTATTCTCTGAAATTAAAAAATCCTATGCCCACTGTAAACCCTTTTATATAATGTCATTGGAGCTACTGTCTCTATTATTATTGTTGATTTACAACTTACTCGTTTATATACATATATATATATAAGAATGCCTTCAGTGCGCATGCTTTTGTTTTTCAAGCAAGGGTGTTCGGATGAAAGTTAAAAAAAAAAATAAAGAAGTCTTCACTCTCAAAAAAAAAAGGCATCAGTGGTTCACATCTGTAATCTTGGCTACTCAGGAGGCTAAGATTTGAGGATTGAAGTTCAATGCCAGCCCTGGCAGGAAAGTCCATGAGACTTATCTCCAATTAACCACCAGAAAACTGGAAGTGGCGCTGTGGCTTGAGGAGTAGGGTGCTAGCCTTGAGCTGAAGAGCTCAAGGGCAGCGCCCGTGCCTAGAGTTCAAGCCCCACAACCGACCGAAAATAAAAAAAGAATAGCCTAGACAATATAGTGGCTCTGTTTCAAAAAGCCAACCCTCCCTTCCCCTCAAAAAAACCAAGCCAAAACAAAAACAAACCACATTTCATTTAGACTATGTGAATTCTCCAGTTATATTTAAGCTAGATGACAAGGACTCAAATAACAATAGGTTATATAACCCAGAACGGGGGAAGTCCAGGAGACCTTTATCTCCAATTAACCAGCAAAAAGCCAGAAGTGGAGGTGTGACCCAAGAGGTAGAATGCCTTAAGCAAAAAGCTAAGGGACAGCACTCAGTACCCAGGCCCCTGTACCAGCGCGTGTGCGTGCACGCGTACACACACATTTGATCAGAGAGTAGACTAACTCTAGCTCTCTCAAGTCCCAAATCCTTTGCATTTTTTGCCAATTCCATAGCAATTAGTACATCAAAGTAGTCCTCCACTACACAAGGAAATAGTCCCAAAGACTCTGCATTGGGGTAGAGAGAAGCCCAAGACCAGGAGAGCCAGAATGGACAGGAGGGGCAAGGCCTAGAGTCCTTCCTGCCCCTGAGATCTGCACCCATAAATGGCTGTCACCTTTCACATCCCTGACCTTACAGCCAAGTAACAAGGTTTTATTGAGCATGCAGTACCCCACAACTGGCCCAGGAGAGACAGAGAACAAGCCAGACAAGATCGCTGAGAAGCTGACCAGGAAGATAGATGACAGAAGTGGGCAGGGTGTCAACTTGCAGACTGAAATGTAATGAATATTATGTAATAAAGTCAGGGAATATGGCCTAGTGGTAAAGTGCTTGCCTCTTATACATGAAGCCCTGGGTTCGATTCCTCAGCACCACATATATATAGAAAAAGCCGGAAGTGGCGCTGTGGCTCAAGTGGCAGAGTGCTAGCAAAAAGAAGCCAGGGACAGTGCTCAGGACCCGAGTTCAAGCCCCAGGACTGGCAAAAAACCAAAACCAAACAAATAAAGTCAGGTCATATGTTTCATGTGCTCTGCAGAATAGAAATGCAATGTGATGGTGTCTTCCTTCCTTTCATCAGTCAGTTAAGAGGGAGATGTTGAAGCCCTGGTCCAAGAAATGAGAAGGATCTAACTATTTGAAGAGTAGCAGGAGGCTGGACGTGGTGGTACCTGCCTGTCATCCCAGCTACTGAGGATACAGAAGTAAGAGAATCACCTCAGGCCAGCCAGGGCAAAAGTACAAGACCCTACTGAAAACAAAAAACAAAAACAAAGCAAAAAGGACTCTAAAGTGGGGAGATGGGTTCAAATGATACCACCTTTGTCTACCAAGCATGAGGTCCTGAATCCAATCCTTAGTATGGGGGGGTGTGCGGGGAGGGAAAAGTAGATGGAAAAGTATTCCAGGCATAGGGAATAGCATGTATGAAGCCCTCAAACCAAGCTCTCTACTAAACATCGTGAGATAATTCCTCACTATCACCACTGGGGAAGTACAATTATCATGAATAGAGAGTGAGGCTTAAGGAGGAAAGGAATTTCTTCACCACATATCCTATACATACATGCATCCTTCACCTTAAGTAGCAGAGATGGGGTCAGAACCCAAGGCCTGCTGGCCACCTGTGGCTCACACCTGTAATCCCAGCTACTCGGAAGGCTGTGATCTGAGGATTGCAGTTCAATGCCAGCCTGAGTCTGGGCAGGAAAATCTGAGAGACTCCTATCTCCATTTAACCACCAGAAAACTGGAAATGAAGCTGTAGCTTAAAGTGGTAGAGGGCTAGCCTTGAATAAAAAAGCTCAGGGACGGCTGGGGATATAGCCTAGTGGCAAGAGTGCCTGCCTCGGTATACCCGAGGCCCTAGGTTCGATTCCCCAGCACCACATATACAGAAAACGGCCAGAAGCGGCGCTGTGGCTCAAGTGGCAGAGTGCTAGCCTTGAGCGGGAAGAAGCCAGGGACAGTGCTCAGGCCCTGAGTCCAAGGCCCAGGACTGGCCAAAAAAAAAAAAAAGCTCAGGGACAACACCTAGGCCCTAAGCCCCACAACCAGAAAAAAGGAAGAAGAAGGAAAAAAAAAAAAAAAAGAACACCAGGCCTTCTTAATTCCATAGCCCAGGCTTCGATCACAATGCTCAAACTCTCTGTCTTTCTAGAAAAGACAGCCAGCCATCAGCTTGAATGCAGGAGCAGATAGCAGGTCCCTGGGAGAGGGAAAGGGGGTGAGCCAGATGGGCAGGGCAGGATCAGGACTGTGGTCTTGTAGGACCAGGCGGTGCGGGTGGCCACTGCCTGCTCATCGAGAGCCAGATCCCAGATGTAAGCCCTGATTATCTTGTCACTGTCAATGAGAGATTCCAGCACAGGCATTGGTTGAGCGCTATGCCTGCTCACCCATCCCTGTTCCTCCAGAGGAAATCACTGAGATGTGAGGGCACATGGAGGCAACTGCAAATCACAAAAGTCATAGCAAAAGTTATAATAATGCTTACTGTAGGGGCTGGGAAAGTGGCTCAGTGGTAATGTGCTTGCCTAGCATGCATGAGGCCCTGGGTTCAATTCCTCAGTTCCACATACACAGAAAAACACTGGAAGTGGCACTGTGGCTCAAGTGGAAGAGTGCTAGCCTTGAGCAAAAAGAAGCTCATAGACAGTGCCCAGACCCTGAGTTCAAGCCCCAGGACTGGCAAAAAAAAAAAATTCTTACTGTATGTCAGGAACAGTCCAAGGGCTTCATGTATTACAGTCCTACTTCAGTATTCATAGGAGGGTTTCCAGGACCCTCACAAATACTAAAATCTGAGGAGGCTCAAGTCTATCATTTAAAATGGCGTTGTAAATATGGTGTTGGTGGCTCATGCCCACAATCCTAGCTACAGGAAGCTATGATTTGAAGATGTGGTTTGAAACTAGGGTGGGCAAGAAAATACCTGAGATTCTTACGCACCAAAATGTACTCAAGTGTCAGAGCACCAGCATTGAGGGGAAAAGCCAAGCAAGGGCATAAAACCCCGAGTTCAAACCCCAGTACTGGCACACACAAAAAAGCACTTTTCTTGCATGTACACAGTCTTGAGTTTCATCCCTGGCATTGCAAAGTAAGACATATCAGCTGAACATCTACATGAGTAAGTGAACAACTTTTAAGTGGCCCATGGAGGCAAGGACCTTTCCAGCCAGAAAGGGCTTTTCAAAGACGCCCCATAGCACCCCTATCAGGGGAGGTATTAAATCGGGTATGGGGCAGCAGAAAGCAGTTCCACTTAGGAAAATGCATTTCGGTTCTTGAAATGTCACAGAATCTTTTCTTCACAAACTCTTCCCGGGAAAGCTAAAATACAAGAAAGAGTAGGAAGGGGAAGAGTTCTAGCTTTGCTATCAGGGGAAGCAGATGGCTAGCCCTGGGCATCCTATGAACAGTACCCCAACTACCAGACATCCTAGCTCGCCTCTGACTCCACTCTCTCCTCGTGATTTCCCCAAGGCTCCTCAATGCCAGCTGCCAGATCTGTCTCCATAGGCCTTCTTTCTACGAATTGCCTTCTTAGCCATTACATTCAGAAATCTGTGGCCATCTAGGCTGGCGGGGGGGGAGGGGGAGGGGGAGCTACCAGCCCGTCTGTCGAGGCCTAGAGCCAAGGGCTTAGTCTCAAAATTGGATTATTTGAGTGAATTTAGAGCCCTAGGCCCGCTGGGCTAAAGGACACAGGGATTACACAGGACTCTGGCCAGAGGCCGGGGCCCACAGCGCTTCCCACATTGCCTGCCAGGTCTGAGGACAAGCATCCTCCATGACTGCAGCACAAGCCACTGGCTCCATCCCTGAGCCTTGCAGCCTGCCCCAGTGGCCTGGAAGCGGGCCTCCTCCCACGTATCTGGGGTTTAGGATGGAGTTCTGACTGTGGCTCAGGGACCAGCAGCACTAACTCTTGGGAACTTGTGGAAGGAAGTAAATGCATCAGCCCCATCCTAAATGCAGACTGAGAATCATTGGGAATGGGTCTAGATTTGTGGCTTAAAAAATAATCCGCTAGGTAAGGCTGCGTTGCAGGTGGTTTACATCTGTAATTCTAGCTACTCAGAGGCTAAGCTCTGAGGATCATGGGTCAAAGCCAGCCTGGGCAAGAAAGTTATATTATTATTATTATTGTTGTTTTGTGCCCATCCTGTGGCTTGAACTTAGTTAGCATCTGGGTACTGTTCCTGGGCTTTTGTTGTTGTTCAAGCCTAGCACTCCTACCACCTGAGCCACAGCTCCACTTCCAGTTTGTGTGTGTGTGTGTGTGTGTGTGTGTGTGTGTGTGTGTGTGTGTGTGTGTTGTATGTTGTTTTCTTGTAGCTAATTGGAGATAAGAGCCTCACAGATTCTACTGACTGGAGCTGGCTTCAAACCACAATCCTTAGATCTCAGCTTCTAAGTAGCTAGGATTACAGGGGAGACCCACCAGCGCCAAGGCTCAATTTAGCCACTAAAAAGGCAGGAAGCTGAACTATGACTCAAGTGCTACAGTGTCAGTCTTGAGTAAAAAAACTAAGACAGTGACAAGGACCTGAGTTTAAGCCCTGGTACCAACACACACACATCTTCCAAGTGATTCACAGTAAAGAACCAGCAACTTGCAGGCTACCCTGCATATCTGTCCAAGTATGTCCCAATCCTATCCACAACTCTCCCTGGCCTCCTTCAACTTTTCATTTGCAGAAGTTAATTGCAATGCCTACACTGGCTTTGTTCTGTATGACTCCAATGCATAATTCCAATGTTGTTGGCATACAGCAGTCCTAGGAGCACATAATTCAACATCTTGTGTTTACTCTGTATTAATCCTATCTTTTATCAACCCCACATGACACTTAAGGTTCAGAGAGGGCACACAACTGCCCAGTGTCTCACAGCAAGCAAACTCAAGGCCTGGCCACTAAATATCTGCTTCCCACCTCAGGAAAGATAGCAGCTGTTTTGACACCTGTCTCTTCAAACAGCTAGGACTTCCTTCAGGGAAAAGCCCTTGATGTCACTTCCTCAGGAAAGTCCTCCCTAGAGCAATCTGGCCTCCTTATTCTACCCTGCTTGAAGTTCGCACACAGCTGTGTTTACGTCACGTCTGTCTCCCTGACCAGATGGAGCAGGAGCAAGTCAGGAAGTGGTCCAGCCCTGCGAGAGGCTTCCCTGGCACTCAGCCTCCCATCTCCTTCCTGGTGAGGGGCACCAGGTCTAGGAAGTTGCAAGGTATATTACTGAGCAGGGCACTCAATAAATGCATGTGGGGTGCACGAAAGGCCAGCCAGTTCTGGGGGTGCAGGTCGTATAGCCAGTGCATCACCTAACCAGGCTCAAGAAGCAAAGTGGTGGCTTATGCCTATAATCCTAGCTACTCTGGAGATCTGAGATCTGAGAAGTGTGGTTTGAAACCAACCCAGGCAGAAAAGTTGGTGAGACTATTATCTCCAATTAGCCACCAAAGAGCTGGAAGTGGAGCTGCAAGCTCAAGTGGGGAAGAATGCCAACCTCAAGTGAGAGCTGGAGGCCCTGAGTTCACCCCCAGAAACATGTACAGAACTAGACACACACATATGTATACACACACACACACAGAAAGAAGCAAAGACCATCCCCGGTTGGTTGTCATTCTCTTGGAAATGTGTTTATTGGTTCTGAGATCACAGGGCTGAGGCGAGCTGGGACAGGCATAGAGCTAAGGAGGGCAGCCAGAGGCTCTGCCCCTGGGGCAGACATGCTGTGTGGGGTCTGCTGGCAGGCTCCCCAGCCCACCCAGCCAGCAGCGGGCTGGGCACATGGCACTTGGCGCCTGGCGTGACCTCTGCCGGCTTGGCACTGTGGCCTCCTCGGCGGCGGGCGCCCCCTTTCCAGTTGCAGGAGTTGTGAGTCTTTCACAGTGCGGAGGGGTGGGGTTCCGGGGTGGGCACCTCCCCGGGGTGCAGGCAGGCCCCTTCCGCCAGTACATCCTGGGCTCTCGGCGGCTACAGCGGGCGAGGCGAGCTCCTGCTCCTCTTCGCCCCACCTGTGGGGGCTTGGCAGTCCTGGAGGGGCCCTCGAGGCCTCAGCGGGACATCATCCGGACAAACTCTGGGGGGTGACAGGGGTGGACAGGAGGCGGCAGCAGTCAGGGGTCCAGCCTCCTTCCCACTGCCATTACCCTGAGTGGGTGCATCCCCCCATCCGCTCTGCCCCTCCAACCCTTCTTCCACCCCAGCAGCCAGTGCTTCCTTCTAACCTGCAATCTGACCTCTGCTCAAACATCCCAAGGCTCCCATGGATGCTGTCCAGTGTCCTGACATTCCTCACTCTTCCCTGCTGTACTGGGCCCCTATCTGTTCCAGTTTCCTCGACTTCATTTTCAACATCCAGATGGTTTGCACGCTGTCTCTCCCTCCCTCCCACCTGTCCTCTCAGCTTTCTAACTGGTCTCTTCCCAAAACTTTTTTCTTTTTTTTTGGGGGGGGGGGTGATACTAGGGCTTGAACTTAGGTCTTCACACTCTTCCTTGGCTTTTCCACTCAAGGCTAAAGTTCTACCACTTGAGCCACACCTCTACCTCTAGATTCTCACTGGTAAATTGCAATCTCTTAGATCTGTCTACTCAGATTGGCTTCAAACACAGATCCTCAGATCTTAGCCTCCTGAGATTACAGGCATGAGACACTGGCACCCAGTTCCAAAGCTCCAAAACTCTCTACTCTCTCTTTCTCTCTCTCTCTCTTTCTTTCTGTCTGTCTCTTTCTGTCTGTCTGTCTCTCTCTTTTTGCCAGTCCAGGAGCTTGGGACTCAGGGCTTGAGTACTGTCGCTGGCTTCTTTTTTGCTCAAGGCTAGCATTCTACCTCTTGAGCCACAGCACTACTTCTGGCCTTTTCTGTTTCTGTGGGCTTCATGCATGCTAAGCCACATTCCCAGCCCTCCTGAGCTTTTTTTGTTTGTTTGTTTAAGGCTAGTGTTCTACCACTTTCAGCTACAGTGCCACTTCTGGTGGTTAATTGGAGATAAGAGTCTCATGGGGGCTGGGAATATGGCTTAGTGGCAAGAGTGCTTGCCTCATATACATGAAGCCCAGGGTTCAAGTCCCCAGCACCATATATATAGAAAATGGCCAGAAGTGGCACTGTGGCTCAAGTGGCAGAGTGCTAGCCTTGAGCAAAGAGAAGCCAGGGACAGTGCTCAGGCCCTGAATCCAAGGCCCAGGACTGGCAAAAAAAAAAAAAAAAAAAAAAGAGTCTCATGGACTTTCTTGCTCAGGCTGGCTTTGAACTATGATCCTTAGATTTCACCCTCCTGAGTAGTTAGAATTGCAGGCATGACTCTTCAACTACTGGTGCTGGGAGAACTGGGCAGCCATATGCAGAAAACTCAAAGTAGACCCAAGCCTATCACCATGCACCAAGATCAACTCAAAATGGACCAAGGACCTCAATATCAGACCTGAATCCTTGAAACTACTGAAGGACAGAGTAGGAAAGATGCTAGAACTTATAGGCACAGGAAGGAACTTCCTGAATAGAGTCCCAGAGGCACAACAAATAGGAGAAAGACTCGACAAATGGGACTACTACAAATTTAAAAGTTTCTGCACAGCTAAGGACATAGCCACCAAAACAGAAAGACAGCCAACCATATGGGAAAGGATCTTTACCAGCACAGCAACAAAGGCCTAATATCTGTCATCTACAGAGAACTCAAAAAACTAAGCCCCTTCAAGCCCAGTAAACCAATTAGGAAATGGGCAAAGGAGCTAAAGAGAGACTTCACAAGAGAAGAAATAAAAATGGCAAAGAAGCATATGAGGAAATGTTCAACATCCCTGGTACTAAAGTAAATGCAAATAAAAACAACCCTGAGATACCACCTCACTCCAGTTAGAATGGCCTATACTCTGAACTCAGGCAACAACAAATGCTGGAGGGGGTGCGGGGGAAAAAGAGGAACCCTTCTCCATTGTTGGTGGGAGTGTAAATTAGTACAACCACTTTGGAAAACAGTATGGAGTTTTCTCAAAAAGCTCAAGATAGACCTACCCTATGACCCAGCCATACCACTCCAAGGCATCTATCCTGAACAGCAGGTCCCAAGATATCAAAAAGACATATGTTCTTCCATGTTTATCACTGCACAATTCACAATAGCCAAAATATGGAAACAACCCAGATGTCCCTCCACAGATGAATGGATCCAAAAAATATGGTACCTATACACAATGGAATACTACATAGCGATTAGGAATGGTGAAATATTGTTATTCGCAGGGAAATGGTCAGAACTCGAACAAATAATGTTGAGCGAGACAAGCCTAGAACACAGAAAACAAAGGGGCATGATCTCCCTGATATATGACTGTTAAGATGGGGTGATGGAGAGACAGTAGAGACCACGTCTGTGAAACCAAAAACTACTTGTCAGGGCTGGGGATATAGCCTAGTGGCAAGAGTGCCTGCCTCGGATACTCGAGGCCCTAGGTTCGATTCCCCAGCACCACATATACAGAAAACGGCCAGAAGCGGCGCTGTGGCTCAAGTGGCAGAGTGCTAGCCTTGAGCGGGAAGAAGCCAGGGACAGTGCTCAGGCCCTGAGTCCAAGGCCCACGACTGGCCAAAAAAAAAACAAAACTACTTGTCAAATGGTATTTCCCACAGGATTGGGGCAGCGACCCAACATTATGTAACTAAAACCAAACAACTACTCAACATATAAAGGTCAAAAATTGACCTCTCAGTGGAATACAATAGCTCAAAAGCTATGTATGTACGTTCATATAAGACTACTGTTGACATATTGTCTAATATCGACATTACATTTAAAGCCCTAGGTGAATTTTCTTGGGCGTAGGCCACGTGGCTACTGTATATGTTCTTGGTACATTGTGTATTGTATATATGTCTACCTGACCTAGGGAAGGGAAAGAAAAACAGGGTGTAAGATATCACAAGAAATGTACACACTGCCCTACTATGTAACTGTACCCTTTTTGCACAACACCTTGTCAAAAAATTTGTGTTTAATTAATAAATAAATTACAAAAAAATAAAAAGAATTGCAGGCATGAGCCACCAGCTCCCATTGTTCAAGGATCTTTTTGTTTTGTTTTGTTTTTTGTCAGTTCTGGGGCTTGAACTCAGGGCCTGAGCACTGTCCCTGGCTTCTTTTTGCTCAAGGCTAGCACTCTACCACTTGAGCCACAGTGCCACTTCCGGCTTTTTTCTATATATGTGGTGCTGAGGAATAGAACCCAGGTCTTCATGTATATGAGGCAAGCACTCTACCACTAGGCCACATTCTCAGCCCTGTTCAAGAATCTTTTTAAGCACAGTTTTAGTTTCATAGCAAAATTCATTGGAAAATACATAGATTTTCTGCACCCACACTCACACTTGCACAGCCTCCCCTATCAGGAAGATTCCACACCTGGGTGGCACATGTGAATCGGTGAACACAGGTCTGTGCACACTAGGCAAGCATTCTACCACTGAGCTCCTTTTGTAAGTTTATCTGAGACAAGGTCTCGCTAAGTTGTACAGGCTGCCTTTGAACTTGCAATCCTCCTGCCTCAGTCTCCCGAGTAGCTACAATTACCGGCAGGTGCCCTCACACCCAGCTTAGAGTTCACTTTTGGTGCTGTACATTCTATGAGTTTGGACAAACATGCATTTATCTCCATTAGAGTAAATCCTCTGTGTCCTGGAAGCCTGTGATCTTTTTATTATCTATTGTGTTTTCCTTTTCCAGAATGTCATATAATTGGAATTGTATTCTGTATAGCCCTTTCAGATTGGCTTCTTTCACTCAGTAAGATGCATTTATTATTTTTTTATTTTTATTTTTTGGCCAGTCCTGGGGCTTGGACTCAGGGCCTGAGCACTGTCCCTGGCTTCTTTTTTGCTCAAGGCTAGCACTCTGCCACTTGAGTCACAGCGCCACTTCTGGCCATTTTCTGTATATGTGGTGCTGGGGAATCGAACCCAGGGCCTCATGTATATGAGGCAGGCACTCTTGCCACTAGGCCATATCTGCAGCCCAAATATTCTTTTTTTTAAATTTTTTTATTTGTTTTTGCCAGTCCTGGGGCTTGGACTCGGGGCCTAAGCACTGTCCCTGGCTTCTTTTTGCTCAAGGCTAGCACTCTGCCACTTGAGCCACAGTGCCACCTCTGGCCATTTTCTGTATATGTGGTGCTGGGGAATCGAACCCGGGGCCTCATGTATAAGAGGCAGGCACTCTTGCCACTAGACCATATCCCCAGCCCTAAGATGCATTTATGGTCGCTCCATGTCTTTTCATGGCTTGACAGCTCATTCTTTTTTTTTTTTTTTTGCCAGTCCTGGGGCTTGAACTATCCCTCAGCTTTTATGTTCAGGCTAGTGCTCTATTACTTGGAGCTACCACTCCACTTCTGGCTTTTTGAATGGTTAACTGGAGAAACAAGTCTCAAGGACTCTCCTGCCCAAGCTCGTTTTGAACTGAAACCCTCAGATCTCAGCCTCCCAAGTAGCTATCTCAGTGTTCTGAGTAATTAGGATTATGGGCATGAGCCACTGGTGCCCAGCCAAGCTCATTCCTTTTTTTAGTGCTGAATAATATTCTGTTATCTGGATGGACCATGTTTTTTGTTTGTTTGTTTGGTTTTTCAGGGCCTGTGTCTGTCCCTGAGCTTTTTTGTTCAAGGCTAGTGCTCTACCACTTGACCCACAGCTCCACTTCTGGATTTTTACTCATTAATTGGAGATAAGAATCTTATGGAGTTTTCTACCCAGGTTCATTTCCAACCTCAGCCTCGAGTAGCTAGGATTACAGGTGTGAGCCACCAGCTACCCATTTAATAGCCAAACTTAAGCAAGTTACATTATTTCTCAGAGCCTCGGTTTCCTCACCTGTAACAATGAGTAAAAATAGTAGAATCTATAGAATCATTATGAGAAGTACACGAGACAAAGGCATGAAAAGCTCTTTAGTACAATGACTGGCATAGGGTAAATGTACAGAAAGTGGTAACTACTACGATCATTATTGATTCCTTTTAAGAAACTAGTATTGAATATTAGCTATGTGTCAGATGTTCAGTTGGGTAGCAGATGCTTATAGGAAACAAGGTTCCTCTTTTCTTAAATTTCAAGTGGGACAACAACTGTAACCACCAGTTGAGGGGTGGCATGGGGAACGGGTAAACCTGAAGTGCAGTAAAGCCCAGTGTTTGGGTGGATGATAGATGGATGGGATGGGATGGGATGGGATGGGATGGGATGGGATGGGATGGGATGGGATGGGATGGAAGGATGAATGGCTGGCTGGCTGAGTGGGTAGGTGGATGGATGCATGGATGAATAGAATGGTGGATAGAGGCTGAGAATGTGGCCTATGGTAGAGTGCTTGTCTAGCATGAAAGAAGGCCAGGGTGGGATTCCTCAGTACGACATAAACTGAAAAAGCTGGAAGTGGATCAAGAGGTAGAATGCTAGTTTTGAGCAAAAGAAGCTCAGGGACAGTGCCCAGGTCCTGAGTTCAAGCCCCAGGACTGGCAAAAAAAAAAAAAAAAACACACAGAATGGTAGAATGATGGATGGATGGGTGGATGGATTAATGGGTGGGTGGGTGGATGGAATGATTCATAGATGATGGATGGATTGGCAAGGTATTCAGCAGAGGGGGAAGAGGAAGGCATGGTGATAGAATGTTGGGCTGAATTGATCATGTGGTGGATACACCATTGGAGGGCTCCACAGATGGCCACTGCTGGCTTTTGTCTCTCTCACTTTCAAGCTCTACCTACCTTCAAAGTCGACTCGTCCATCTCCATTGAGATCTACATCTCGGATAATTTCTTCTATGTCTCGGTGTCCCACTTGATGACCCAGAAGCTTCCTCATAGCCTCTCGCAATTCACTGGTGCTTATCTCCCCATCACCATTGGTGTCAAACTAGAGTGAGCAGGAAGGAGAATGAGGTAGCTACCTTATGGAGACTGTAAGCAGTAGATCCAAGGCTGAGCTTTATTTCAATGTCCCCCTTCCCTCAAGTTCCCTCTCCATTCAAATTCCCTCCCTGGTCTGGGACCCAGGGCTGGGGCTTCTTTCCAAGAAGTTATCTGGGGACTGGAACTCTAACAGTCGCCCAACTCATCTGTGCTTACCTATTACTCACCTCTCGAAAGGCATCCCGCAGTTCCTTTACTCCAATCATATCTGCTGTCTCTGCCAGGAGTTTAGGTCCCATTAGCTCCACAAAGTCATCAAAGTCCACATGGCCACCCACTGAAGCAAGAAGAAGGGTCTAGGTCAGCCTCAACCCACCTGATCTCTACTTCCAACTAAGCATTTGTTAGTTGAGGACTGCCAACCCCTTCTTTATCTCCTTTACTTAGGTCCAAAGTATTAATAATAATAATAGTAATCATCATCATCATCATTAATCCATATGAGACCAAAGAAGTGACTAGAGACAAGTGGTCCACCAAACCATGGCTCAGAGGAATGGCCAGGAGGTTCACACCTGCAATCCTAGCTACCCAGAAGGCTGAGATCTGAGGATCATGATCCAACGGCAGCCCAGGCAGAAAGTCTGTGAGACTCTTATCTCCAATTAACTACTAGAAAACTGCAAGTGGCTCTGTGGCTTAAGTGGCTGAGCAGTAGCCTTGAGCTGCAGAGCTCAGGGACAGTGTCCATGCCCAGAGTTCAAGCCCCACAACCAACAAGAAAAAGAAAGTCTCTTGGGCTGGGGATATGGCCTAGTGGCAAGAGCGCTTGCCTCGTATACTTGAAGCCCTGGGTTCGATTCCCCAGCACCACATATACAGAAAATGGCCAGAAGTGGCGCTGTGACTCAAGTGGCAGAGTGCTAGCCTTGAGCAAAAAGAAGCCAGGGACAGTGCTCAGGCCCTGAGTCCAAGGCCCAGGACTGGCAAAAAAAAAAAAAAAAAGAAAGAAAAAAAAGAAAAATAAAGTCTCTCTTTCTGTGCCTTTTTAAGATTGTCTTAAGAGGCAAACACAGAGGGTGAGGGAAATCTCCATAAAACCAAGAGACGAGATGGTAAAACTCCTCTTTGGATCATGTCTGTAGTTGCCACTGAAGAAAAAAAAAAAAAGTCTCACAGACTTTCCTGCCCAGGATGACTTTGAACTATGATCCTCAGATCTTAGCTTCCTGAGTAGCTAGGATTACAGGTATGGACCACCAGCGTCCAGTTCCTTCTGATCATTTCTTGTAAGTACCACGTGCTAACCGATTGCACAACTGGAGCTCCTTCTGATCATTTCTTACTGTGAGTTAGCTAGCTGTGGGACTGTTAAAAAAAAATCTATCTCCTAATTAACTTCCTATGCCTCGTTCCCCTTTTACAGTTGAGGAAACTGAGGGCACAGAGCTAGAGGAAGGGGACGCAACATTTGCCTGCAGGCCTGTTTGACAAGGAAGGAAGGAGGGGTCTGCAGAAGGACTCACGGTTCATGTTGATCTGCTGGGACAGCTCAATGAGCTCCATCTCAGTGGGCATGTAGCCCATGGTACGCATGCAGTTCCCCAGGTCCCGGCAGTTGATGTAACCATCTTTGTCCTTATCAAATTCTCGGAAGGCCTCTCGGAGCTCTGGGGAAGCAAATACAAGCAGATGTGGTTAGAGGCAGGACCAGCAGAGCATCTGGGAGCAAAGGCAGCCCAGGCCCAGCTAGCTTGGAGAGATGGTCCCACGAGACCCCAGGACTCCAGAGCCTTTGATTCACCTCAGGTTCACTCCTTTGATGGCTGGTACCAGGGCAGGAACCTTGCTCCCTGTGGAGCCCCAAGTGTCTGCCTGTCTTCCCACCAGTTTCCCTCCCAAACCTTCCTTTCCTAAGGGCCAAACTTTACCTTCGATCTCCTCTGGTCGCAGTGATCTGTCCTGAAACAAAAGAACACATTCTGTTAGCAGTGGCGGGAGACCTAGTGGGGACACTGGCTGGCAGGTGATGGGAGTGGAGCAGATGTTTGTCTGGACTGCGTCCTTGAGGGGAGACGGTATTGTTCTCTAGGTCATGTGGACACTAGAGCTCCCTTGCTCCTCACATTCCAAGAACCACCCCCCTTCCCCTTTATCCCAGGCACAGGGCTGGTCCAGAAGCAAAATCTGTAAAGAAAACAGGACTGGGGGAGGTCACCACAGAGAGAAGAGAACACCACCCAGTGACACCAGGAGGAGCCAGGCAGCAAAGCCTGCAAGATAATGGGAGGGTTGCAGGGAGAGAGAAGGCAGGGACCACACAGGCAGCCCCAGAGGGAGGAGTCAGCAGGTGTGAGGGAGAAGTGGGGGTGCACCCTGCATCCTGGGCAGCACCCCACTTTCCCCAACTTGGCCCCATCTTCACACCTTGCCCTGTCACAGGACATGGCATTAGGATCCTGGAGGCCACTAGTGCCTCTGGCAGCTCCCAGGGTCCAAAGCACATCAGCCTCCAGCAGAATCTAAGGAAACTCTGAGCCCAGGTGTCAAAGCAGATGGCAAAGAAATCTCCAAAGAGCAGACCCAGAGGAAGCACGGGGCAGGCTCCGGATGGTGATTACCACAGCCCCAGGGCTACCCAGGAGGAAGCCAGACTGGCATGGAATGAATATGGGTGACCAGATGGACATGGTTATGTTTCCAAACTGGTTCACATTGTTCTAGCTCTCTGCCTTGTGGCAGAGAGAAAACAAGGTAGGTGTGGGCACCTGTATGGTGAACAGAGCTGCAGACTCAGCCCAGTGAGCTTGCAAGTGACTCTGTTGTGCACACAGGCTGTTCCAGCCAATGTGGCCAGGGTGGGTGAAGACTAGCTATCCACCCACTCTACACTGGCCCCCAAGATGAGGGGCACCAGCACTGAGAAGTCTGAGAATGGAGTAGGAAGGGAAGGGGTGCTGATGTGAGCAGGCAGGTTGCAAGCTCCCAGGGTCCTCGGGGCTGTCTTTGAAGCTAAGAGGAGGAAGATCTGCCTTTAGGGATTCACATCTGGCTGCAGCAGGAGGCCTTCATTTCAAAGGCTGCTCAAGCAGTGGTGCAAAGGTATGTCACTCCTGTCCCCAGGCAGACTCACATGCTGCGAGACTTTAAAATTTTTGTTATTTTTGGTGTTGGTATTGGGGCTTGAACTCAGGGTCTGGCATTCCCCCTTGGCTTTTTGTTGTTGGTGGTGAGGCTTGAACTCAGGGCTTGGATGATGTCCCTGAGCCTCTCTGTGCAAAAGGCTAGCACTCTATCACTTCAGCCACAGTGCCACTTCCAGTTTTTGAGTGATTATTTGAAGAAAAGAGTCTCATTGGGACTTTCTTCCCCAAGCTGACTTCAAACTGAATTCCTCAGATCTCAGCCTCCTGAGCAACTAGGATTACAGGTGTAAGCCACAAGCACCTGGCTCCCCTTGACTCTGTGTGTGTGTGTGTGTGTGTGTGTGTGTGTGTGTGTGCGCGCGCGCGCGCTAGTCTAGGGCTTGAACTCAGAGCCTAGGTGTTGTCTCTGAGCTTTTTTTTCCTCATGGCTATAGCACTCTACCACTTGAGCCACAGCTCTACTTTGGGCCATTTGGTGGGTTAATTAGAGATAAGAGTTGTACAGATTTTTCTGCATGGGCTGGTTTCAAACCGTGATCCTTAGATCTCAGCCTCCTGAGTAGCTAGGATTACAGGTGTGAGCTATCAGTGCCTACCTCCCTCTTAAGTCTTCTTGTATTCCCAGAACCCATGGAGTACCAAAGCCAGGTACCAGTTCACAGTATTCTGTGCCCAGTGGTTGGGTGTCTTTGGTTTATGCACCGTTGTGTCCTTTGCCCCATGCAGAGAGGAAGGGGTCTGGGTGATATGATCTGGACTAGATCTTAGGATGCCCACTGGTGTGGCAGGGAAGCTGTGTGCACCAACTTGGGGTGTCATGTAGAATGAAGTAGCTACATAGTCATTTTCCTTCAATTCGTCTCCCCTCAGGTTGGGACAGGACCTTGGGCCTTAGAGGTAGTCCCAAAGACAAAGCCCAGATTTCTGCTACTTCCTAGCTGTGGCATCTTGGGCATGTCGCTTCTCTGCTCTGAGCCCCTGATCTCCTGATCTATTGTATAGGTTAAAGTTAAAGCCTTTATACACAATCCATAAGACAAGAACTATACTGAGCATGGGCAAGTCAATAAATGAAATCTACAACATTTATATCTGTAAAATGACACTGTCACCCTCTTCTTGTGACTATTCAGATACCTGAAGGAAGCTGTCCAATACAGTAGCCACTGGCCCTATGTGGCTTTCTAAAACAAGTTGGGGGCTGTAAATATGGCCTAGTGGTAGAGTGCTTGCCTCCTGGGTTCTATTCCTCAGTGCCACATATTTAGAAAAAGCCAGAAGTGGCACTGTGGCTCAAGTGGTAGAGTGCTAGCCTTGAGCAAAAAGCCAGGGACTGTGCTCAGGCCGAGTTCAAGCCCCAGGACTGGCAAAACAACAACAACAACAAAAAACAAACAAGTTGGAAGGCTGGGGGTATAGCTCAGTAATAGAGTTTGTCTTTAGAATGCCCAAGGCCAGGCTGGGAATGTGACTCAGCAAAGCGTACTTGCCTAACATGCATCAAGTCCTGGATTTGATTCCTTAGTACCACATAAACAGAAAAGACCAGAAGTGGCGCTGTGGCTCAAGTGGTAGAGTACTAGCCTTGAGCAAAAGAAGCTCAGGACAGTGCCCTGACCCTGAGTTAAAGCTCCAAGACTTGGGGGTAAGGGGGAAGAATGCCCAATGCTTGATGGACAAAAGTACCTGTTACGGGCTGGGGATATGGCCTAGTGGCAAGAGAGCTTGCCTCGTATACATGAGGCCCTGGGTTCGATTCCCCAGCACCACATATACAGAAAATGGCCAGAAGTGGCGCTGTGGCTCAAGTGGCAGAGTGCTAGCCTTGAGCAAAAGGAAGCCAGGGACAGTGCTCAGGCCCTGAGTCCAAGGCCCAGGACTGGCCAAAAAAAAAAAAAAAGGACCTGTTACATTAGAATGAAATCAAATAGGTAATTCAGCTCACTCGTTGGACTAACCACATCCTAAGTGGTTGATAGCCACATGTGCCTAGTGGCTACTATTTGAGATGACACCGATTTTAGGAATAATTTATGATTTTTTTTTTTTTTTTTTGGCCAGTCCTGGGCCTTGGACTCAGGGCCTGAGCACTGTCCCTGGCTTCTTTTTGCTCAAGGCTAGCACTCTGCCACTTGAGCCACAGCGCCACTTCTGGCCATTTTCTGTATATGTGGTGCTGGGGAATCGAACCCAGGGCCTCATGTATACGAGACAAGCTCTCTTGCCACTAGGCCATATCCCCAGCCCCTTTAGGAATAATTTAATCACTGTAAAAAGTTTCCTGGAAGTTGGGCACTGGTAGTTCATGCCTGTTACCCTAGCTACTCAGGAGGTGGAGGTCTGAGTATCAATATTCAAAGTCAGCCTGGGCAGGAAAGCCTATGAGACTCTAATATCCAGTTAACTACCAAAAAAGCCAGAAATGGAGCTGTGGCTGAAGTGGTAGAGCACTAGAAAGCTCAATTAAGACCAGACCCCAGAACTGGCCAAAAAAAAAAGTTTCCTGGAGCCAGGCACCAGTGTCTCATGCCTATAATACTAGCTACTCAGGAGGCTGAGATCTGAAGAACATGGTTCAAAGCCAGCCAGAGCAGGAAAGTCCACACAACTCTTGTCTCCAGTTAACTAGCAAAACACTGGACTGGAGCCATGGTTCAAGTGGTAGAGTGCCCACCACTTACCATAAGCAAGCTGAGAGTATGAAGCCTCGAGTTCAGTGGGGGGTGGGGGGAGAGGGAGTTCTAGTAGACCATGCCATATAATAGAATTGTTAGGAGCACACAAGACTACATGGGTTTGAATCCTATTTTTACCCTTTACTAGGTGTTACCTCAGTTGTGTTTCCTCTGGGACTCTGTTTCTTCATCTGTAAAAGAGGGTGATAAAACTACCCACCTCCAGGAATTGCTGAGGCTCAAATGCGCAATCCACTAATACATTCATTGGCACAGTGCTCCAAAGAATTATCTGCTATATTATTTCTGGCAGGTGCATATGGGCTCACTTTGTAACCAGGTGCGGGAAACATTGGGAAATCCATTCCTGAGTGGGAGGGGGCTCAGAAACATTAGAGGTGTCTCCATTAGGGGACAGGAGGTGCTGTGTTCAGAACACATCTTCTTCCCAGTACCTCCTCATGCCATGTGAAGCCAGGTTCAGCAAGCGCCACCAGGCTAAACTTACGTACAGGCTGCCTGTTCTCGAAGCCCTTGCGCAGGAAGATGCAGGCGGGGCCCAGCAGGTTGTGCATGACAGCGCAGTTCTGGGCCAGCATCAGGAGTGGTCCATGGAGCTCACCACCAGCCTCCAGCCCCTCCTCACTGGTCTGAACCACCGCGTAGCTGCTCTTTTCTTCCTGGCGCATCTTCAGCCAGTACCAAGCAAATACAAAAGAGAGGTAGGTGTCACCTCTCTGCCCATCTAATGCCTCCTGGTCCGCGCCTGGCTTCAGCCTGGCTCCTGGTCTAGAAGGGGCTTCTCCTCAAGATCCTCCAGAGTCAGGTGGTGGTGTTCAAGGAGGCCCATGATGCACAGTGGTAGAGAGACACCCAATTGGTCCAACAAATGGAGACTCTGATCCTTGACGCAAACAGTTGTTCCAGGGAGAGGAGGATACAGAACTCATGGTGGGGTTCTTGCTCATGCATGCACATTCACACACACATACACACACACACACACACACACACACACACTGACATACATATGCACAGGATCACACACTCAAGTGCATACAGAAGCTCACACAGAAAAGGTGAACAGGGGAGAGGAGTCTGTCCTCATCAATGAGAAGGATTCCCTCAGAGCGTCATGGAACCATGTCCTTAACTGAAAATGTTTCCAATGTCCCAGCTCATGTCCCAGCCCAGGAACATGTCTCCCAGTGCTGACTCTGACCTGATCCCAGCTAGATCCCCATTGGGAAGCTGGGGGAGCAATCAGGCTCAGCACGTCTGTTAGACTGGAGGATGCAAACATCAGTACCACGGCTGACACAAGGCAGGCAGGGTGTCAAGGATGAGGACAGGGACAAAATAGATGCCATGTGCCACCTCCAAATGGGCAGTACTGTTAACTCCAGCCCACCAGTACCAGATCTCTTGATTTAAAGCACCAGCTGGGCCTAGCAAGGCATGTCTGTCTCTTTGGTAAGCTCAAGAGCAGCCAGCTTTCCAGCAATTCTTTTCCTCCCTCCTGCCTTTCCTGGCTCCTTGCCCAGCCTAGACTGCTGGACCTAGAGGTTGAGGCAGGGGCCCTGTCTGCTGACCGAATATAGCTGTGCTCCCAGGCCCTGGCCACCCCATCCTCCTCCCTGCAGGTTCCCATGTAGCTATAAAAAGTCAGCATTGCACACAGACTCTCCCCTAGGACTACAGCAGCATCCAGTAGACACAACATGCTGTTGGCCCCAGCACTCCCAGGGCTCTCCAGAACCCAGGTTATGGCAGTATGTCCTGCACTGAGTGGCCTTCCTCCAGCATGGCAGGGGTGGGAGGAGGCTGAACCCCTGAGGGCCGTCTATACCCTGCCATCTCATACTATCATGCCCCACTTCCAGCCAGCTGACCCAGCTGACTGAGGTCCATACCTAGACCAGATTCAGCCAGTCCTGCCAAGCTGAGCAGCAGAGCCATCCCTACCCTGTTCTGTCAGACTTACCCCCATACTCCCTAGCTAAGGGCTATGGATAAAGACTCCTATCTAATCCTTTTCAACATCCTAAGACTCATCTAGGCCCAAAGGAGGAGGAGCATGTATTGGCTTCTAAAGAAAAAGCAGTGACTCAGACCCAAGGTGAAGGAACTCAGCCCAAGGCTCAAGTGCAAGAAGGAAGTCTTGGAAGGCGAGGGATGTCAGACAGACCAAGGATCCATTTGGACTTGATGCCCCAGGGAGGTAAGACCGAGAGCCTCTGCAGCACTCACTCCTACTTGAGGATCCAGGCAGGTGCTGGCATAGACCAAGAAAGTCCTTCCACCTTGGAGGGGATCCAGAGAGCAAGCCTGGGAGTGAGGAATATACTCTCACAAGATGTTGTAGAAAGCCAGACTTTTCTTTTCTGGCTGAATTTCATGTACTTGGCTCAGAATGAGTACCAGGCAGGAAAGAGGAGGTAGCAGGTGGCACAGCACTCTGAGAGGCGGTTTAATATGTTGGCTTTGGGCAGTCTCAGGGCCAAGTTTTGGCTCTGCTACTTGCTTGCTGTATGACTTTGGGCAGGTTACTTCCCTTCCTTGGCCTCCACTTTCCTTCTCACTGTAGTAAGAACAATCATTTCTCTACAGAGGATTCTTGTGAGAAATCAGTGAGCTATCACATATATAAAGTGTTCTGTATAGTACCCGGAACATGAAAATAGCCAAATCAATGCAGTTGCCATAGTGATGACAATGATGGTGGTGGTGGTGGTGGTGATACAACTTAAGAGACTCTGGGTACCAGAAGGCATTCACTTCTGGCTCCAGAGGAAGCAGGGGAACATCTACCAATCAGGAAACAAATGAGAAGGATGGAGATGAATTTGCTCCCACGAAGAACAAACCAGTGGTGTGACTGGGGAATTTCCACTGCACTTCTTGAGTATAATACTGCCTGGCATGGAGTTGCCCCAGGAAGCGGCTGTTCTTCTTCAGCCAGTGATGGCACCTGACAGCCTGGTCCTTGCCTAGCTCCGTGTCTGGAGCAGCTCACCTATCACCATTACCAGTCCCCCAGCTACCACTCAGAAAGCCAAACCACAGGCTGATACTAAGTCTAGGCACCAGAAGGATTTATCCTGGCTACCCGGAGGAGTCAGCCTAACTCCTGACCTTAGAGGACTTTTCTACCAACACAAATTAGCCAAGAGCACACAGGTAGAGGCTCCCTGATCCCGGGTTTGGTCAAGGAAAAGCTGGAAGATAGATGCTTCATAAACAGGAGGGGAGATGTGCCACAATGAGTGGGAACTGGGACTAAGCCTTAAAGGTCAGATTCTGGAATCTATGAATAACATTTCTGACTTCTAGAAAAAAAGAAAGAGAGAGGGGGATATGGAGAGAAAGAGAGAGGCAGCCTCTTCTGGAGGAAAAAAAAAACCCACAAAAAACACCAGTTCGTATTTCCCACAGTGCAGGATCTAAATTCCAGCTCTGCTTGGATCCAAGAAGGCACTAATCTTTGTGTTAGCAATCTTCTCAGCAAACTAGCTAAGAAATACTTAGTGGAAAAGAGTAAGAGTAGCAGGTGTTAGGCAGGTTGTAAACAGGAAAAAGCAATGCTTACAACTACTGTAAGAGACACGATAGAGAATGAGGTGAGTTATATGATCATCTGCCTTATTCCATGGGCTCAGGGTATCTCCAGCTGGAGGAATAGCAGAGTGTATGTATACTCAGTATATGTGAGGCCCTAGGTTTGATCCCAGCATTCGTCATTGTCATCATCATCATTGTCATCATCATCTCCCCCATTATCCTGTTTTCTTCTATTCCTTTTCTTTAAAGCCCAGAGTGGGACAATTATGATTACAATGCCAGTAGTGCCACTTGAGTACCACGTATGCCTGGGAGGTCACCTTAAGAGTTAAGATGTTCGGTTTGGGGTTATAGATTAGTGGTAGAGAATTTACAGAGCATATGACCCCCCAGCAACACACACAAGAAAAAAATAGATGATCAATACATTGAGTGTCCTCAATTGAAGGGCAAGGGAACTGAGGCACAGAGGTTAAGTCATTTGCTCAAGATCATTTTCCTGGAGAGACCTGAGTAGTTTGACTCCTAAGCACTGAAGTGTGAGGGAAGATGGGGAGGAGACAGAAGGATAATTCTTGTTCTTAAGTGCACTTCCTCCAACTCTGGCTAGACTCCATTGCAATGGTTTTCGCCTGAGGTCCTCCAGACTACTTCCAATCAGTTCCTGCCTCTGAATCAGCCTGGATGCCACCTCGAAGGCAGAAGTCTCTCCTAAGAAGATGACAGATTATGGGAGGCGGGGGAGACACACAAGAAACCATCAACCCTCAGCGAGATCCAAGAACAGCAAAGATTAAATGGAATTTGATGTGAGCAGCTTAGCCAAAATGAGGGAGATGAAAGGCTGAAAAGCCAGAAATGTCCTAAATCGAGGGGCTGTGAAACTCATGGAGGAGGTAGGATGGGCTGTGATTAAAGGCATCATTTGCTAACCTGAGATCTTTATTTTGTCACATGATGTTGTATGAGAAATAATCAAGCTCCTTATGAAGAAAGAACTGGAGAAAACATGCCAAGGATTCCTTTAAATCATATTCCTTTAAATGGTATGCAAGTCTCTTCAGAGCGCTTGAAATACAGAGCCCATGTGAAGCAGAACCCTACAGATGCAACCTAGACCTGCATGAAAGACACGTCTCCTGAAAGGAATTCTTGCGAAGGAATCATCCTAGCATTTAAGCAATTGGTGAGTAATTTACATGTCCTCTGGGCTCAAAATTCCTACTGGGCACCTTGATTTTTCAAAGGATGAAACACAGGTCCTAAACCAGGCTGGTCCTTCTTGAGATTCTCTGATCTGATTCAAGGATTATTGGGCCCATGAGGAGGGAGGTATTGTGTCCTGCCAACAGCAATCGACTATACTTTTAAACCTACAATGTAAAAGCTTAGAAAGCATCAGAGAGGCGCTCAAAGGACCCTCCAAGGATATGAATGAGCCCCAGGGACTACTCTAGGAACTGTGTTCCAATCTGTAAAACAGTGGTTCTGCACTGAAAATCCTACGAACATCATTTATGACCCACAGCCCCCAAAGAGCTGTTTTCTTTCAGAACGCCCTTGTACAAATTCCCAAACATGGCCTCCCCTGACCCTGCCACCCCCACCTAGACAGTTCTAAGTGCTAACTTCAGCTCCAAGCTAGGGATATAAGAAACTGTAACAAGAGGGTCTCTAGAGGTGGGAACCGGGAAGCAGCTCAGGGAAGAAGCCATAGGAAGCATAGCAGGCTTGTGATAGCCATCCATTCCAAGATCTACCTCAGGGACAGGCAGTGAAAATACCCCAACTCCCCCTCCCACCACCCCCAGCCTCAAGGGGTGAGAACTCCAGAAACATACCTTCCTTGAGAGATTTCTCAGTGGCGACTTGACACAATTTCCCATTCTACGCTGAAGCAGCCCCTCTTGGGATCTCCGGGTCCATGAAGAAAGCTCCTTGTAGGGCTAGGAGACCTTAGATGGGGTCACTGCCAGCCCCAGCCTCCCTCCTGCCTGTGTCACTCTTCCTGCAGGACTGAGCTGAGCCCTTTCTTGAGAGCGCGTGCTCTCTTACTCGTCTGCCTCTTCTTGCTGTCTGGATCTCTCTCTCTCTCTCTCTCTCTCTCTCTCTCTCTCTCTCTCTCTCTCTCTCTGTGTGTGTGTGTGTGTGTGTGTTTTGTGTGTCTGGGTTTAACTTTCTGGGTACTTTCTTAAGGAGACAAAGGCAGAAGGGAGAATTCAGGGTCCTAAGGAGGGGGGAAAAACAATCGCCCGGAGAGCTGATGGCAGAGGGGCATAGGGCAGCTGAGCTGGAAAGCTGCCGGATCATCTACATCAGATTAGAGCTGAATTCATTTCTCTCTCTCTCTCTCTCTCTCTCTCTCTCTCCTCCCTCGCTCCCTCCCTCCCCTCCTCTCTCTATCCTTCTCCCTTTCCCTCAGCCCCTCCTCTCGCCACTGCCAAATCTGCAGAGATTGCTTTGGGGAGGGAGACCCAGGGTGGCATCTGTGGGTAGGAATTAGGCCAGCAGATCTAGAAGAGGAAGCTGGCTAGTTTGGGGCCCCCAAAGCCAGGGTGCCTGACAGCTCGCAGTTCTGTACATGTACGTACATACGTACACACACACACACACACACACACACACACACACACACACACACACACACACACACCCCACACCCCACAAGCACACACACACAAGCCCTCAGGGAGATGTATGCCTTTTCTTTAAGAGCAGTGAGCCGGATGGAAAGCAGGCAGCTCCAGTCAAGGGCCAGTAAGATCTTATGATGTCTCCATTACGCTCCATTTTTTACACTTGCCTCATCACTGGACGGGGATGAGGCTCCAGGGCAGGTGGCACAGCTGAGTTGTCAGCGGAGATCAGATCCTTCCTTCCGCCTCCTTTGCTGAGTACGAGCTCTCTGACCCAAGGGAAGACACTGAGGGAGGGGCAGGATAGAAATGGCGCTGGCACTGGTACAGAAGGCGTGGGTGCGGTTTCCAAGCCTTCCCTGCATCCACTACTGAACTGTGAGGACAGCTCACTGACTTCCATGGAGCACAGGGTAGAGGCGCTTCCCTTTACAAATGGTCTTCAAGGTCCTGCCACTGGAACTTTATAGTTGACTGGCCTTTCTTCGTCCTGCCAGATTCTGGCTTTGGTGTGAATTCATCTTAAGCCCTCAGATGTCCCATTTGAGACTGCTGGTACCAGGAGAGACGAAGCAATCCTGTTTCCCTGCACCCAGCTTTCTCCAGCAGGGGGCACCAGAGATGGACAGGAAGACAGAACAACTAGCAGGCCCCTGACGCAAGTAAGCATACCCACCATAGAGCCCAGAGCTTCAATCCAGACTGGTTCCTTTCCCAGAAACTTTTGTCCAGGTTTTTTTTTGTTGTTGTTGTTGGGTGGGGGTGTCGGTGGTCAGGGCACTGCCCAGGGTGTGGCACAGGCTGCCTCCTAGGGAACTGACAAGGTCTGTGGCTGGCTGTCAGGCCACTGCTCACCAGGGAAATTTTTTCTTTTTTCTGTGTATGTGCCAGTCCTGGGGCTTGAACTCAGGGTCCAGGTGTTATTACTGTGCTGTTTTGCTCAAGGCTAGCACTCTAACTGGCTTTGGTTGGTGGTTAACTGGAGATAGAAATCTCATGGATAAGCTGGGTAGTACTCATGCCCGTAATTCTAGCTACTCAGGAAGCTGAGATCTAAGAATCATAGTTCAAAGTCAGCCTGGGGCTGGAATGTCTTTGAGACTCTTATTTCCAATTAACTACCAGAAAACCAGAAGTGGAGCTGTGGCTCAAAGTGGTAGAGCACTAGCCTTGAGCAAAAGAGCTCAGGGACAGTACCCAGGCCCTAAGTTCAAGCCCCATGACTGACAAAAAGAAAAAAAAAAAAGAGTCTCACAGATTTTCCTGTCTGGGATGACTTCTAATATTTCAAATCTTGCTCCTTAGATCTCAGCCTCCTGAGTATTTAGGCTTACAGGCATGAGCCATCAGTGCCTGGTGTGTGTAGATATGCATAAAGAGCAGGAAAGAGCAAGCAGCCAACATAAATGCCTTCTTCAAAGTTGTTTCTTGTGGGAACAGGGCATGAAGGAAGCACTTCCTGGCCTGGGCACAAATCAGGCTCAATAAATAGACTCTTAATGAGTAGGAAGTATAAGAAGTCTGGGGTTGAGTCCTGGACAGTAATCACCTCCTGTTCCCAAGCTTCATTTTCCTCCCCTGGAAATGGGGCTTCCCCTATCTGGCTAATTAAGTGTACATAGGAAGTGAGTGCCACATAATAAGGACTTGATCAGTAATTATTCAAATGGAAGAAGTATCATTTACCCAGAGTTTACGTGGCCATTATGGGGCTTGGCTCTGGAGATATTACAAACATAAGGATTAAGATGCTCCCTGCTGGCCAGATATGGTGTCACAAGAACTCTTGTAATTCCAGCTATTCATGAAGTATGGGTAGAGGGATCACTGGAAACTCCAAGCCAAAATCCAGAGATAAACTAAAGTAAAAAGGGCTGGAAGTATGGCTCAGGTGAGTACCTGCCTAGCAAGGCTGAGGCACTGAATTCAAACCCCAGTACCTCAAAAAGGATGACATTTGCTTTCAGAAAATTTCAACCTAGCAGAAAGTAAGGAGCAAGGGTAGGGTTATTTAATTACATGTCAGGTAAATGCTATGAGGGGGAAAACTTAAGAGTTCTGAGACTGGTGACAGGTAATCTGATTTAGTCTCCAGGATCAGAAAAGCCTTGTAGACAAAATTTAGAAAAGGGGCTGAGGATGGAGTTGATTGGTCGAATGCTTACTTAGCATACACCAGGCTGGGTTTGAGCTTCAGCACTGCAAACATAGGAATAAATGGAGGAAGGGAGGGAGGGAAGGAGGGAGGGAGGGACGGAGGGAGGGAGGGATGGAGGGAGGGAGGGAGGGAAGAAAAAGGTTTTCTATAAATTTAGTAATCTCCTCCCCTTTATTTTGCCAGTCCTGGGGCTTGAACTCAGGGCCTGGGCGCTGTCTCTGACTTTTTTTTGCTCAAGGCTAGCACTCTACCACTTGAGCCACAGTGCCACTTTTGTTTTTTTTCTGTTTATGTGGTGCTGAGGAATCCAACCCAGGGCTTCATGCATGCTAGGCAAGCACTCTACCATTAAGTCACATTCTCAGCCCCCTGTAATCTCCCTCTTGAGACACAGTTCCACTTCCAGACTTTTGCTGGTTAATTGGAAGTAAGAACCTCAGGAATTTGTTTGCCAAGGGCTGGCTTCAAACCACAATTCTCAGATCTTACCTTCCTGAGTAACTAGGATTGTAGGCATGAGCACCCCCTGCCATCCAGCTTGTATTGGTTATTATCACTATAAGGCCTTGCTTTTATGCCCAGCCTGGCTTTACTCCCCCATGTCACTGGGATTGACAGGCACATGTCACTCACCCCAGACATTGCCTCTCCCCTGTACCAGAGATTACTGTCACATACATAGTGCCATTGGTTGAGATGGAGTCTTGAATACTTTTTTTTTCACTCAGGTTGGCCTTGAACCTCTATCCTCCAATTCCTACCTCTCAAGTAGATCTAGGATTACAGGCATGAGTCACCTCACTGGACTGCAAGCTCCTGAAAAAGACAAGGCTCATCAGAGACTAGAAGGGAGCTTGAGTTAGGCTCCAGGTACAAATCCAGTATACTAAATGGATGGGAAGAAACACAGTGAAAGGGCTGGGAATATGGCCTAGTAGCAAGAGTGCTTGCCTCATATTCATGAAGCCCTGGGTTGGATTCCTCAGCACCACATATATGGAAAATGGCCAGAGGTAGCGCTGTGGCTCAAGTGGCAGAGTGCTAGCCTTGAGCAAAAAGAAGCCAGGGACAGTGCTCAGGCCCTGAATTCAAGGCCCAGGACTGAAGAAGAAGAAGAAGAAGAAGAAGAAGAAGAAGAAGAAGAAGAAGGAGGAGGAGGAGGAGGAGGAGGAGGAGGAGGAGGAGGAGGAGGAGGAGGAGGAGGAGGAGGAGGAGGAGGAGGAGGAGGAGGAGGAGGAGGAGGAGGAGGAGGAGGAGGAGGAAGAAGAAGAAGAAGAAGAAGAAGAAGAAGAAGAAGAAGAAGAAGAAGAAGAAGAAGAAGAACAAGAAGAACAAGAAGAACAAGAAGAACAAGAAGAACAAGAAGAAACACAGTGGAAAAGCAGATTCTCAGTGCTAGCTATGGACTAGATTTTCTGGATAGCTTTACTGAAAATTCTCGTTAATAAGTTTAGGTGGGCTCTGGACTTTGGTGTTGGCCACTCTACTCTCCAGGGAACTGACAGCTGTAGTCAGCTGTTGGGATGCAGAATTGGACTGATGTAGATTCAAATCTTGCCCTGCTGCTTGGTACTGGAGCTTCAGAGTCTTTATTTATAAAAAGGGGATTCTAATAACACCTCTCTGAGGCCTCTTGAGAGGAGCTAATGAGATAATACATGCAAAAGGTTCGGCAAACAGCTAAAAATGGTCACTTTTCCCTGCTTTACATGGGGTTTAAAGGACTAGGTGTGGTAGCATCAGTTGGTTCAGTATCCTTTCACTCAGACCTGGTGACTCCTGCCCCCTACAGGCCAACCTGGGGCACAGCACCTGCTTGTTGACTTTAGGATAAGCTTTCGACCTTGGGCTGTGCTTGCATCCTTGGAAGCCTGACATGACAGCAAAATCAAGTGCCTATGAAAAAGTCAGAAGCTTAAAGGGACTGGCATTAAGCTTAGTAAGCTTAAAAGTTAAGAGCACCAAGCAGCCCATGGGTTCTGATCTGATGCTTCAGAGCTTACTTAAACTAACTTGAACTGGGCAGTGGCTGGACTTTCAGTAGAAAATAAAATGGGCTGGGCATGTAATCTTAGCTACTCAGGAGGCTGAGATGTGAGGATATTACTTCCAGCCAACTCAACATCTGAGAGACTCTTAGCTCCGGTTAACCACTGAAAAAGCCAGAAGTGGAGCTGTGGTTCAAGGGGCAGAACACTTGTCTTGAGCAAAAAAGCCAACGGGGTAGTTAGCACCCAGGCCCTGGGTTCAGAAGCTCCAGTGCCACTAGGCACTGGTGGTTCATGCCTATAATCTTAGCTACTCAGGAGGCTGAGATCTGAGAATTACGGTTCAAAACCAGCCTGGGCAGGAAGGTACAAAGCCACCCTGGGCAGGAAAGTTTGTGAGACTCTTATCTCCAATTAACCACCAGTTTACTGGAAGTGGCACTGTGGGTCAAGTGGTAGAGCACTGGCCTTGAGCTGAAGAGCCCAGGGACAGTGCCCAGGCCTAGAGTTCAAACTCCATGACAGACCAAGAAAAAAACCCTCCAGTGACAGCATCCCTCTCCCCACCCCAAAAAGAAGGAAGGATGAAAAAAAAACAAAACAGGGCTGGAGGGTGGGGGTTTTCTGTAAAGAGTGAGCAGTGGCTCTAGTTTCTAGAATGGAATAACAGGATCAGAGAGATGAGAAGGATAAGCCACTTACTATTCCTGATTAGGAAAGAAGGCAGAGCAGGGTGTGGTAACATGTGCCTGTAAGCTTAGCACTTTGGAGGAGGCTGAGGCAGCCTGAGTTGTATTACAAGATTCTGTCTTTAAAAAAAAAAAAATGGGCTGGGATGTAGCTCAGTGGCAAAGCACTTGCCTAGCAAGTGCAATGTCCTGGGTTTGATCCTCAGTACCAGAAAAGACAAAAAAAACAAAAAGACAAAACTGAGCACTGGTGGCTCATGCCTGTAATCCTAGCTACTCAGGAGGCTGAGATCTGAGGATCATGGTTCAAAGCCAGCCCAGGCAGGAAATTCCATGAGACTCTTTTTTTTTTTTTTTTGCCAGTCCTGGGGCTTGGACTCAGGGCCTGAGCACTGTCCCTGGCTTCTTCCCGCTCAAGGCTAGCACTCTGCCACTTGAGCCACAGCGCCGCTTCTGGCCGTTTTCTGTATATGTGGTGCTGGGGAATCGAACCTAGGGCCTCGTGTATCCGAGGCAGGCACTCTTGCCACTAGGCTATATCCCCAGCCCATGAGACTCTTATCTCTAATAAGCTACTAAAAAAAAAAAAAAAGGCCTGATAGTGCCCACGTCAAGAGTTCAAGCCCCAGGACCAGCAAAAAAAATAAAAGTAAATTAAATAATTTAAAAAACAACACACACACACACACACAAAGGAGGAGGCTGGCGTCCTGATCAGTTCCATCAGTTGTATGCATTTG
The DNA here is from genome assembly GCF_023159225.1 of Perognathus longimembris pacificus. Lineage (NCBI taxonomy): Eukaryota > Metazoa > Chordata > Mammalia > Rodentia > Heteromyidae > Perognathus > Perognathus longimembris. The sequence goes on from NC_063163.1 coordinate 81,020,798, forward strand.
AACTGGGATGCCAACCCAATGCTAAGATGCTTGGGTGGGGGAAGGTTGGAATGTAACATAATGCAAGAGATACTTCAGACAGACAGGAACATGCCCAAGTGACTTTCCACCCAGCCAGCATGGTGTAGCAGAAGTCCTGCCATTTACTTACCATGAGACCTTCAGGCAGGTCACTCCCCCCCCCCCCCGTCCCTGTCTCTAAAATCAGGGGTGATAATGGGAAATCACACAGATGGCTGAGAGGACTAGGATGATGAGAGTAGGCTTGTGCAATTATACAGTGGGCTTACGTGGAGGGCTCAAGAACTCTTGCTGCTTTCCCAAAATAGCTGCAGGCGAGTGCAGACATCCAGACTTTCTGGAGAATTCAAAACCAACTGATTCCTATCACCTATGGCTGATGCTAGCAATGAACTCATCTTCTTCCCCATCCTGAGGTCCCAGAGAAAAGACCTGGCTGTAGCAGGAATAAGGAACACATACAGCACTCACTTCCAGAGCACAGGCTGGAGCCAGTATAATCTTAGCTACTCTAGAGGCTGAGATCTGAGGATTAGAGAGGTTCAAAGCCAGCCCAGGCAGAAAAGTCTGTGAGACTCTTCCAATTAACTACCAAAAAGCTAGAAGCAGAGCTGTGGCTAAAGTGATGGAGCATGGACAGGGGGGCCTGGCATACATGAAGCTCTGAGTTGATTCCTCAGCACCACATATAGCACTGTGGCTCAAGTGTCAGAGTGCTAGCCTTGAGCAAAAAGAAGCCAGGGACAGTGCTCAGGCCCTGAGTTCAAGCCCTAGGACTGGCAAAAAGAAAAAAAGGCTAAGGGATGGTGCCCAGGCCCTAAATTCAACTCCCTGTAATGGAAAACAAAACAAAACAAAACAAAAAAACACAGGCCTGAGGCTGAATTTATTAGGACACAGCCATCATGGCCTTGCTCCCTATCTAAACCAATGGAAACTAAAAACAAACAAACAAACAAATAAAAAAACAAAACACCTCTTTATTGCTGTAGTAGCAAAGCTATTATTAATTATTCACTTGTAAAATACTATGATCTCTCTCTCTCTCTCTGCCAGTCCTGGGGTTTGAACTCAAGGCCTGGGCACTGTCCCTGAGCTTTTATGGATCAAGGCTGGTGCTGTACTACTTGAGCCACACCTCTACTTCCAGCTTCTTTGGTAGTTATCTGGAAGACAAGAGTCTCTCAGATTTGTCTGCCTGAGTTGGCTTTGAACCATAATCCTCAAAACCTCAGCCTCCTGAGTAGCCAGGATTACTGGTGTGAGTCACCCATGCCTCTTTTACATGCAGAGCAGTGTGGAAACTGGGAGGGCCTAGCCACATCAGAAGAGACTATGGCTCTCTAGCTGGAAAGGGCAAAGGATGGGCCAGAGCCACTGGTTTTATTTGATTCGCCTCCTCCACAAGGATGCTTCAGAAGCTCAGAGTAAGAACAGAGATCTTCCAAGACCCAGAGCCTCTGGACATTCTTGCTCTGAGTTAATTTCTCACAGGACATCATCTGTTCAGGCAGCTGGGTGGCAAGTCCTTAGCTGGGGACAGAGAGGGAATGAGGGATGGTTCACTGGTAATCGGCTTCTTCCTTTAAAGCCTTCCTCTTCACCCAGCTCAGAGGCAGTGTTATTACATAAAGCAGTGTGATTATATATTTTGAAATACCTTACACAGACCCTTATTCAGACAACCACTCCCTGAACAACAGCAATAACATTAATAAAGGTTGGTCTTAGCCAAGAACTGGTGGCTCTCTGCAATAATCCTAGCTTACTTGGGAGGCTGGGGACGGGAAGGCTGTAGTTTGTTCTCAAGGTCCCTTGTTAATTCTTAGCTGCATGCAGGGGCACATGTCTATCATATCATGTTATGTGGGAGGCTGAGAATGGGAGGATAGTGATGCCAGCTCAGCGCAGGGCAGAAAAGTCTAAGAGATTGCAGGGGGGTAGCTGGGCAAGGTGTAATCCCAGCGACCATGGGAAACCTAATAGGCAGATTGCTGCTCAGGTATTTGTTTGACTGGTAGTGAGACTTCATCTTAAAAAAAAATGAAAAGCAAGGCTAGAGATGTGGCTCAGTAGTAATGTACCAAGGCCAGCAAGCATGAAACCCCAAGTTCAAGCTCCAGTACCACATACAAAGAAATAACATATGAAGACTCCTGTTTATCTAGTACTCAAGTGGTGGGTATATATTTTATTAATCTTGTGTAACTTGGTGACACTCTGCAAGGTACTTCTTGTTGATCTTATTTCTGGATGAAGAGAGACCAGAGAGAGAAAATGAAAACGATTATGCTATTCTCTATATCGAGCTGGGATTAGAACCTACAAAAGCTCTACTATCTTGCAAACCACCACCCTCTGCCTAAGCCCCTCATCCACTCTGTCTCCTGGGAGGCAGTAGAAAGGCTCCATGACGTCAGTGGAAGAACCATAACTCCTGTTTCCTCAACTGTAAAAGTCTCATCCTGGTATCTCCAGAACCATTCTGAACCTGGCTTTCTCTGGATGCTCTTACAGCAGAAAGAAGACTCCTTAGGTTATTTAGTCAATAGCATCAACAATGATAATAATTAACACTAATGTGTTCTGTTCCACTCACTGGGACCAAGCTCTAGTCACATTACCACATCTCATTTAACCTCCTAAATTCTCTCTAAGGGAAACTATGATTATTCCCATCTTTTAAGAAAACAAAGAGCTTGCTTAATGAGGTTAAGCAATTCACCTATGATCAAAATAAAACAGAACAGAACATAAACTAGCCAGGGCTGGGAATGTGACTTAGTGGTAGAGTACTTGCCTAATATACATGAAGCCCTGGGTTCGATTCCTCAGTACCACAAAAACAGCAAAAGCCAGAAGTGGCATTGTGGCTCAAGAGGTAGACTGCTAGCCTTGAGCAAAAGAAGCTCAGGGACAGTGCCCAGGCTCTGAGTTCAAACCCCAGGATTGGCTGTGCCCATGACCTCAGGACTTGGGAGACTGAGGCAGAAGGATCAAGGTTTGAAGCCAGCCCAGGGAGGAAAGCCCATGACAATTGTGTCTCCAATTAACCATCAAAAAGCCAGAAATGGGGCTGGGGATATGGCAGAGTGCTAGCCTTGAGCAAAAAGAAGCCAGGGACAGTGCTCAGGCCCTGAGTCCAAGCCCCAGGACTGGCCAAAAAAAAAAAAAAAAAAAAGCCAGAAATGGAGCTGGGATTCAAGAGATAGGATGCTCAAGCTTTGAGTAAAAAAGCTAAACCACAGCATCCAGGTCCTGAATTTAAGTCCCAATACTGGCACAAAAACCAACAAACAACAATAACCAAAAAACCCTGAAACTTAAGACATGAAAAATATACCCCCTAAATTAAATATAATTTGCCCTAAGCATATCCTATTTATCTGAAAGTTTCTGTATTCAGAACCTCATTAGCATTCTCTAGGTTCTTTATTCTGTCCCTAAGGATAGAAATCTCAATGTAGACTAGAGAAGGGAAGTGAAGACTCACTCCTCTCTCTCTCAGGAGATTGGGAGCTGGGACACAAAAGTCACTGCCTAGCTGAGGGTTTGTTGTTGTGGTTGTTGTGTGTTGCTCAAGCTGGATGCCATAAGAGGTGTCAGTAGGGAGCCCAAACTGAATGTATTGAGCTTTAAACCAAAAACCAGCGGTACCAAGAGGCAAAAAAGCTTCCAGAGGGAGCTGGTAAATATTTGATGGAACCTTCCAGCTCCTCCTGACTCAGGTGACCTTGTGACATTTCAGAACATGGGACGGGAGACTATTCTTCATCTAATGACTACCACATGAGGAGGGACAAAGGCATGTGAAAAGCAATGCTCTGAGTTCAGAAAGAGCACAGACAAGCAAATTCTGCAAGACTGAGAAGTGAAGATTTCTTTTTTTTTTTTTCTTTCCTTTTTTTCCTTAGGAGCAGAGTTAGATCCTCAGCCCACTGAATAGAGCCAGGTTGCTGGCTATCTTATTTACCCTTGTTTCTTGGGTAGCAGCTGCCTGAACAAAGTAGGTAGTCAAGGAATATATGATAAGTGAATTGCTGTGGTTCATTCAACAAGGCAGCCGCTCCTTTCTGCCCTCATACGCTACACCTCCTCACACACATGCCACTGCAGTGAAGTTCTCCCTCGGCATGCCGCCACGCTAACCCTCTCAGCTCGGCTCTGAATCTCTACTCCTGAGAGAGAGAGAGAGAGCGCTGTTTCCAGCTCATTCGGCTAACGAGGGCTCCCTGCAGGAACAAAGCCACAAGCCACTGTCCTATTATAACACCCCAGCAGCCCCGTGCAACCCTGATCCACGAGTGGCTGCCTTTATGTTTGACCTCCACCAGCAAGGTAGTATATTGAGAAGAAACGTGCAGATCTGAAGCAATACACACACACACACACACACACACACACACACACACACACACACAGCCACCTTGGAATGCTGAGACAGCATGGCAAGCCAGGGGCTGGCACTAGATCCTAGCAGAGAAATACTCAGACCACCCCCTGCCCTGCAGCCCCTAGAAACCACACAAATACTCCCATCAGACAGCTGCATTACACCCCCTGCTCTGCTGCGGCAGAACTGCCTCAGTGCCCTGCCACAGACTCCATCAGAGGCTCAGAACTAGAGGAAACCCTGACTTAGCTCAGGAGTTTGTAGGTTCAGGTCTCCTGGGCAGCACGAATTCCAAACTGTCCAGCAGGGTTGTGTCCACCCAGCTGTTTTTAAACAGCTGCCTGGTGCCCTTGAAAGAAAGGCCTGAGGGAAACACAGAGAGCCACTGGTGACCTCTTAATAGCTTTTCTGACCCGAGAATGTACAACTAACTCAGGTTGGGGTTCTCTGGGTGTTATTCCACTCCCTAGCACCCCACAATAATCTGACCATCATCTGAGCTGTCTCCTGGGAGTATCAACCTCCTTAAAAACACTCCAAAGATTCAATTTGAGTAACAGCTCAGGTCAGCCCCTCCATGCCAACCCAGACATCTCTTTTCCTCCTATTCAGAATCTCCTAACTTTCCCCAGGTCACTGAGGACAGGATAGGCAGTGGTTCAGGTCCCCCATCTCCAAGCAAGTCTAGACCCAAAGTCTCCCTCTCTTGACCTCCACACCCCAGACATCTAGCTCTCTTGAGGTCACTCCCTAGTGGCATTAGCCAGATGCCACCAGAGGAGAGTAATTTGGCGCCACCTGCTCCTATTGCCATCCCTGTAACCGTGGTCGGTGTGTGGAGGTGGACAGGAGGCTGGGGCGCCGAGCCCTCTGCCCGGCCCGGCCCGGCAGAGACCTGGAGCGTGGACAGCGCACGGGGTGCTGAATCAGGGCCCCGGCTAGGGAGGACGGGACGGGACTGGACAGGGCTTCACGGACCGAGCTGAGCAGGGCATGACCACCGGACCCGACCAGGGACCCGGATCCGGAACGATGGAGCGGGGACTCCGGCCGTGGGTCCCGGAGGACCAGTGCCTCTTCCTCCCGGGAGCGCGGGCCGGGGGCGCGGCCCTTACCTGGCCGAAGGCGGAGCTGAGCATGGGGCGCAGCCGGTGGAGGACCGGGTCCGCCTCGGTCCCCGCAGCGGCAGTGGAGTTCCCGCGGCCGCGGAGGCCGAGGTCCGGGGACGGCCCCGGAGCCTCCCCGTCCCGCCCGCGGGCCGGCGGCGCTGGTGAGGGCGGCGCGGGTCGGGGCGCCTCCCGGGGCCTGCAGCGCGTCGGGGCGGCTGCTCCACGCCGGGGCCCCCGCGCGCCCTCCTCGCGCGGCGCCGGCCGGCACAGGGGCCTCCGGGAACTGGGATCCCCGGACGGCGGCGGAGTGCTCGGACAGGCACTGGGCAGCCGGCGGCCGGGCAGCACCGGCTCCCGGGTCGGGCCGTGGCGGGGAGCCCGGCCGCCCCCGCCCGCCGCGGCCGCCGCCGCCCTCAGCAGCGACGTCTTGGACTCGCTCTTGGCGATGCTGGAGCTCATCGCGGCGCGACCGGCGCTCGCATGGCCCGGCGGGGGCGGCGCGGGGCCCCCGGCGGTGGTGGCGGCGGCAGCGGGCAGGGAGCGGGGCGTCCGGCGGGAGCCGAGCCCGAGGACGCGCTGGAGGCGGGCGCCGTCCCCTGGCCGCTTCAATGCGGCCCCTTCGCCGCCGCCCATGTGACAGCTCGGTCTCCTGCGCCAGCCCGGAGCTCTGAGCTCCCGCGGCCGGCCCTGTGCAAGGTGCAGATGGGGGGTCGGGGGGCGGGGGAAGAGGCGGTCTGCACGCCTGCGGCTCTCCGAAAGCCCACCCCCGGCTCCCGGCCGGCCCAGGTACCGCTGCGCCCCGCCCCGCCCCGCCCTCGCCCCGCCCTGCGCCACGGGAGCCCCGTTTCCCAGCGGCCACTGGCGGCGAAGGGGGCGCTGTGACGCCGAGCCCCGGGGCGCCCCGGGGAAGGAGCTAGGAGGTCTCCACAGCCCCTGGTCACTCTCCTCCTGGAGGCTTCCACAGAGCCCCCAACCCCCCTGGTCACCCACAAATGTAGGCAAGGGTGCGCTCCCGCAGGGGAAGGGGTGCCCAATTTTGGAAATGAGACAAAAGAGGTGCAGAGCACTTGGGACCCCAGGGGGACAAAGGTGGTGTAGACTGCATGTGCAAACAGAGGAGCCCCAGAGGCCAGTAAGACCAGGCTGAAGGAAAAGACTCCGCTCTGGCAGCCGGACAGCAAAGCGGGACTCAGCTCCTAGTAACTCAGCTCTCCCAGCAGAAGCCGGCAGGGTGGTACCAGATGCATTACCTATCTAGGAGGCACCTGACGATGGTCAAGTCTCAGGTAGATCCCCATGGCTGTCCTTCCAGCTCTCCCCATCTTCTACCTCCTCCCCCACCCTTTTCTGCCCTTCTGGCTAATGGTGGATTCATGATCTTGGTAGACAGCCAGGAAGTCACACGGGGCTGGTTTAAATCTCAAATCCCAGCTCTGCGGCTTACCATCTGGGCATCTTGGGCAAGTGTCATCAGCTTCTTCTGAGCTTTGCTTTCTCTCTGTAAAATGTGGGTGATATTCTAACTTCTCCTTGACATCATGTGACACCGTGCACAGGAAAGGTCTAGCCATTCCCTTCTCTCTGTACCTTCTTCTGAAACCCTAACTTCTACTCTTCTATAGAATGGAATGTTAAAGATTCTGAGGCGTGGGGAGCCTCCCCAACTCTCCTTGTTCTAGTCTCTGGCCTCAATGTCATCCACAGCCTGATGGATGCTCAGCCTTCTTGGAAGGACACACAGACTGGATGCCAGTGTTACATTTCACCCATACCCTTCTCTGCTTCTTTTACTTAAGAAGATTCAAGAGGGGTGGGAATGTGGCTCAGTGGTAGAGCACTAGCATTGAGCAAAAGAAGCTCAGGGACAGTGCCTAAGCCCTGAGTTCAAGTCCCAGGACTGAAGGAGGAGGTGGGGGAGGAGGAGGAGGAGGAGGAGAAGGAAAGGGAGGAGGAGGAGGAAGAGAAGGAGGAGGAGGAGGAGGAGGAGGAGGAGGAGGAGGAGGAGGAAGAGGAGGAGGAGGAGGAGGAGGAGATATAACAGAAGCAGCAAGAATAAAAGTCTGATGCTGATGGCTCAGACCTGTAATCCTAGCTATTCAGGAGGCTGAGATCTGAGGATTGCTGAAGCCAGCCTGGGAAGGGCAGTCTGGGAGACTCTTAACTCCAATTAACCAGCAAAAGGTAGGAAATGGAGCTGTGGCTCAAGTGGTAAAACAGCAGCCTTGAGTGAAAAAACTAGGGAACAGTGCCCAGACCTGGAGTTCAAGACCCTGTATTGGCACAAGCGCACACTAGGGAAAATACTAGGCACTTAGGTGCCTTATATTTCCCAGGCACAGTATGTATGGAAGGACAGGGGGAAGGACAGACAGGTAGGCAGGCAGGCAGAGAGACACATACACATACATACACGCACACACATACACAATAAGGAGAAAAAAACAACAGGATGGGCAGAGAGAACAGCTACACAGAGCCAAAATGAACAAGTGAAGCATGGCAAATTGTTCCCCAATTCACCTTCTGTAATGGACTTAACTTGCCTTATCAAAGCCACACATCTTCACCTTCCTTTCTCTTTCCTTCCTTCCTTCCTGCCTGCCTGCCTTCTTTTCCTCCCTCCCTCCCTTTCCTGTACTTGAACTCAGGACCTTTTTTTTCCCTTTTTCTCACAGCTGGCACTCTACCACAAATCATATCTCCAGTTTTAGCTTTCTGCTGATTAACTGAAGGTAAGAGTCTTTCCAGTTTGTCTGCTTGGAGCTTGGCTCCAAACTGAGATTCTCACCTTTCAGCCTCCTGAGAAACTAGGACTGCAGACAGGAGCCACTGGTTGGTGCCTGGCTCCACTCAGGGGGAGGGGGGACAGTGGGTGGAAGAAAGCATTCCTAAAGGCTCCTTGTTGCAGTGTAACCTGGGATATGTGGGGTATAAAGAGTTCACCCTCCCTGCCATTGGGGTCAGTCTTAAATGTTCAGCCCTCAGAACAGTCATTTATTTGGTGAGATTAAAAATAAATGTACATCCAGTATAAATCACAGGAGATAAAGTACCTTAGCAGAATCTCTCAGAGCTGATGAGCAGCCGTGGGCTGATGGGTATTCTAAATCCCTGCTGTGCCACTCTTGGGTAATTTGTCTGAACCCCTCCTAAATATGTGGGAAAGTCCTCTGTCAACAGCTTCTTTCTGGAAAAGTGGAGACTCTGGTTAGCTCACTTATGGTATCAGAGTAAATACAAGAAATCAAAACTAAGTAATTAGATGCAACACCTGTACTCATAGCCCAGATAATACTGTGTATACACTAGAATTCTATTTCAATTCTAAAACTTTACAATTTGATTACTTAAGGAAAAACTGGCCTGGGAACATAGCTTAATGGTAGAGTGCTTGCCTAGCATGCATGAAGCCCTGGGTTCATTCCTCAGCACCACATAAGCAGAAAAAGCCAGAAGTGGTGCTGTGGCTCAAGTGGTAGAGTGCTAACCTTGAGCAAAAGGAAGCCAGGGACAGTGTTCAGGCCCTGAGTTTAAGCCCCAGGACTGGCAAAAAAAAAAAAAAAAAAAAAAAACTTGGGCTGGGAATATGGCCTAGTGGCAAGAGTGCTTGACTTGTATACATGAAGCCCTGGGTTTGATTCCCCAGCACCACATATATAGAAAATGGCCAGAAGTGGCACTGTGGCTCAAGTGGCAGGGTGCTAGCCTTGAGCAAAGAGAAGCCAGGGACAGTGCTCAGACCCTGAGTCCAAGGCCCAGGACTGGCCAAAAAAAAAACCAAAAAAACTTGTGCAACCAGGCATTGTGCTCTGCACCTTGTATATAAAGATTCATCCAGTCAGTCAACAAAATACTTGAGTGCTCAGGATTTCCCAGGCACAGGATGGATGGAAGGTGAGTAGGAAGGACAGACAGACAGAAAGGCAGGCAGGCAGGCAGGCAGGCAGGCAGGCAGGCAGGTAGGCAGGCAGGCAGGCAGGCAGGCACACAGACAGCAGACAGATATGGATTTCCTTATGTACCTAACTATATAGTAAGAGTTTTTGGGGGGAAGGGAATACTAGCATTTGAACTCAGGACCTTGAGCTCTTGCTGAATTTTTTTTTCTGCTCAAGATTGTTGTTCTACCATTTTATCATTACCTTCAAACATAATACTTTGCTGATGAACTGGCTGGCTTCTAACCTCAAGCCTCAGAACTCAGCCTTCTGAGTAGCTAGGATTATATAAACATGAGCCACTGGCTCCTAAGCCAGGCTTATATAGTGATATCTTTTGCAGTGCTGGGGCTGGAACCCAAGGCTTCACACATGCTAGGTAAGTGCCCTACCAGAGTGACATCTCCTACCCATGGCTGTACGATCCTAGGTACCAGGAGGTCAACGTGAATCAAGGAAATGTCTGTCCTCAGCAACTCATAAGCACAAAATATGTGAAGGCACAGAAAAGAGACAAGCTGGTGGTATGAACAGAAATAAAGCAGGTACAAGCCCAGCACTTATTGGAAGCTAATTTATTTATTAGTGGTACAGGGCCTGTATATGCAGGACAAGTACACTGCCACTGAGCTCCACCTCCAGCCCAGAAGGTGCTTGTTGAAGTAACTAGGGAAGGCCTCTGCAGAAAGGCCCTGTGAAGAGAAACCAAAATAACAGAGCAAGTGACAGATATATCTAGAGAACGAGTTCTCCTGGCAGAGGGAAGACATTCAAAAGTCCTGAGGAGGAAACAGCTTGGCATGTTCAAGGAGATGCCAAGAGACAGGAGGGCTGGAGTGAGTAAGAGGGGAGGTGGTGGAGAAAGAAAACTGAAGGGAGGGGCCGGACACTCAGGACTTTGAGTTTCTTCTAAGCACCAAAGGAAGCCACCAGTGGCTTTGCAGTAGAGGAGAGAGGAGAACAGTGTGATTGTTTACAACTGTACAGCCTCATCGGCTGCATTACAAGCCAGCCAATTGGCTGGCAAGTATGGAAACACACAGCCAATCAGGTGCTGTCCGCAGGTCTGGCAGAGATGACAAAGGCTGGGCAACTGGAGTGGTAGATTGGTAAAAGTGGTAAGAAGTCCATTTTGGAAGATGCTTTAAAAAATGGTTAAAGCTGTCGCTCATGTCTGTAATCCTAGCTACTCAGGAGGCTGAGATCTGAGGACTGCGGTTCAAAGCCAGCTGGGCAGGAAAAGTCCATGAGACTCTTATCTCCAATAAACTACTCAGAAAAAGTTGGAAGTGGTGCTGTGGCTCAAGTATGTATAGCGCTAGCCTTGAGCACAGAGAGGCTCAGGGACAGAGGCCAGGCCCTGAGTTCAAGCCTACAAAAAAAAAAAAAAAGTAAAAAAAGAAGGAGAAGGAAGAAAAAAGAAAAAAAAAAAGGTTAAGATTTAGGCTTTGTTCTCAAGGAACTTGTAAAAGACAAAAACTAGCAAACAAAAAGAAAGCTGACTGTCCTATAACAGGACACAGGCAATTAGGGAACTAGATTATAATGAGAGACTATATGGGCTAGCTTATGGGGGAGGGGGGGCAGACCATAGAACCTTTGAGAGAGCAGGAGAAAGGAGCAGAGGAAACGACATTGCAGCTGCTTTGTGAAGGATAAGTGAATTTCACCAGATGAATTCAGAAGGGCAGAGGAGCAGAGGAAAGCCATTCCAGGCAGAGGGAATAGAGTAGAGGCCTGAGAGTAGACCTGGCTATGTGTAGGAATCATCTAGTGGTTGAGGGTTTGGAGATGAGCCTGGAAAGGTGATTTAGAACTAGACCAAGAAAGATTTTCAGTGTGATGTTTATGGTATCGGCAATGGATAATCCTTGATGATTTGATGAGGGTACACAGAATGCCTACAGAAATACATTTTTGAAAATAATGTTCATGGATTTACTGGGGTGGGGGCAGTGGACTAGAAATGAAAGCAAGACCATTTGGTTTCATTCACTTAACAAAAGTGTGGGTTTTGTTTTTGTTTTTGTTTTGTCGATCCTGGGGCTTTAACTCTGGGCCTGGGTGCTATCCCTGAGCTTTTCAGTTCAAGGCTAACACTCTACTACTTGAACCACAGTGCCACTTCTGGTTTTCTGGTGGTTAATTGGAGATAAGAGTCTCATGGACTTTCCTGCCCGGGCTGACTTTGAACGGCAATCCTCAGATCTCAGTCTCTTGAGTAGTTAGGATTACAGGTGTTAGCCACCAGCACCTGGCTTAACAAAAGTTTTTCACTGACATCTTCTTGTTCTGGTACTAAGGATTGAACTCAGGACCTGGACACTGTCTCTTAGCTTTTTCACTCCAGATTGGCATTCTGAGCCACAGCTCTACTTCTGGCTTTTATGATGTTATTTGGACGTCTCTCCTGCAGGCTTTAAATTAGGATTCTCACATCTCAGTTTCCTGAGTGTGAGCCACCAGCACCCACCTAACAAAATTTATTGAGTGTTGATCTGGGAATGTGGCTTAGGGATAGAGTGCTTGCCTAACATGCATGAAGCCTTAGGTTCGATTCCTCAGCACCACATAAACAGAAAAAGCCAGAAATGGCACTGTGGCTCAAATGGCAGAGTGCTAGCCTTGAGCAAAAAGAAGCCAGGTACAGTGATCAGGCCCTGAGTTCAAGCCCCAGGACTGGCAAAAAAAACTATCGAGTGTTCATCATGTGCTAAATATTGGAAGTAAAGTAACAAATCAGTAAAGATCATGCCTTTCTTTGTATCAGGGCTTGAACTCCAAGCTGCATGCTCTAACACTTGAGCCATGCCTCCAGTCCAGCATTTTGCTGGTTAACTGGAGACAGAGTCTCACAGCCTTCTACTCAGGCTGGCTTCAAACCTTCACAGCCTCTTGAGCAGCCAGGACCATAGACATCAATCACCGGCATTCTACTTGTCCTGTTTCTAAAAGAATGTAGGAGCTGGAATGTGGCTTAATGGTTTTAGAGTGCTTGCCTAGCATGCATGAAGCCCTGGGTTCGATTTCTCATTACCACAAAAAAGAAAAAGCCAGAAGTGGCGCTGTGGCTCAAGTGGTAGAGCACTAGTCTTGAGTACAGAGAGGCTCAGTGACAGAGTCCAGGCCCTGAGATCAAGCCCCAGGACCAGCAAAAAAAAAAAAAAGAAAAGAAAAAGAGAAAGAAAGAAAGAAAAAAGAATGTAAATAGGAGGAAAGTAGGGCAAAGGGCTGAACTTCTAGCCTCTCTATGGGTCTCTTTTTAACATCTGTTTGATAATAGCATGTAGCAAACTCCTTTAAAAACAATTGTTCAAGTAGGTGGCAGTAGTTCACATCTATAGTCCTAGCTACTAAGGAGGATGAGATCTGAGGATCGAGGTTCAAAGCCAGCCTGGGTAGGAAAGTCCATGATACTCTTATCTTCATTTAGCTACCATAAAAGCCAGAAGTAGAACTGTGGCTCAAGTGGTAGTCAGCCTTGAGTGAGAAAGCTAAGAGATTTTGCCCAGATCCTAGGTTCCAGCCCTAGGACTGCTACAAAACAACAACAAAAAAACCCTATCCAGTCCTAACCCAGACTGTCATCTCATGCTTAAGAGTCTTGAGAAAAGCTGTGTAGTGCCTGAGTTTATTCTCTGTGATGTCTCTTGTCCAGTGTGTTCTGCTGTTGTCAGACTCAAATTCTGCACTTAATCCTCCCTTGTTTTCAGATGACAAAAATCTCTCTGCTAGGTTGCGGAAAGCTGGGATTACAGGATGTTCTTATGGCTTTAAGTCCTCTGTGGTGATTGGAGAATGTAGGAAATGACTGGAGGAGGATGGAGTGGGGGGGGGGGGGGTAAGGGGGTGCGGGAGGGGGGCAGTGTACTAAATAGAGGATTCTTTCCAAAAATCTGCCTCTGGATATAAATGTTCATCGCTTAAGAGGATTTCAAGATTTTTCAAGCAAAATGAAAAGGGATGTATGTGGGTTAGAAGAATATATTCACAGGTCAGACTGTATGTGTTAACTCAATAAACAACAAAAAAATCAAACGAGCAGATAGAACAATACCGACAAGTAGAACCACTAAATCATCCTTGGGATGTGAATTATGATTTTCAAAATAATGGCAACAGAATTCACTTGGTTACAAGGGTAGAGGGGAATGTCATGAGGAAAAGGCTATTCTTTACAGACTGTTGATTGGTCAGAAGTTATATTTTTGTTTTATTTCTGTTCAATGTGTTTGTGGGTTTTTTATTTTTTTCAATTACCTTTTTTGGTTGGGTGGGTTTGCTTTCGTTTTCAAGACAGTGTCTTAGGATGTAGCCAGAGTGGCCTAAAACTTGTTTTGTAGACTAGGCTGGCCTTCAACTCACAATCCTCCACCTCAGCCTCTTGAGGGGCTGGGATTACAGTTGTGTGCCACCATGCCCGACTACTTACTCCATTAAACCTGATGCCACATGCCCCTGTACTTCTAGCAGCAAGACACATGTGAAAAGTAGAGAACACACCAGAAGTTACCCAGTGCACCCCCACAGTTTCCATGAGATGAAATGCAATCCAAGTTCAGATGACCTAGCGACACTCCAGCCACGGTGGCCTCCTTTATTATCTGTCTCCCCCTCCAGTCTGTACATTCCATGAAAGCAGAGACAAGGTCTATTTTATTCACTACTGGATACAGATACCCAATGCCTGCTACGGGGGCTAGCAACTACTGTAATAGCATAGTGGGCCCTCACCTACTATGAAAGCATTACAAATGAAAAGTAGCAAAATGTCTTTTCTTTCTCTTCTCTCTCCTTCCTTCCTTCCTTCCTTCCTTCCTTCCTTCCTTCCTTCCTTCCTTCCTTCCTTCCCTCCCTCCCTCCCTCCCTCCCTCCCTCCCTCCCTCCCTCCCTCCCTCCCTTCCTCTTTCTTGTCAGTTGCAGAGCTTGAACTCAGGGGTTGAGTGCTGTCCCTGAGCTTTTTTCACTCAAGGCTATCACTCTACCACTTTGAGCTACAGTGCCACTTGCAGTTTTTCTGGTGGTTCATTGGACTTTCTTACCTGGTCTGGCTTAAAACTGATCCTCAGATCTCAGGGTCCTGAGTAGCTAGGATTACAGGTATGAGCCACCAGCACCTGGCAAGTTTTTGTTTTTGTAGAAATTAGTCCCTTCTGTTTGGACTCAGTGGAGGGGGGATAGAATTCAAAGATGGTTCTACGTTGAATTTTGGCCCTCTGACAGGTCATTCCTATTGGAATGTTTCTATAAACTGGATCTTGAGCTGGACACCGGAGGCTCATGCCTGTAATCCCAACTACACAGGGGGCTGAGATCTGAGGATCTCAGCTAGAAGCCAACCTGGGAAGAAAAATCTGTGAGACACTTATTTCCAATTAACCACCAAAAAGATGGAAGTGGTCCTGTGGCTCAAGTAGTAGAGCACTGGCCTTGAGCAAAAAAACGCTAAGGGACAGTGCCTAGGCCCTGAGTTCAAATCCCAGTACCACACACACACACACACACACACACACACACACACACACACACACACACACCAGGACTGTAAAGGGACCAGCAATCTTTAAGGACCTGCCATGTTTTTGCCCCATCTGTGGCACTTGGAACTGTGCCTGGACCTACACCTAGCAGACCTACTGGTACTGCATGGTTGGAAACAAAGTGAGTTCGGCAAAGGAAGTTCATGTTGCTGCATGAGAGCTAGAGCTGCTCAGAACTGCCTGGAATAAGACATGCTCCACCAACTTCAGTGTTAGCAGAAGAGCAAGAGGTACCTGAGAACTCAGGGATGTACCTACTTGCCAATGGGCACGGAAATATTTCAATATCCTAACACCTGTGATTGACCAGAGCTGGTCAGCTGACTTCTAGACAATTAGTAGGGTAATAGCTCACACTATGCTATCTTGGCTTCTAAAGTTGTCATTTCATTTGTATTTTGTTGGTGGTGGTGGTTGTGGGGCTTGAACTCTAGGCCTGGGCCCTGTCCCTGAGCTCTTCAGTTCAAGGCTAGCGCTCTACCAATTGAGCCACAGCTCCACTTCCAGCTTTCTGGTGGTTCATTAGAGATAAGAGTTTCATGGGCTTTCTTGCCCCAGTTGGCTTTGAACTGCAATCCTCAGATCTCAGCCTCCTGAGTAGCTAGGATAATAGATGTGAGCCACCAGCGCCCACCTTCATTTTTATCTTTTTCTTTTCTTTCCTCTCCCTCCCTCCCTCTTTCCCTCCCTTCTTACCCTCTTTCTCTCTTTCTTTGTTTTGTTTTTTCTATTTTTTTGGCCAGTCCTGGGCTCTCTTGCCACTAGGCCATATTCCCAGCCCTTTTCTTTTCTTTTCTTTTTTTTTGCCAGTCCTGGGCCTTGGACTCAGGGCCTGAGCACTGTCCCTGGCTTCTTTTTTGCTCAAGGCTAGGACTCTGTCACTTGAGCCACAGTGCCACTTCTGGACGTTTTCTATATAT
Organism: Perognathus longimembris pacificus; assembly: GCF_023159225.1. Classification (NCBI taxonomy): domain Eukaryota; kingdom Metazoa; phylum Chordata; class Mammalia; order Rodentia; family Heteromyidae; genus Perognathus; species Perognathus longimembris. The sequence continues at coordinate 81,036,719 of NC_063163.1, forward strand.
CAGGTGCTGGGGATCGAACCCAGGACTTTCATGTATACGAGGCAAGCACTCTTGCCACTAGGCCATATTCCCAGCCCTTTTCTTTTCTTTTGGTGCTGGTCCTGGTGTTTGAACTCAGGCCCTGGGCACCACTGCTCTTGACCTTTTTTGCTCAAGGCTATCTAGCACTCTACCACTTGAGTCACAGCTCCAATTCAGGCTTTGTTGTTATTGTTTGTTGGGCATTCAGCTTGAACTCAGGGCCTTATGTGCTGACCCTGAGCTTTTTTGCTCAAGGCTAGCCCTCTACCACTTGGAGCCACAGCAACACTTCTGAATTTTATTTATTTATTTATTTTTGCTGGTCATGGTGCTTACTTCAGGATTTGTTTGTTTTGGCTTTTTGCCAGTCCTGGGCCTTGGACTCAGGGCCTGAGCACTGTCCCTAGCTTCTTTTTGCTCAAGGTTAGCACTCTGCCACTTGAGCCACAGCACCACTTCTGGCCATTTTCTATATATGTGGTGCTGGGGAATTGAACCCTCTTGCCACTAGGCCACATTCCCAGCCCCCTCAGAATTTTTGTTGTTCAACTGGAGTTAAGAGTCTCACGGATGTTCCTACTCAGGCTGGCTTCAAACTGTGATCCTCAGGCCTCAGCCTCCTGCATAGCTGGGATTACAGGTGTGAAGTCACTACACCCAGCTGCATCCTTTTCTTTTGGTGGGATAGGCATACAATGACATTGCCAAGAAATCTAAACATTGCAGTTCTGTCTGGGGCGATGGCAGAGCGGCTTCTCACCTTACAGAGTCCAGAGGACTTTTCTCTTAGCAAAGGTGACATCACTGATGTAAAAGTGAGTGAGCAACTGTTTCTGCAGCCTTGTGACTTTTTAAGTCACCTGCTTGGAAACCTAAGAATGTCTCTACTCTTCCAGCTCAGACTCAAGCAGCTTGAGCTCCAGAAGGTGCTAGTGGCTCATGCCTGTAATCCTAGCTACTTAGGAGGCTGAGATTTGAAGATCATGGTTCAAAACCAGCCTGAGCAGGAAAAGTCCATGAAACTCTTTATCTCCAATTAACCACAAAAAGCCAAAAGTGGTGCTGTGCCTCAAGTGGTATAGAGTAGAACACTAACCTTGAGAAAAAAAAAAAAAAAGCTTAGGGATGGCACCTAGGTCCTGAGTTCAAGTGCCAGGCTTGAACCTCAGCGCGCCCCCCCCCAAAAAAAAATTACACCTAAAACCTCCAAACATACCCTTTAATGGAGGATGGCTTTCAGACAAAAAAAAAAAAATCACCAAATTTTTTGTTCTCTTTCCCTCTTTTTTTTTTTTTTTCTTCCAGTTTGCTTTCACCTTGGAATAAGAGCCAAAAGGCAAGAAGCCGATGGTGGCTGAAGAATGGTAAAGAGGGGCTGGGGATATAGCCTAGTGGCAAGAGTGCCTGCCTCGGATACACGAGGCCCTAGGTTGATTCCCCAGCACCACATATACAGAAAACGGCCAGAAGCGGCGCTGTGGCTCAAGTGGCAGAGTGCTAGCCTTGAGCAAAAAAGAAGCCAGGGACAGTGCTCAGGCCCTGAGTCCAAGGCCCAGGACTGGCCAAAAAAAAAAAAAAAAAAAAAAAAAAAAGAATGGTAAAGAGTGAATGGATGTGACAAATGCGAGGGACCAACCCAGCAAAGAGACACTGCCAGCCACTCTCCTGTACCCATGAGGCTGGCAAGGCGTGCGCACGGGTCTCCGCGTTGGCACCATCTGCCAATTCCTCAGGAGGACAGAACAAACCAGCGAGCCATGAAGATTAGATTATGTAACGCTCCAGGATTGCTGTTTTCACAGAGGAAAACAAATGGAACGAATTGATTTGCTTGTCAAAGTCATGTCACTGAGAAAGAGACCTGGGTCCCTCCTCTTCCAAGAAGACCTCATTAAAGAAAGGAATGATTTTTCACAGGCTCTGAAAGTATGAGACCACAATCTGGCCCATTCACAAAAACCCATCCAGATTCCTGAGTGGCACCAACAAATCCTATTCTGCTATTCCTGCTTTAAAAAGGGGGGGGGGCATTCTGCTACTACCTAAAGGGCACCACCGCCATGGCCAAGGATGGAACTGCCAGCTTCCAGGCCTCACACACTCAGAACCTGCATGCTTTGCCTGAACCCTCTTGCTTTGGAGAAAGCAGCATCTAATTTGGAGACCAGCGGAGTCAGATTTACTATTCAGAGATCTAAACAAGGGCTTTGATATGACAGCAACACATTCTGAAAAATATATGCATGATACTGTGGAGCTGGTGACTCATGCTTGTGTCCTAAGTACCCAGGAGGCTAAGATCTGAGGATCAAGGTTCAAAGCCAGTTCAGACAGGAAGTCTGTGAGACTCTTATTGGGTCAGTTATGGGGCTTGAACTCAGGGCCTGAGCACTGTCCCTAAGCTCTTTTGCTCAAGGCTAGTGCTCTACCACTTTGAGCCACAGTTCTACTTCCAGGTTTCCGGTAGTTAATAGGAGATAAGAATCTCATGGGTTTTCCTGCCCCATCTGGCTTTGAACTATGATCCTCAGATCTCAGCTTCCTTAATAGCTAGGATTAAAGTGTGAGTCATCAGTGCTGGGCCTCTGAGGCTCTTACCGCAATCCTCAGACCTCAGTCTTCAGAGTAGCTAGGATTACAGGTGTGAGCCACCAGTACCCAGCTAATATTAGGATATTCTTACTTCCAGGTTAACCAAAAAGAAGCTGGGGAAGTGGAGGTATGACTCAAGTAGTTGAGTGTCAGCCTTGAGCAAAAAAAAAGACAAAAGAATATGAATGCTGTGTGAGGGGGCATGGCTCAAGTGGTGGAGCACCTGCCTAGCCAAGTGCAAGGCCCTGAGTTCTGGAAAAAAAAAAAATCAGTAAGGAGCACGCAATGCATTCCATGCATTTCCTGGATTCCTTTGCTACTGCTACAAATGTGTCCTGATTTATGCAGTAGATTGGAAAAATAAATAAAAGAACCCCCAGCCTGCAGCCACAATTGTATCCCTAAAGGTTTCTGCCTTTCTAAGATACCACGATTGAAATATCAAGTCTTTGTTCAACATGTAAATGAGATGGACTATATATACCAGTTCCTTTCCACATTTCTGCCCTTCTCTGTCCCGCTTGGTGCCCTGGGGTGCTGACCTACATGAATTACATCAACTCATTCCCTTGCCCTCTGGCTTTCAGATGGGTCCAGCCAAAAAGGAGGGCAAAGCTAGAAACTGAAGGGTAGACAGAGGGTCAGGGGGGAAGCGTCCACTCGATCTCTTAGCTCCTCCTCAGCTGGATCGCCTCAGGTGGGGTATGTCTTTGGGTAAAAGGTCACTCGTTCTTCCACAAGCAGCCCTTTCCACAAAAACCTTCTCTTTCTCTTTCTGTTCCACTTCAGATCTAGGAGTGGGGCTGGATTATTAGACGAGCCCTCCATTTGCACGTATAGTTACAGCTTCCCTGCGCCCTGTCCAAATCTCATAAATAGTTCCTTTATTAAATCCTCCAATTATCTAATTTGGGTGCACCATCTGCTTTGTACACAGACCCTGTCTGATACACCTACCACAAACGTCAGTCTTTTCTAGCTCCTACACGGTGTGAGGCCTCCCCTGTCAAAAAAAAAAAAAGTAGCATAATTAATAATACAATTTGCTATTGCTTCATGCGGTTATTCTGTGATGTGCTCACCCTTTCCCCAAGCTATAATAACAACTTAAAGATAAAAACCTAAGTCCTCTTTACAGCATAATTGTGCAGTAGGGTTTGTATGAGCTAAATATAACTTGGAGAACAAGCTTTTTTATGCCATCAAAATTCATGTTAACACTATAAAAAGAAAACTCTACGAGTGATGCCCTGGACTTGAGAGTAAGCAGAAAATATCTTCCAGTATTTAAATCAATCTGGTAAACATTTGGAAGTCTACTATGTGGCTGGCAAGGTGGTGATCAAACAAGAGGGGAACAAGGGGCATCTGGCCCACTTTCTGGAGCTGAGTTGCAAGCTCACACCTGTAATTCTAGCTACTAGGGAGGCTGAGGTTGGGAGAACTGTGATTCAAGGCCAGGCCAGGCAGGCATGTCTGTGAGATTCCATCCTGACAGAAGAAGCTGAGCATAGTGGCAGGAGCTGGCCATTTAGCTACAAGAAGCCTAAAACAGATACATTGGGTCCAGGCATACTCCTGGACAGGAAGTGAGGCCTTACTCTCAAAATTAGTGGATCAAGCCCAATCAGCCAGGTGCCAGTGGCTCATGCCTGCCATCCCAGCTACTCAAGAAACAGATCTGAGGATCATGGTTCAAAGCCAGCCTGAGCAGTTAAGTCCATGAGTTCTTATCTCCAACTACCAAAAAGCTAGAAGTAGACATTCAACTGGTAACATGCCAGTCGTAAGCAAAAACAACAACAAAAAAGCTCCGAGGCCTCTGAGTCAAGTCCTATGACACACACACACACACACACACACACACACACACACACACACACACAAATTAACTGGCCTGGCACTGGCAGCTCAGGCCTATAATCCTAGCTACTCAGGAGGCTGAGATCTGAGGATGGCAGTTCAAAGCCAGCCTGGGTAGGAAAGTCCATGAGAATCCTGTCTCCAATTAACTACCAAAAAAACTGGAAGTACAAGTGTGGCTCAAAGAGGCAGAGCACTAGCCTTGAGCAAAAGGGCCCCGGGACAGTGCCCAGGCCCTGAGTTCAAGCCCCATGGCTGACAAAAAAGAGCTGTGGTGCTGTGGCTCAAGTGGTAGAGCACTTATCTAGAATGCACCAGGTCCCTAAATTCAAGAAAAGAAAAAAGTAGATGCTGTCAAGTATGGTAGCATACATCTGTAATTCCAGCACTTAGGAGACTGAACTAGGACAATCTCAAGTTTGAGACCAGCCTGAGCTACCTACACAGAAAGACCCTTTCTCAAAAAAACTAAAATAAAATAAAAAAGCAGGGGGGTGAAAAGAAGTATTAGAAGTGTGGTTCAAGGGGTATAGCACCTGCCTAGCAAGCATGAGTTCAAACCCCAGTACTTCAAAATAAGAGTTCAGTGTGAACTGCACTTCCATAAATAAAATTGTAGCTTGTAGGATGCTGTAGAGGTTACTATTTTTCTATCTGCAAGGTAAATTTGATCCCTGGACCCATTTAGAGTGTGGGACTCACCTATTCAATGTCCTTCAAAGGACATTCAATCTGCAGTCTGCAGGGAGGAGATGGCCCCTTCTGGGCCCCTGAGCTAGCAGAAACTGTCAAATGGAGCTGAGAACAATGATAAGGGAACTTCCATTTACAGACCACATATAAAATGCCAGACAATTTGTACCTGTTGGCACATTTAACCCTGAATATATACACATTTCCATCTTTCTCTTACTTTCTTCTAAAAATTAAAAAAAAATCAGTGTGGAAGATGTGGAATTCAAAGCCAATGGACATGTGCAGGCTGGTACTAAGGCTTGAACTCAGGGCCTGGATGCTGTCCCTTAGCTCAAGGCTAGTGCGCTACAACTTAAGCCACTTCTCCACTTTCTCCTTTTTTTCTTCTTTGGTAGTTAATTGGAGATGAGTGTCTCATGGACTTTCCTGCCAGGGCTGTCTTCAAACCATGATCCTCAGACCTCAGCCTCTTAAGTAGCTAGGATTACAGAGGCCCAGCTGGAAAAATCCTTTTTTTTTTTTTTTTTAATAAGCAAGCAAAGCAAAAATCTTTCTGGATATAGGTGTAGGACCACCTTTCCCAGCTTCAGAGCTCCTCACAGCCTGGGGATTAAGCCCCAAATCCTTCATACACCTCACTGCCAATCTACCATCCAGGATTCTTTCCCCTTGGAAGGCCTTTGTCCTCATGGTTGCAAGCTCTCCCCTCCAGATTTAACTCACCCTTCTGGTTTCCATTCAGTTTACACTTCCTAGGAAATGCCTGTCTCTCCGGCTGGGCCCAAGTCCCTGCTTCCTTATTGCCAAACACTGGAGAAGGCTGAACGCTCATTTGTTGTCTGATTGCTGAGAGAGAATGGCCGCCCTAGGGGCTGACCTGCCTAATGGTGCCTGCTGGCCACCATTTCCCTTGGCTGGGTGGCCACAGGTCCCAGCAACACTGCCTTGAAGGATGGGAATGTCAACAGAACCCTCCCTTGAGTCTAGGAGGTCTTTCCTCTCCAGCACACACTTAGGGGGCTCCAGGTTGGGAGCTCCAACTGGGGAAAGGACAAAGAGGTCCACCAAGGTACCACAGAGGACTGGGTATTCCTTGAGATTCCCATGTGTGGAAGGCCCTGGGCCATGTCATCAATGAGGTCCTGGTGGGGGCAGAGTGTCTTGAGCGCCTCCTAGTGGCAGGCAGGGTCCAACGTCATCTCATTAACTGCAGTATGAAAGGTTTTGGATAGAAAAGACTAGTGTCCATTTTATAAATTGGGAAAACCAAGGCCCCTGTGGTTTTCAGAATTTAGCCAAAGGAGCTGGGAAGCTGGTGGCTCATACCTGTCATCCTAGCTACTCAGGAGGCTGAGATCTAAGGATTTCTAAAGCCAGCCTGAATGGACAAATTTATTTAACAGAGACTAACCTCCAGTTATCCAGCAAAAAGCCAGAAGTGGAACTATGGCTTAAGTGGTAGAGTACCAGCCCTGATTGGACAAAAAGATACAGGGAAGAGCCCAGGCCCTGAGTTCAAGCCCCAATACTAACACTAAAAAAGAAAGACAGATGGACAATGTTGCTTTCCTCTCATTACTTATGAAAACTAATTCTCATGACATAAATTAATGAGTGCCTATCAGAAACCAGGTGTTGTGCTAGGGCTCAAGGTGTGCCTAAACATACTAATAAGCTCCAAAGCCATCAGGGATTGTGCTAGAAACCTGGGCAAGGCTGGACCCATTTCTCATTAAGCACAGATGAGATCTAAAACCAGGTCTGGAATCCTCCACCACAGCCTGCAATTATGCAGACTTCCCGGGTGGGAAGGCAGGCAGCCCACTGTGGGATTCTCACAGCTGGCTCCTGAGGAAGTGGAAACAGCTTGCTACATACAGGTAGGGGATTCACAGAGCCCAGAGCCCTGGGCGGCTCCATCCTTCAAACAAGAGGAGGGGCTGTTGGACCTTTGGACATTTCTACATCTGCCTCCATTGAAAACAAGAAAAGCAGCAGCAACAGACCCATAGGTAGGCTGCTGGTGGCTCACACCTGGTCACCTGAGACCTGAAGGATCATAGTTTAAGGCTAGCTGGTGCAGAAAAGATAAGAGTCCATATCCAAAATAACTAGAAAAAAACTAGGGCTGGAGGGGAGGGTCAAGTGGTAAAGTGCCAGCCTAGATAATATGAGATTCAAAACCCAGTACTGCCAAGAGGGTGTGGGGGGAGAGATCACACAAGATGCCTTCTGTGCAAGGCATCTGCTCCAAGCCTCTAAATGCAGTTACAAGATTGCTGTGCTTACTCACAGGCTTGAACACTGTCCAGTGAAATCTAATCTAGGAGAAAAATAGTGAATCAGATCTTACAGGGTAAGATTAGTATGAATCTTGTCAGCCACTGTAAGGACTTTGATTTTTCTCCAAATGACATTGGAGAACGAGGGAGAAGAAAAGTGCTATTATCTAAACAAATTTGAAAAGACTACCTGCTGTAGTAGTGCATGACTATAGTCCCAGCTACTTGGGAGGCACAGGCAGGAGGAACTCACATCAAGACCAGCCCCAGCAAAGACTCCACACAAAATACAAACTGGGCACCATTGGAACACACCTGTAATCCTAGCTACTCTCAGGAGGATGAGAGCGGAGGCTTGTGGCCTGAAGTTAGCCTGGACAGGGAAGTCCATGAGACTTTTTTTTTTTTTTTTTTTTTTTTGGCCATTCCTGGGTCTAGGACTCAGGGCCTGAGCACTGTCCCTGGCTTCCTTTTGCTCAAGGCTAGCACTCTACCACTTGAGCCACAGCGCCACTTCTGGCCGTTTTCTGTATATGTGGTGCTGGGGAATTGAACCCAGGGCCTCATGTATACGAGGCAAGCTCTCTTGCCACTAGGCCATATCCCCAGCCCTCCATGAGACTCTTATCTCCAATGAGCCACCAAAAAGCTGGCTCAAGTGGTAGAGCACCAGCCTTGAGGGGGGGAAAACAGCTCAGGGACAGTGCTGAGGCCCTGAGTCAAGCCCTAAGACCAGCACACACAACAGTGATGGGGTCCATGTCATTCTATACGTAGAGCACTTGTCCAGTATGTGCAAGGCACCAGACTATATCCCTAGTATAGAAAAGAAAAAAAAAGGGAGACTGATGCTAGCTTCATTCATTCACTCACTCAGACCCCCCAGCTAATAGGTGCTGTCATTGGGCTAGTGACAACTAGACAAACCCAGCATGACAGAGGCAACGGAGTGGAGAAATCCCAGCAAGGACAGAGGAGGCTCAACTGCGACCCTCCCCTCCCCTCCCCTCCTCTCCCTTCCCCCAGCCTCACCCCTGCACCCAGCAGCCCAGGAAGAATGGCCCCAGGGAACTGCCACCCTCTGTGCTCCCCAGGCTGTAAGAACCTGCAGATTATAAATAGCATCTCCTATGGCAGGCAATGGAGCTCCAGCTCCTCTTGTCCAAATGAGTCAGAGGCACAGGGCCACAGCCCCACCCCCCCAGCCCTGCTCCCCACCCCACCATCCCATCAAAAACATCTTCTCTTGACCAAGCTGGGCCTCTGCTTCTCATCATGATCCTTTCTCACCCCATCCCTCTCTCCTCCTCCAGACTCTACTCCCGGTATCACCAAAGTCCACTGGGTCAACAGCTCCCAAAGGCAAGGCTGTATACTATTTCAAAGCTGGGATCCATTGATAGTTGGGACCCACCTGGATTTCAGGCCCAGCTCTTCTACTTCCTATGACCCTGGGCAAGGCGCTACACTGATGGTAGCTTTATTTTCCTCATGAGTAAAATGGGCCTAGCACTGAGTGTTGGTGCTCATGTTTGTAATCCTATCTAATCAGGAAGCTGAGATCTGGAGGATTATAGTTTGCAATCAGTTGGGGTGGAAAAGTCTGAAGAGAGTTCATCTCCAAAATGACCAGAAAAGGTCAGGCTGGAAGGAGTGGCTCAAAACATAGAGCACTAGTGAGCAAGCAAGCCAAGAAAGGGCAAGGTCTAGAGTACCAGCACAAAAACAAATAAAATAAATAAAAGCTGGGTGCCAGTGGCTCACACCTGTAATCCCAGCTACTCAGGAGGCTGAGATTTGAGGATCTCAGTTCCAAGCCAGCCAGAGCAGGAAAATTTATGAGACTCATTTCCAGTTTACCACCAAAAAAGCCAGACATAGAGCTGTGGCTCAAGTGGTAGAGTGCTAGTCTTGAGTTAAAAAAAAAAAAAAATCTCTGGGATAGCACTCAGGCTCCAAGTTCAAATTTTAGGACTGGCACCAAAATTAAATACTTTGTTGTTGGTGGTAGTCATGGGCTTGAACTCTGGGCTGGGCGCAGTCTCTGAGCTGCTTCTGCTCAAGGCTAGTACTCAACCACTTTGAGCCACAGCACCACTTTGAGTTTTTTGGTGATTAATCGGAGAAAAGAATTTCACAGACTTTCCTGTTCAGGCTGGCTTTGAACTGCAATCCTCAGATCTCAACCTCTTGAGTAGCTAGGATTAAGCCACCAGCATTAACCACCAGCGGCCAAAAATAATTTTTTTTTCAGGAAAGGGAAATGGTAATAGTAATGTTGCCTACTCCACAGAATTGAGATGAGGCCTGAACAAAATAACATTGTGTGTGCAGCCTGGAGTGCAGGTTTATGGTAGTTGCTCAATTAATGGAGTGACAGTCTCTGCGCTCAAGCTTGTTGTAATCCAGAAGGAGATGAAAGTAAGGAAACAACGGCTTTTACCTGTTCTACTGTAAGCCTCACATCCTTGAAGTTCAGCTTCCTGGCTTCCTCTGTGTTACCACTAGTCTTCAAAACCCAGTGAGGAGTTTGGCGCTTGGCAAACTCCCAGAATGGCCAAGGAGGAGGAAGACTCCACCTTTGAGGAGGAAAATGAAGAAACTGGAGGAGGTACAGAAGGTAGACAGGGTAAAAGAAAGAGGCTTTTTTCAAAATAATTACATTGTATGATGTATGAATTTGGGGATGATCAGAATCCTTATACTCAATCAGTGGACATTCTTGAAGAACTTGTCATAGAGTTCATCACTGAAATGACTCACAAAGCAATGTCAATCGGAAGACAAGGTCGAGTGCAAGTTGAAGATATTGTCTTCTTGATTCGAAAAGGTCCAAGAAAATTTGACTTACTATGAATGAAGAGTTGAAATGAGCTAGAAAAGCATTTGATGAAGCAAACTATGGATCTTGACACCTGTTTGAAATTTCACTATCTTCTGTGGAAGCCATACATAATGACTGTGTACTTTCTTCAGGGTTATCCTGATATCTAGCATGTAAGTAAAAGATTGAGAAAGTCTTTATTTTCATGTCCTTAATTTTAGAGTTACACTTGAGCCTTTAATTTCTTGCCTTTATATGAATATACTTGAATTCTTTATTGGCTTTTAATGACTACATGTATCTTAAAGTGTTGTAAATCATGTTGTATTTATGTGTTAGGTAGATTTGGGCCATTATAAGCTATAGATGTAGCTTTTAATATGTGAATTGGAGATGTCCTTTCTTGACTCTTAAAGCTGAGACAGTGTTTCATGTGTTCTGAAATTTTTAGACAACAGTGGTGTGAGGTTATTAAAAATAGTGAATTGGTTTTTCTTTTAAGGAGATGACATGAGAAAACAACTCATTTGGGGAAGGATGTTTATCTTCCTTAAAAGATAATTTGTTTAAATATTCTTTTGTAAAGATAACAAGGAGTTTTTTGTTTCATATCATGCTTCTGTGTTTAAATTTTGAATCTTTATTGAAGTTATAGCATACTATTAAGTTTTGGGAGATCTCATTTTCCCAGATTAGATTAAAGCTTCTAAAAATAAATGGTTTCAGCAGTAAGAATGGCAGGGCTTAAAAAGTTGATGGCAGGGGGGCTGGGGATATGGCCTAGCGGCAAGAGTGCCTGCCTCATATACATGAGGCCCTGGGTTCGATTCCCCAGCACCACATATACAGAAAATGGCCAGAAGTGGCGCTGTGGCTCAAGTGGCAGAGTGCTAGCCTTGAGCGGGAAGAAGCCAGGGACAGTGCTCAGGCCCTGAGTCCAAGCCCCAGGACTGGCCAAAAAAAAAAAAAAAAAAAAAAAAAAAAAAAAAAAAAAGTTGATGGCAGGGTAGGAATTTGGGGTAGTTTCATTAACATATCTGTAAGTACATGTTTGATGTGGAAATGTCTTCTTGATTAGAACCACATGTAGCTACAAACCACTTTTGTAGTTCAGATTATACAAGCTTTTTTTTTTTTTTTTGGCCAGTCCTGGGGCTTGGACTCAGGGCCTGAGCACTGTCCCTGGCTTCTTTTTGCTCAAGGCTAGCACTCTGCCACTTGAGCCACAGCGCCACTTCTGGCCATTTTCTGTATATGTGGTGCTGGGGAATTGAACCCAGGGCCTCATGTATACGAGGCAAGCACTCTTGCCACTAGGCCATATCCCCAGCCCTATACAAGCTTTTTGATTACAGCTTATTGCATTAAGTTATTGTACTTACCTTAAAATAAGGATTAAAGTTGCATTTAGAGATCACTGAATATTATTTTTTGTGAAACTGAACTTTTTGGTGGCAATTGTAAACATTATCTAAAAATCAGTAATTTGAGAAATTTTACTTTTTTCTATTGATGTAAGGAATAAAGTTTGAAAAATTAAACTAAAAAAAAACAACCCAGTGAATTCTCCACCTTTACCTTACACAGGAAGAATCTGAGGCTCAGAGAGAGCCACGTCTTTCTCCAAGGCCACGCGATGCCTGGCCAGACACCACCTGACATCAGCAGAAAAGGCATGACTGAGTCACCAGAGGCTGCAGGGCTGCCTCCCGCCCCCCTGCGCCTGACCTGTCATCCCAGCTCCATGGGAAGCACAAATAGGAAGACCAGGGGGTAGGGGGAAGGTAATAATACCCTACCTGAGAAATAAGAGGAGCATAAAGGACTGGAGGCATGGCTCAAGTGGTAGAATTCCTGCTCAGTGTGAGGCCCTGAGTTCAAACCTCAGGACCATCAAAAAGGAACTAATGTAATGATAACAATTTGGCTTCATTGGCAGCCCCCCTCGGATATTCTATCCCCCTTAACTGGAAGTCCCCCCATCTACCACACTGGAAGCTCCATACAAAAGTAGAAAGGAGCCGGGTGTTGGTGGCTCATGCCTGTAATCCTAGTTACTCAGGAGAATGAGATTCGAGGATCATGGTTCAAAGCCAGCCAGGGCAGAGAAGTTCCTGCGACACTCACTTCCAATTAACCACTCAAAAACCGAAAGTGGTACTATGGCTCAAGTGGTAGAATGCTAGCCTTAAGAACAAAGAGGCTCAGGGACAGTGTCCAGGCCCTGAGTTCAAGCCCCACAACTGACCAAAAAGAAAAAAAAAGTAGGAAGGGTATCCAATTGGGGGGCTTACTCCTGGCTCTGTCATTGTCTAGCTGTGTGACCTTGACCAAGTCACTTTACTTCTCTGAACCAAATTTGCTTCTCTATTCATTTAACAAATACACATTTGCCAACCATGGGCCAGGCTCTGCTGCAGATGACAGAAAGAGTCTCTGTATGGGGCTTTTATTTTATTATTTGGGGGCAGCTTGTATTTTAGTGGTGGGGGTGGGGAGCAGCGAGGCATAACCAACAAGCCAGTTGTTCCAGAAGGGATCTGGTATTGGAGAAAAAGCAGTGGCCATCAGAACTTTGGTTTTATTAATCAGGTGGGCAGGGTGACAGTGACACAGGTCCCAGGCCCTAGAGGATGAGAACGGCTGTGAGGGAGGCCCCAGGGTAGCCAGGTCTTGAGAAGAGAATGCACTTGGACTTGGGGGTTTAGAGCTGCTGGGGGTGATGGAAGAAGAGGTGGGGAGGGAGGAACGAGGTCATGAGCAACATGGTAACAGCTAGTACCCAACTAGCTCACAGAGCACTAAAGCATCCGCTATGGGACCCTGCAAGACCTAGTACAGGCCTTGGCATACAGCAGGCACTCAATACAAGTAACTTTCCATGACTGGGCTCCTCCAGGTCCTCTCCTTCCGAGGGGCCCTCCCCGCTCCTGCCCCCCCACCATGCCCCGTGCTCCCATCCCTCCCCAGTGGCAGGAGAGGGACTTAGATCCAGCAGAAATGAAGCAGTGTTCCTCCCTCCTCCCTTCTCCTCCCCTCCCTCCTCCAAACCCTCCCACTGCAGCTTAGTGATTTTCCTGCCTCTCACGAGGCGATTTTTTTTTTATTAAACATCTCGAAAAAATATTCTCTCACTCCCTCTCTTTTTATTTATAAAAAAATCAACTTAACACCCTGCTCCTTTTGTTCTATTTGGAAACTGGAACAGCCTGGTTTATATTTAGCCGAAATCCTGCTCCTTTCCCCACAGATTCCGGCTCAGCCCGATGAGCTGGAGGGGCTACAGAAGGAGGAGGGGATGTGGGGTGGGGGGCAGACAGACTTGGAAGGATGATTCCTTGCAAACCAGGATCTTGCTAAAGTAGAAAAGGATTTGGAGCCCAGCATGGCACTGGTGGCTCACATCTGTAATCCTAGCCACTCAGGAGGCTGAGATCTAAAGATCCCAGTTTGAAGCCAGCCAGGACAGGAAGGTCAGTGAGATTCTTATCACCAAACACCAAAAAAACAGGAAATAGACCTGTGGCTCAAAGTGGTAGAGCACCAGATCTCAAGCAAAAAAAAAAAAAGAGCTCAGGGACAGTGCCCAGACCCCAAGTTTAAGCCCCAAAACTGGCACAGAAAGAATAATAAAGCAAAAGAAAGTATCTGGGGGCCTGGAGATATAACTCCATAGTACAGCATATACTTAGGAAGCACAAAGCCCTGAGTTCAACACCAGCACCAAAAAAAAAAAAAAAAAGAAACAACAAGGCCTAAAGGCAAAATAATTGAACAAATAATTCACAAAAGAAGACATACAAATGGCCAGTAAGTATACAAAAAGATGCTTTTTTTGGTAGAAATAATCAAAGAGAGTCTAAGTTGTCTGTGGAAATGCCAATTAGAATCACCAAAATAATTTTGGAGAGCCAGGCCCCAGTGGCTCACACCTGTAATCCTAGCTACTTAGGAGGCTGAGAACTGAGGATCGAGGATCGAGGTTCAAAGCCAGCTCTGGCAGGAAAGCCTATGAGACTCATCTCCAATTAACTACCAAAAAACTGGAAGTGGTGCTGTAGCTCAAGTGGTAGAGCACTAGCTTTGAGCTGCAGTGCGTAGGGAAAGTGCCCAGGCCCAGAGTTCAAGCCCTACAACTGACAAAAAGGAAAAAACAAACAAACAAAAAACCATGAACCAGGTGCTGGTAGCTCATGTCTGTAATCTTAGCTATTTAGGAAGTTGAGATGTGAGGATCATGGTTTGGAAGTCAGCCCAGACAGGGAAAGTCTGTGAGAGTCTTATCTCCAATAAACCACTTAGAAAAAGCTACAAGTGGTGCTGTGTGTGGCTCTATCACAGAGTACTAGCTTTGAGCAAAAGCAGCTCAGGGACAGCGCCCAGGCCCTGAGTTCAAGCCCCTTAAAAGAAAAAAAAATGGGGCTGGGAATATGGCCTAGTGGCAAGAATGCTTGCCTCATATACATGAAGCCCTGGGTTCAATCCCCAGTACCACATATATAGAAAACGGCCAGAAGTGGCGCTGTGGCTCAAGTGGCAGAGTGCTAGCCTTGAACAAAAAAGAAGCCAGGAACAGTGCTCAGGCCCTGACCTGAGTCCAAGGCCCAGGACTGGCAAAAAAAAAAAAAAAAAAAAAAAAAAAAAAAGAAAAAAAATGGGGCTGGGAATATGGCTTTAGTGGTAGAGTGCTTACCTTGCAGGCATGAAGCCCTGGGTTCAATTCTTTAGCACCACATAAACAGAAAGAGCCAGAAATGGTGCTGTGGCTCAAGTGGCAGAGTGCTAGCCTTGAGCAAAAATGAAGCTCAGAACAGTGCCCAGGCCTAATTCAAGCCCCAGGACTGGCAAAAAAAAAAAAAAAAAAGAAGAAAAGAAAAAAAGAAAACAAAACACCACCACCAACAAAATAAACCATGATCCCTATCTCATGCCATAAACAAAAAGTTAACTTGAAATGGCTCAGAAACCTAAATGTAAAGACAAAACTCATAAAACTATAAGATACTCAGGAGGCTGAAATCTGAGGATTGTGGTTTAAAGCCAGCCCAGGCAAGAAAGTCCATAAGACTCTTAACCAGTTAAAAATAAACAAAAAACAGAAGTAGCGCTGTGGCTCAAGTGGCGCTGTGGCTCAAGTGGTAGAGTGTTAGCCTTAAGCAAAGAAAGCTCAGAGACAGTGCTCAGGTCCAGTTCAAGTTCCAGGGCTGGAATAAAAGAAAAGGAGGAAGAAGGGGAAAGAGAGAGGGAAAGAAGGAAGGAGTGAGTTAAAAAAAAAAAAAAGATGGGGCTGGGAATAAATGGCCTAGAGTGCTTGCTTCATATACATGAAGCCCTAGGTTCTATTCCTGAGCACCACATATACAGAAGTGGCACTGTGGCTCAAGTTGGCAGTGTACTAGTCTGAGCAAAAGGAAGCCAGAGACAGTGCTCAGGCCCTGAGTTCAAGCCCCAGGACTGGCAAAAAAAAAAAAAAAGATATTGAGCCAGGCACTGGTCGCTCACACCTGTAATCCTAACAACTCAGGAGGGTGCGATCTTAGAATCACAGTTCAATGCCAGCCCAGGCAGGAAATTCTTGAGACTCAACTCAATTAACTACCAGAAAACCGGAAGTGAAACTGTGGTTCACCGTGGTAGTGCGCTAGCCTTGAGTAAAAAAAAGCTCAGGGGCACTGACCAGGCCCTGAGTTCAAGTCTATGTCCAACAAAAAAAAAAGATAGTGAGCCTGTAATCCTAGCTACCCATGACGCTGAGATCTGAGGATCTCAGTTCAAAGCCAGCCCAGGCAGGAATGTCCAGGAGACTCTTGTCTCCAACCACCCACCAGAAAGCTGGAAGTGGAGCTTGTGACTCAAGTGGTAGAGCCCAAGAAAAGCAAGATTGTAAGCAAGGCCCTGGGTTCAAGTCCTAAAACTGACGCATACATGCACGCCCGCTCACACACACACTAAAGAATCCCAACACTCAGGAGATAGAGTAAGGAGAATCTCAAGTTCAAGGCCAAACTAGGCTACATATCAAGATTTGTCTCAAAGTAGAGCTGTGGCTCAAAGTGGTAGAGTGCTAGCTTTGAGCAAAAAGAACTCAGGGATGGTGCCCATCCCTCAGTTCAAGCCCTACAACCGAAAACAAACAAAACAAACACACACACACACAAAAAAACAGAAATAAACATTTCAGGCAGGTGATGGTAATCCTAGCTACTCAAGTGGCTGAGATCTGAGGATCACATTTCAAAGCCGGCTGTGGAAGGAAAGTCCATAAGATTCATATCTCCAATTAATCACCAGAAAACCAGAAGTGGTGTTGTGGCTTAAAGTAGTAGAGCGTTAGTCTTGAGCAAAAGAGCTCAGGGATAGTGCCCAGGCCCTGAGTTCAAGACCCACAGCTGAAAAAAAAAAAAAGTACACATTCAAAAAGAAAAGATAATCCAGAGGAACCAGGCTACAGGCACCATCAGGTACTTGTTACTGACTGACTGACCTATGACACCCCTCCCCCAGGGAAGACCCACCTGTCCTGGCTCCTTGAAGGGCACAGATAGATGCTGGGACAATGGATCAGTGCCTCCCCCACCTCCCCCTGAAGACCAGCTCCCCAGCCCCAGTCAGAATAGAAGCTTCTGGAAGGTTTAACCCAGAGCCCAGGACACCTAGAACAGCCCCCAACCTCAGTGAGAGACTCAAAAGAGTTATTTCTGAAAAGCAAGCAAGGCCTGCAGGCGGCCCTGGCAGAGTACAGAGCTGGGAGATGGGGGGGGGGCACCTCAGAGAGAGAGAGAGAGAACAGCAGCCAGCCACGCAGAGCCCACACCCTCTCTATGACGTCATTACCACGCACTGTGACATAACATAGTGGCAGGGGGGTGGGCGGGACAGGACCAGCCTGCATTCCCCCCTTAAGAACATTTATAAACTGTGGCAAAAATCTACATAACCTAAAAATGATCCTGGGAAATGTTTAACTCCTCCCTTCCCAGGATGACACTGGAGTCTGTGTCTCCCCTGGAGCAGGAGAGGGAACTCTCAGCCATGAATCCTGGGGATCAAATACATGGTCCAGAATGTCTGGATCTGTTTGGGAAGCATGATGAAATTGGAGGATCACTGTTCTGAGGCCAAATTGGACAGCCAAGGATCAGAAAAGAGGTGACTGTCCTCGGCCTCTGCAAGGGACCAGACAGGCAGAAAAGCAGGCAGAGCGAGGCCAAGGCACCTAACGAAACATGGGGTTGAAGAGGCGCTTGTAACTGAGCCCCCAAAATAACTCTAGCTTCAGCAGAAGAGACCAGAACTAATCAAGGTGGAAATAATCTGAAAATCCACCTGAGCAAGCAAGTGAAACTGGCTGCTGAGAGGTCTCTAAGCCAGGATTGCAGTGAATGACACAAAATACACAATAAGATGTGGTTTGGTGCCTGAAGTATGGTTCTGGAAACGGTGGGAGTGGAAAAGCAGGTCTTGCTGGAGCCCACTCCACTAAGGGGCTAACATTGTGGGCCTAGTGTATACTCTGTGCTGTAGCACAGGGTTAAGTCTACAAGTTCTGAAACAGGCCCTCTTTGATCAACTGATTTTGTGCCAGGACTAAGGCTTGAACTCAGGGCTTTGCTCTTGCTTGCTTGCTTCATTCGAGGCTAGTGCCACACCTCCACTTCTGGCTTTGTGTGTGTTTGTGTGTTGGTCCTGGGGCTTGAACTCAGGGCCTGGGCATTGTCCCTGAGCTATTATGCTCAAGGCTGGTGCTCTACCACTTCAACCACAGCTCCACTTCCAGCTTTTTGTGGTTAACTGGAGACAAAGGTTTCACAGATTTTCCTTCCTGGGCTGACTTTGAACCAAAATCCTCAGATGCCTCCTGAATAGCTAGGATTACAGGAGTGAGTCATTGGTGCCTGGCTTCACTCCTGATTTTTTGGTGGTTGATTGGAGTTTAAGTCTCACAGATCTTTCTTCCCAGGCTGGCTTTGAACCGCAATCCTCACAAGCATGAGCCACCAATACCTAGCTACAATTATAATTATTATTTTGAGATTAGGCCTTGCCATGTAGCTTATACTAGTCTCAAATTTTGTTTTGTTTTGTTTTGTTTTGGCCAGTCCTGGGGCTTGGTTGGACTCAGGGCCTGAGCACTGTTCCTGGCTTCTTTTTTGTTCAAGGCTAGCGCTCTGCCACTTGAGCCACAGCGCCACTTCTGGCCGTTTTCTGTATATGTGGTGCTGGGGAATTGAACCCAGGGCCTCATGTATACGAGGCAAGCACTCTTGCCACTAGGCCATATCCCCAGCCCTAGTCTCAAATTTTGGATCCTCCTGTCTCAGCCTCTCCAATGCTAGGATGGGATTAACATGCCTGCCTATAAAAGCAGATCTCTATAAAAGCATCTATGAGTCAAGCATTGCTAACAGATGTTAAATAATTTAATCCTTACTGCAGTTCTATGAGATATGTGCTATTATTATCCATTCCTATTTTATATTTAAGGCACAGAGAGGTTAAGTAATGTATGCAATGCTACCCAGCTAGTAAGGGGAGAAGTGGAGATTCATATCCAGGCCATCTGTCTGTATAATGCTTGCTGATGAAGAATGTATTAAGTAGGGCAATTTGTCCAGGAAGAGACTTCCATAGAGGTGACATTTGAGCTGAGACACACTGCCAAGACATGGGAAGTCCAGGAGGCAGAAGGTTCCAGATGGAAGGAAGGTTGAATGCAAAGACCCTAAGGTGAATGGGGGTTGAAAGAAGAACAGGAGGCCAGTTTTAGCCAGGGCAGAGGGCAGAGCAGCTCAGAACAGGGCCAATGCAAGACACTAGGGTTAGAGTACTAATCAACTGTCCTCCAGGGCATTGTACCCACGTGTCCTCCCTGCTTGTCCAAGTGTGGTCTGAAGTGGTTCTAACAGGAGTGGAGCCCTTCTCTCCCCAAATTAGGCTGATTAAATCCAGGCAACCTTGATCCCCATCCAACCCCCAATCAATGCTGGAAAATGGCCCAGCTGGAGTGTCCACCTGCTGTTTAGCCTCTTCCCACAGCGCCCCCAAGTGGTGGTCATGGGGTCTGCAGGGTACTCAAGTTCTTCCAGGGCCTCTCTGGGCTCCCCCATCCTCCAGCCAGGCTGGACCCCCACCCCCGCCCCCCCAGCTCCTGCCTTCTGTGCTCCTCAGGTCTCAATCCAGTCCCAGCCCATGAGGGCTCAGAGGAAGAAATCTGGCTGGCAAAAAGGACTGAATTAGAATCTAACTTCTACTCCATATGAGCTTTGGGGAATGTGGCTTCACTAAGCCCCAGTGTCTTCATGTGAAATAAAAAAGGTAGACTACCTTATAAGATGGCTGTGAAAGTTAAATACAGCCTGCCTGAGGCTGGACGGGTTTTTAGATATACCTCTTTCTGGGAAGTGATAGATATGTTCTACTGTATGTGTATATTACAGCACAGGATTTTGTTGTTTTGAGTTTTGGCTTGTTTTGGGGGGGAGGGAGGGGAAGGAAACTAATGGGATTGAGCTCAAGACATGGATTTTGCTAAGCAGGCACTCTACCTCTTAACCCATCCCTCCAACCCCTTTTGCACTGGTTGTGTGTGTGTGTGCACGCGCTGTGCACATGCACAACCACTGGGGCACACGCCAGTCCTAGGGCTTGAACTCAGGGCCTGGGCTGTCCCTGAGCTTTTGTGTTCAAGGCCAGTGCTCTAGTACTTGGCACTACAGTTCTAGTTCTGGCTTTTTGAATGGTTAATTGGAGAGAAGAGTCTCACAGACTTTCTGGTCCTGGCTGGCTTTAAACCACAGCTTCCTGAGTAGCTAGGATTACAGACATGTGCCACCAGTGCCTGGCTTGCATTTATTTTTGAGGTGGGGTGTTGCTTTACACCCAGGTCTGCCATGCTTCTACTTAAGCTTCCTCATGTCAGTGGGGATGACTGGTGCACACCACTATGCCCAGCCATTGGATGCATTGGAGTCTCAAGAGCTTTTTATAGCCCTGGCTTGGCCTTGAACTGCTGTCCTCTAATCTCCACTTCCCATGTTGCTAGAATTGCAGACTTGAGCCATGACACCTGGCTATAGCTCAAGTTTGTGTGTATGTCAGTCCTGGGATTTGAACTCAGGGCCTGGGTATTGGTCCTTGAGCTTTCTTTCTTTTTTAATTTTTTTGTTATTATAAAGGTGATGTTCAGGAGGGTTACAGTTACATAAGTCAGGTAAAGAGTGATTTTTGTTTTTTTGACACTGTCATCCCTTCACTCACTCTTTCCCAGTTTCCCAAGCTTTCTTGCTCAAGGCTTAGAGCTCAGGTTTGGTGTCTTTTGTTTTGTTTTGTTTTTGCCAGTCCTGGGACTTGAACTCAGGGCCTGAGCACTGTCTCTGGTGTTTTCTTGCTCAAGGCTAACACTCTACTACATGAGCCACAGTGCTACTTCTGGCTTTTTCTGTATATATGGTGCTGAGGAATCAAACCCAGGGCTTCATGAATGCTAGGCAAGCACTCTACCACTAGCCATATTCCCAGTCCCAGAGCTCAGTTTTTTTAAAGTGCAAATACCTGGCCTATGTTTATTTGTAACACAACATAAGTGATAGCTAGTATTAGTGTGGAAAATTCCATATATGTCATATATATACATATATAATATATTCATATACCATATATATAGGTACACATCTATGCTGAGTAGGCCCCAGTACCTTCTGTACTTCATTTATAATTTGATTCCCGGTTGTCTCAGGGCCTCCAACTTAAATCCATGATTGAGTCCCTCCCTCTTCACCCCCACCCCCATTCTCCCTCTCCTCAGTCTTCCTTAGTTACCCAGTGGCTCAACTCAGAAATGTGGATGGCACACTGCCTGCCTGCCTGCCTTCTCCAACTTTCTCTCCAACCACTTACAGCCATTTAGCCCTCATTACCATGACATCCTATAGTGCATTTTTTTCTTTTTTTTTTTTTTGCCAGTCCTGCAGCTTGAACTCAGGGCCTGAGCACTGTCCTGGCTTCTTTTTGCTCAAGGCTAGCACTCTACCACTTGAGCCATAGCGCCACTTCTGGTCATTTTCTACATATGTGATGCTGAGGAATTAGAACCCAGGGCTTCATGTATACGAGGCAAGCACTTTGCCACTAGACCATATTCCCAGCCTCCTATAGTGCATTTTCTAAAGATGCCCCCCCCCCAAACCAACAATTCTCTCTCTGTGAGACTGCTGACCTCAGGAGATTGAGATCTGGAGGACACAGTTTAAAGTTGATTGATATTCCATCTCCAATTAATCAGATAAACACCTGGTTGGAGGTGTGGCTCAAGTGATAAAGCACCAGCCCCAAGTAAAAACAAAACAAAAAGAAACAAACAAACTGGGCTCATCTGTAAAACACAACATGATAATGGCCCCTCTGAGGTGGTTATGAGGAATAAAGGAGATACATATTTTTTTTTCCAGTCCTGGGACTGGAACTGTGGGTCTGAGCACTGTCCTTGTCTTCTTTTTACTCAAGGCTAGCACTCTACCACTTGAGTCACAGAGCTACTTCTGGCTTTTTCTGTTTATGTGGTACTGAGGAATCAAACCCAGAGCTTCATGCATGCTAGGAAAGCTATCTATTGGTAAGCCCCATTCGCAGCTTGTAAAAAAAATTTTTTTTTTAAAGCAGCCACCAGTGGCTCACACCTGTAATCCTAGCTAATCAGGAGGCTGAGACAGAGGATTGCAGTTCAAAGCCAGCCCGGGCAAGAAAGTCTGTGAGACTCTTATCTCCAATAAACCACCAGATCTGTGGCTTCCAAGTGGTAGAGCATTAGCCTTGAGCAATAAACCTTGGGGACAGTGCCCAGGCTGAGTTCAAGCCCCACTACCAACCAAAAACCAAGAACTGTACAGTTGCTGGCACGTGGCAGGCTCTGGAAATGTTAGCAAGGACTCTTCTGTCACCTTGTGGCCTATACTGCTCCAGGGACATAGTAGCTGCTCAGCCAATGTCTTATTAAGGAAGGAAAGAAGGAAGGAGGGAAGGGAAGAAAATCAACTAGGAAATCAAGACTATAACAGCCTGTAAGTATAATCTCCCTTGATCTTCACACCTACTACAGGACGTGGGTGCTGGTACTGTGCTGACTTTACAGGTAAGGAAACTGAGTCCCCAAGGGCCTGCCTACGGGACCTGTCACTTTGGCCTCTGAGCTGCTGTGGACTCTC
Source organism: Perognathus longimembris pacificus (assembly GCF_023159225.1). NCBI lineage: Eukaryota > Metazoa > Chordata > Mammalia > Rodentia > Heteromyidae > Perognathus > Perognathus longimembris. Next base: position 81,059,197 of record NC_063163.1, read on the forward strand.
TGCACTGCAGTTACCCTTCCTGCCACTGGAGGGCAATGGGGGCCAGCATTAAGGGCATTTCCTATTGGTTTAACAGGCCAGAACTTGGCCCCTGCCTGCCTGGTGCTTGTCCAACCTCTTCCATGGATTGGACTGTCACAGATGGGTCACTGAATATGGACCAGGACACTCACCCCCCTCCTCTACAATGGGAGAGGAGTCTATCCTCTACCTATTCCCAGCCCTCCCTCCCCTCCCAAGGCCCGGAGGGAGGCTGAGGCAGCCACCCCCAGATGTCTATTCCTGTCTCTGGCCTAGCGCCGTGCTGGGGAAGCAACAGCTATTTCGAGGTCCTTCTCCTTCCAAGTGTGAGTGGTGGAGGGTTCTGGGAACATCCCAAACCGGGAGGCCGCCCGCCTTGTCCTAGCCTGGCCCTGGAGAATCTTAGCCCCCTCGAGCCTTGGTGGCTCTGCCACTTTTTCCAGTTTAAGTTGATGTGACAAGTTTGGATCACTGGGATGATGCGGGGTGGGGGGGGGGGAGGGAGGGAGAAAGGGAACAATTCTGTGACTCTGAGGTACATGCTAACCAGGCCTGGCTCTGCAGAGAGGACTGGATGGAGGAGCCATAGCTGGAGCCACTCACTAGGAGGAGAGGCCAAAAGGAGCTTGCAACTCAGGAGATAATCAGAACAATGGTAGAAAAAACACCTGGCATTCTTTCCTAGTAGGCTGGCCAGGAGACAGACTCTGTTCTCAGCACTTGATGTGGAAATGATTTAATCCTCACAAAGGTGATCTTAAGGTTCAGAGAAGGGAAGTAACTTGGCCAAGGTCACCACAGCTGGTGAGTGACTTCGTCAGGATTTGAACTCAGGGTAGCTGGCTACAGAGTCCATGCCTAGGGCCTCTTTTCTCTCCTTGAGCCTTCAAGGGACTAATGACATGGAGACTAGGAGAGTACATACTGGATAAATCAATTTCTCTTTGCCAGTCTTGGCTGGCCCAGCTAGACACCTCAGTGAGCTCAGCAACCTTATCTACAGAATAGGGGGACAAGTTCCCAATTCCAGAGTTGGGGGTGGGGGAACCATGCCATAGTAACTTCTTTGTTTTGTTTTGTTTTTGGGCCAGTGCTAGGGCTTGAACTCAGGGTGTGAGCACTGTCCCTGGCTTCTTTTTATTCAAAGCTAGCACTCTACCACTTGAGCTACAGCACCACTTCTGGCCTTTTCTGTTTATGTGGTGCTGAGGAATCAAACCCAGGGCTTCATGCATGCTAGGCAAGCACTCTACCACTAAGCCACATTCCCAGCCCCCCTAGTAACTTCTTTAAATTATGAAACAGGCACAAGTCTTTCATCTGTTTGGGCTGTTAGAACAAAAATACCACAAACTAGTTAGGTGTTGGTAGCTCATGCCTGTAATCTTCGTTACTTGGAAGTTGAGATTGGAAGGATTAAAGTTCGAGGCCAGCCTGAGCAGAAAAGTTCTGAAGATCCCTTTGCAATGGAGAGCTGGGTGTGGTGAGGAATACCTGTCATCCTAGCTACAATGGAACATGGAACGCTTAACATAGTCATAGTTATAGCTCAGGAACAGCCTGGAGAAGAAGCAAGACCCCATCTCAAAAATAACCAGTCCAAAGCCAAGCCCCATGGCTCATGACTGTAATCCTAGCTACTCAGGAGACTGAGACCAGAGGATCACAGTTCCAAGCCAGTCCAAGCAGAAAAGACTGCAAAGGCTTCATCTCTAAAATAACCAGCAAGGGCTGGGGATATGGCCTAGTGGCAAGAATGCTTGCCTCCAATACATGAAGTCCTGGGTTCAATTCCCCAGCACCACATATACAGAAAACGGCCAGAAGTGGCGCTGTGGCTCAAGTGGCAGAGTGCTAGCCTTGAGCAAAAAGAAGTCAGGGACAGTGCTCAGGCCCTGAGTTCAAGGCCTAGGACTGGCAAAACAAACAAACAAAAAACTAAACTAAAATAACCAGCAAAAAGCCAGGTTAGAAGTATGACTCAAGTGGTATTGTGACAGCTGAACAAGCAAGCTAAACAGTGCAAGGTACTGCTGCCAAAAAAAAATAATAATAAATCCACAAGCTCTGTGGCTTAACCAACATTGTTCACTGTTCTGGATACTAGAAAGTCTATAATGAAAGTGTAGGAGTTAGTGTCTGTTGAGAGCCACTTCCTGGTTCATAGATAGCTACCTTGTTATGGTGTCCTCATAGGGCTAGAAAGCGGGCAAGAGTTTTTGGGCATCCCTTTCACAAGGATACTGACCCCACCCAAAAATTTCACCTAAGCTAGGTGTTGGTGCCTCATACCTGTAATCCTTGCTACTCAAGGGGCTGAGACCTGAGGATCCCAGTTCAAAGCCAGTTGGAAGTGAAGCTGTGGCTCAAGTGGTAGAGTGCTAGCCTTGAGCAAAAAGCTTAAGGACAGCGCCCAGGCCCCAAACTCAAGCCTCAGGACACACACACACACACACACACACACACACACCCCTCCTGCCAGGTGCCAATGACTCATGCCTATAATCCTAACTACTTAGATGGCTGATACTCCATCTCCAATTAACCAGCAAAATGCCAGACTGGAACCATGACTCAACTGCTTGGCTGGTTACCAAGCAAGCAATGAGGCTATGATTCATATTTTAATATGGGGGGGGGGAAGAGCTCTTCCTACATCATACTTTCAATTTCTCTCCCCAGAGATAACCACAATCAATGGTATTTTCTGTCCCCTTTGAGAAATTCTCCATAGGACTACAGTTACGATCACAGACTGGGGCTGGCTCACGTCTGTCATCCTAGCTACTCAGGAGGCTGAGATCTGAGGATGGAGGTTGAAAGCCAGCCACGGCAGAAAAGTCTGCTGAGGCTCTTATCTCCAATAAACTACTCAGAAAAGGCTGGAAGTGGTGTTGTGTCTCAAGCTGGTAAAGCACTAGCCTTGAGCACAAAGAAACTCAGGGACAGCACCCAGGTCCTGACTTCAAGCCCCAGGATCATCAAAAACAAAAACAGACTACCCAATCCATATCTCCATCCTGAGCATCTAGCTCTATGAAGCATGGGCTAGTCTCTTTCCTCACCTATTAAGGTGGGATTATTAAAATTAATACATACTTTATAGCTGTGAGGTAAGCCTCAGCTGCACAATGAGTCAGCTGCACCAAGTATTTAGAAATTCTGACACATAGTGTTGTGCCAAGTTGCAAGACCACCCCCAAGAAGACCACCGAGATTCAGACACTCCGAAATGCAAAAGCAAGGCAAGGCTTTATTTAACGAGCTGCCAACTCGGGCCTCGTCCTACCCACCGACACAGCGGAGGTTAGGAGGAAGCCCCGAGCTGTGATTACACAGGGCTTATAAAGGCAAAGAACAAGGTTACAACAATCAGCTGTGCAAGCAAGATTAGAACACAGGTACAAATCTAATTGGCTCAGGGTTCGATTCTAAAATGGGGTTCACATGGTGGGGCCTGACTTCAAGGTCTGGCACCTCATTTCCCCCTTTTTCTTTTTGGTACCTTGGGAGCCAATCATGGCTCCATTCTGTCCATTTCAATGGCTTGCATGTCTAGGGGATGATATAGAGGTAAGGCATGGGCCAGTAGGGCCCAATGTAGTAACCAAAGGGCCTGTCACCATTTCTTAAAATAGTCTCTGTACCTCTGTTTTGCATGCCTCTAGTTTATCCTGCCTCATCTTCCCAAAAACAACTCTGGTCCCTTGATTTTAGAGGGGGGCTGATGGGTGAAGATCATCCATCTTCTGTAACTTCTTCAGGCTGACTCAGGGGTGTAGACCTTACCTAGCCAGGAACCTATAACCTTAGTCTCAGTCTAACGTTCTTTTCTTGAGGCGAAGGCAAAGCGGCTGAGTTGGGTGCTTGGAGACCTCCCATGTTCCATCATGGTAGTTGTCATCCAGGGCAAAGGGGTCAGCTGGCCTGGCGTGGAAGCAATGAACCCAAGTGGTGATGCCGTCCAGGGTCCCCTCCACCGTGGTTAATCTGTTGATTGGGGGCATTGGCAAGCTGACAGGCCTTTAACAGATCTCAATAAGAACACAACACAATCTCAGGTCTACAAGCTTTCTTTCCTAAACAGATGTATCAACTTAAAATTCTTACTGCCAATCAGAGCTTTTGAGTAAATGCGGGGGGGGGGAGGGTGAGATTTTAATCTATTCTCTCATTTGACAAACTTCCCCTTACTAACCACTATCACAGATGACTGGCAAATTCCTGCCCAGTAGACAGACATGGGCATTGGAAAGGCATGCTTATGAACTATTCTTCTAGGACTTCCCGGCTTTAACTTTTGAAAGGCCAACAGTAGTGACTCTAGGATCTGACACCATCTCTGCCATCCAAGCAGTGGCTTACTGCCTCTGGATGCTCCATCACTTTTGTCCCAGGAGGAGTGACTTTCGACTTGGACTCAGGGCCTGAGTGCTGTCCCTCAGCTCTCCAGCTCAAGACTAGCACCGTACCACTTTTGAGCTCCACACTACTCCATTCCCAGCACTCTGCTGGCTGATTAGAGACAAGCCTCTCACAGGGACCTTTCTTTGCCCGGGCTGGCTTCGAACCGCAGATTCAGATCAATGAGTCTTATAAGGGGCCACTTTACTCCAATTATAAGCAACAAGGTGGTCCACACAGAAGTAGTTTTTAAGCATGCTCTCTTACCTGGAACTTATTAAGGGTCAGTATTAGATCTTGACAAACTTGTAGGAATCACCTGTGCTTCTCTGTGGGCCTGCTGGAAACTGTTACAAAAAAACCTACAAAGAAGCTGGAATGGCAATTAAACATTTTGGTAGCCATAATTCTCCTTTTCTCACTTTGCAATAATTATTTAGGACAATTTTACTTCCAAATTTCTTCCAAAAGGCTACAAAAACAAAACAATTAATACAAAAGGAGGAAAACACACAGGCCTAAGAAAAGTTACGAGTTGGAGATCTCCCAAGCTGGCCCACAACCTCCTACAAGGGTGCAGAAGGAATGGACCCGAGTTGGCCCACAACCTCCTGTAAGAAGGAGTGGACCCGAGTTGGCCCACAACCTCCTGCAAGGGTGCAGAAGGAGTGGACCCGAGTTACGAGTTGGAGATCTCCCAAGTTGGCCCACAACCTCCTGCCAGGGTACGGGAGGAGTGGACCCAAGTTGGCCCACAACCTCCTGCCAGATAAGCAGAAGGAGCAGACCCAAGTACAAGGTGGGCGGGTTGAGTCTCGTTTACGAGGCCCTCCTGGTCAGTTCCGGCCAAAAACCAAACTGACTCGCGCCCTACAAGCAAAAGCAAAACAGACAAATTACAGGACAAGACAAATGAACAGTGCTGTTTTCTTACCTTCGGAGTCTGGGATCTCGGGGTCTCTGGGGCTATCCCGGACGAAACCCCAAATGTTGTGCCAAGTTGCAAGACCACCCCCAAGAAGACCACCGAGATTCAGACACTCCGAAATGCAAAAGCAAGGCAAGGCTTTATTTAACGAGCTGCCAACTCGGGCCTCGTCCTACCCACCGACACAGCGGAGGTTAGGAGGAAGCCCCGAGCTGTGATTACACAGGGCTTATAAAGGCAAAGAACAAGGTTACAACAATCAGCTGTGCAAGCAAGATTAGAACACAGGTACAAATCTAATTGGCTCAGGGTTCGATTCTAAAATGGGGTTCACATGGTGGGGCCTGACTTCAAGGTCTGGCACCTCAATAGTTGTTCAATACTCCCTACATGGAGTTCTCAGGGGTGTCCAAGATACACCAGGATGCTAGACACAGCCCAGCTTCTCCTGTCCTTTAGCCCAAGAGCAAAAATCTCTGAGGTAAGTTCTTGATGTAGACACAAGGAGGTCAGACACCAGTGCCCTTGGGTTTTGTTTTGTTTTTGTTTCTGGCCAGTCCTATGGGCTTGGAACTCAGGGCCTGGGAATTGTCTCTAAGCTTCTTTTTGCTCAAGGCTAGCACTCTACCTCTTGAGCCACAGCACCACTTCCGGCTTTTTCTGTTTTATGTGGTGCTGAGGAATCCCAGGGCTTTGTGTATGCTAGGCAAGCACTCTACCGCTAAACCATATTCTCAACCCCCTTGGGTTTTCTTTTTTTGCCAGTCCTGAGGCTTGAACTCAGGGCCTGGGCATTGTCTCTAAGCTTCTTTTGCTCAAGGCTAGCAAGAGCCACACCACCACTTCCAGCTTTTTCTGTTTATGTGATACTAAGGAACTGAACCCAGGGCTTCATGAATGCTAGGCAAGCACTCTACCATTAAGCCACATTCCCAGCCTGCCCTTGGATTTTCAATCAACTTTTGGATGGGCCAATCAGCAGCAGCAAGGGGTGGGGAAACAGGTTCACAAGGTATTTTGAGAACTTGGGGGTGGGGGAGGAGCTGCAGGGAACTGTCTCTGAGGTTCAGCAAGGGTTGCATTGGCACTAGCAACCTAGAGGCTATGGCAACTCCACAGGCTCCTGGCCAACCAGATGGAGGGCTTAATTTTATCTGGATTGTCCCCACAAGAGTTTGTTGTTGTTGTTGTTGTTTTTAAATAGGAAATTGGGTTGATGGAATTAGAGGAATAGGAGCCCCTAATGAGCAGTGCCTGCTTTGTTAAAATGTTGAAGCAGATGATTTTCCTGTCATCATCTCAGTGGAGACCTCCAGACTTTGGGAAGGACTTCCTGGAGGCCACAGGCAGGGAGGAAGGGCAGCCCAGGGCTGGCATGGTAGTTCAATCAGAAGTGCATGCCTGGGGTCTGTGAGACTCTAGGGTGGAGCCTCAACACCACACACAGACACACAGGCACCTCCACTGGGGTTCCCCCTTCCTTGAACATCCTCCTAGATCAGATTACAGGAACAAGGTGATAAGATCACAGGTTTAGAGGCCCTTCCAGAGCCTCAGAGAAGGATGGGACCAGCCCAGGCACTGGTGGCTCAGGCATGTAATCCCAGTTATCAGGAGGCTGAGATCTGAGGATCACAATTTGAAGCCAGCCAGACTGGAAACTCTGAGACCTTTCTCCAATTAACCAACCAAAAGCCCGCCTGGAGCAAAACAACCAACAACTTAGAGATAGCACTCAAGCTCTGAGTTCAAGCCCTAGTACCAGCACAAACACAAAAACAAAAAGGGTCTGTGTGTGTGAAGACTCCATGTTAAATGATAGCCCACCCAGACAGTGCTTGGAACAGCAGCTCTGGAGAGAAGGGTAAGGAGGATTTTGATCCTCGTGGATCCCCCCACTGCCTAGGTCGGGAAGGCGGCTCCAGGCCTCGCAGCCTGTGGGCTGGGTGCATGCTTGGTGTCCAGGCCACCAGAATCTGAGCAGGCTTTGGATCTACTCTGTGGTCACACCAGCCACGACCCCCATGGGCCCCCATGCACAGGTTGAGGGCCCTGGCCAGGAGCCCAGGCTGAGATTCTTTCAGACCAGCCTGAGTCCAGCCTGGGCAGTGGCGGAGAGAACGCTAGGCAAGGTGCACCACGATCCCCTCCTCACATCCACACCACCTCACACCCGGGGACGGACACCGCGGGCGGGCACACCGTCCCGGCCCCGCAGGCCCCAGTGCCCCGCAGGTCGTGGCGGGGAGGCTCCTCCGATTCCCGGTGGCCTCCGGCACCGCAGCACTGGCGGGCCCGCGGAACCCGCGGGAGCCCGGTGACTGCAAACAGCCGCCGGCCGCCTTAGAGACCGGTAATTAGCATTAGCGTCTGGCGGTGCTGAGCTCACGGAATAATTACCGCTGAGAGAAAGCAAGCTGCCCGCCTGATGGCATGGCTCAGCCCGGCCCAACCTTCCGCCTCCAGCCCTGCAGTGATTCATTCATTCATTCATTCCTCCCTGCCCTGGGGCAAATCACTCATTCCTTCCTCCCAACCCTTCAGTGACTCATTCATTCATTCCTCAGGCCCTGGAGTGAATCATTTATTCTTTCCTCCCTGCCCTGGAGCAAGTCACCCATTCATTCCTACTGTCCTGAGGTGAATCATTCATTCATTTGTTTCCATCTAGGAGTGAATCTCATTCCTCCCCTTCCCGGAGTCATTCATTCATTCATTCATTCTTCCCTAGAGCAAATCATTCCTTCAAAACACCACTCACTAAGCAAGGTTTCAAGGTCACCTACTAATTCCTAGTATTCAGGGGCTGCCGTGGGAAAGCTGAGGTCAATTTAGGTGTGAATTAACCAACCCATTGGCGGGAGGGGGGGGGGGGGCGGGAGGATTTGAACCCACATTGGTTGCCTCTCTGTTTTTGTTTTTAGGGTTTTTTTTTTCTATCAATTGTTGGGCTCGAACTCAAGGCTTGGGTGCTGTCCCTGAGTTCTTCAGCTCAAGGCTAGTGCTCTACCACTTGAGTCACAGCTCCACTTCTGGTTTCTGGTGGTTAATTAGAGATAAGTCTCACAGACTTTCCTGCCGGGGCTGGCTTTGAATAGCAATCCTCAGATTTCAGCCTCCTGAATAGCTAGGATTACAGATATGAGCCACTGGTGCCCGGCTGCATCACTCTTATTAACACTCATTGGATAGTGTACTCGGGCCCAGGAGTACAGGAGCCTCACAGACTGCAGTAACAGGAACGCTGTGTCTGGGCTTGAACTCTGCTCCTATCTGGATACATGACTCTGATCTGGGTCCCAAGTGCATCCAAAAAATGGGCCCAGCATTAAGGTTCAGTGAAAGACCGTGGAAAGTGTTAAGGGTGTTATTGATAGGCTGGATCTGGAGTCCTCTATGGGTCTCTGGCACCCCCTGCCGGCCAAAAGAGATTGCTGGCCACAATGTTTCTGGGTAGTGAGAGGATGTTAGGGTGAGGAGAAAAAAGAGGGGTCAGGGTCCCTCAGCTGGGCCACAACATAGCCTCCTCCCCTTCTTTTCTTGGGATGACAACTGTGGAAGACAGGAAGATGGAAACTTATTCCAGCTCTTGCCAATTATCAGATGAAAAAGGTGTATCAAGGACCACACTGGCTACAAGGCTACAAGTAAGAAAAGGCATAGAGGGGCCGGGACTGTGGCTTAGTGGTAGAGTGCTTGCCTAATATGCATGAAGCCCTGGGTTCAATTCCTCAGTACCACATAAACAGAAAAAGCCGTAAGTGGCATGGTGGCTTAAGCGGTAGAATAGCTAGCCTTGAACAAAAAAGAAGCTTGTTAGCATATTCACCCCTATTTTAGGTTGACAGCCTTCATCTTGGGTCACTTACAAACTAGGCCTGGTCACAGTCGCCCATTCCCACCCAAAATGCATGTACCCCCAGCCCCTACAGCAATAACATATTGTTGCACAGTCAGGATGTTCTGTCCCAGTCCCATGGCTATTTCTAGTGCCCAGATACAAAAGATATTGTCCCAGCTAAGTGTCAAAATATAGAATGTTTTCACAGTTGCTCAGTCCCATCCAAAATGCACATACCCCCAGCCCTAACTGCATCAGCAACATATTGCTGTCACAGTCAGAATGCCCATTCCCTGTCCCATGGCTATTTCTAGTGTCCAGCTATAGAAGGTATTGTCCCAGCCATGTGCCAGATGTAGGATGTTTTCTCTGGCTAATCACCTATAGAATATCCTGCCCTGGTTGTCTGAAATCTTCAGGGCCCAGCTGTGACCACTGAAAATTTCCTATTCCCAGCCCCTTCTGCCTTCAGTCTCCTTAATACCATATAACTAACTCCCCTGACTGAGAGCAGGCTGCTACTCTACCCTGGGAGAGGTAGCCTGTCAACTTTGGCTGACATTAACATGCTTGCTTTCCTTTACGTGACTGTGTCCACATGTTTTCTAGGCTGGTGCTTATAAAGCTCAGGGACAGTGCTCAGTCCCTGAGTTCAAGCCCCAGGACAGGCCAAAAAAAAAAGGAGGGGGCATAAAAACTTGACTAGAAGCTGGGGTGTGGCTCAAGTGGTACAGCACTAAAGGTGAAGTCCTAAGTTGAAACCTCTGTCCTATGCTCTCCACCAAAAATAATTTTAAAAATATATAGCTAAACATCAAAGAATTAAGGATAAAAGGACAGGCAAGCACTAATTTAGACATCAGTGGTCAAAGAGATATAGACCAACTTGACTTTGGTACATCCAAACAGTGAATACTGCACAAGTGAGAAATCACGTCACACACAAATGACATGAAAATAAAGTTAAACAACAAAAATGAGTCTTACAATTAGGTTAGACCAAATAAACCAGTCACAAAAGAAAACAAGCTGTAGAATATTTAAAGTTGTTTAAGAAAAGGCGAGACTAATCCACCATGATAGAAGGCATGACATAGGTTACCTCTAATAGGAGCTTGGAAAGGGGGTTTGTAAAGTTCTGGACTAGGGAAATGTTCTCTACTTTGCAATCTGGGTTGTGCCTGTACAAGTTTACACATGTAAGAATTCATTGAACTGTACAGTTAAGAATGTGGGCTGGGAATGTGGCTTAGTGGTGGAGTGCTTGCCTAGCATGCACAAAGCCCAGGGTTTGATTCCTCAGCACCACATACATGGAAAAAGCCGGAAGTGGTGCTGTGGCTCAAGAGGTAGAGTGCTAGCCTTGAACAAAAAGAAGCCAGGAGGGCTGGGGATATAGCCTAGTGGCAAGAGTGCCTGCCTCGGATACACGAGGCCCTAGGTTCGATTCCCCAGCACCACATATACAGAAAACGGCCAGAAGCGGCGCTGTGGCTCAAGTGGCAGAGTGCTAGCCTTGAGCGGGAAGAAGCCAGGGACAGTGCTCAGGCCCTGAGTCCAAGGCCCAGGACTGGCCAAAAAAAAAAAAAAAAAAAAAGAAGCCAGGAGGGCTGGGGATATGGCCTAGTGGCAAGAGTGCTCGCCTCGTATACATGAAGCCCTGGGTTCGATTCCCCAGCACCACATATACAGAAAATGGCCAGAAGTGGCGCTGTGGCTCAAGTGGCAGAGTGCTAGCCTTGAGCAAAAGAAAGCCAGGGGCAGTGCTCAGCCCCTAAGTCCAAGGCCCAGGACTGGCCAAAAAAAAAAAAAAAAAATAAGAAGCCAGGTCAGTGCTCAGGCCCTGAGTCAAAGCTCCAGGACTGGCAAAAAAAAAGAATGTGTGCTTTAAGATGGGAACCAGTGGCTTGTGGTTGTTATCATAGCTACACAGGAGGCTGAGATCTGAGGATCTGCAGTTTGAAGCCAGCCTGGGCAAGAAAGTTCATGAGATTCTTATCTCCAATTAACTGTGGCTCAAGTGATAGAGCGATACAGCACCTAGGCCTTGAGTTCAAGCCCCAGGACTGGCATTGACACAGGCATACACGCACATATGCATTCGCACACAAGCGGGTAGCTCACACCTGTAATTCTAGTTAAGAAAAGTAGATCTGAGGATCTGAGGTCTGAAGTTCCAGGTTCAGAACCAGTCCAGGGGCTGGGAACGTGGCTTAGTGGTAGGCTGATTGCCTAGCATACATGAAGCCCTGGGTTCGATTCCTCAGCACCACATAAACAGAAAAAGTGGCCCTGTGGCCCAAGTGGTAGAGTTATAGCCTTGAGCAAAAAGAAGGTCAGGGACAGAGCTCAGGCCCTGAGTTCAAGCCTCAGGATTAGCAAATAAACAAAAACAAACAAACCCAAATCAGAGCCAGTCCAAGCAGACAAATCCAAGAGACACTATCTCCAACTAACCAGCAAAAGAAGTGGAGGTGTGGCTCAAGTGGTACAGCACCATTCTTCAATGAAAAGGCCTCAAGTGTGAGGCCTTAAAGATCAAACCCTAGTATAGACACAAAAAATAAAAATCACCATGGATGTTATAACAGAAACAAAATAATACAAACGCTTTTATTACATGCCATACAGGTTCTAGAAAGCATTAATGTCCACACTGAGAAAATAAGGCAAACAATCTTTTAACTTTTTTTTTTTTTTTTGCCAGTCCTGGGGCCTGAGCACTATCCCTGGCTTCTTTTTGCTCAACGCTAGCACCCTGACAACTTGAGCCACAGTGCCACTTCTGGCCTTTTCTATATATGTGGTGCTGAGGAATCGAACCTTCATGTATATGAGGCAAGCACTCTTGCCACTAGGCCACATTCCCAGCCCTAATTTTTATTATTTTATTAACCTTATGTTATTCTCTCTGTGTGTGTATGTATGTGCTGGGGCTTGAACTGAGGGCCTCACACTCTTGCTTAGCTTTTTGTCACTCATTTCTGGTGCTCTACCACCAGAGCGACAGATCTAGCTTTTTACTGGCTACTTAGAGTGAAGAGGCTCCTGGACTTGTCTGCCCAGGTTGGCTTTGAACAGCTATTCTCAGCTCTCAACTTCCTGAGTAGCTAGAATTACAAACCTGAGCCACCACCGTTGGCTTCTTAGTATGACAAAAGTCCTTTTAAAGTCAGAGTCCCAACGCAGAATCAAGGAAAAACAATGATAGCAGAAAACAGCCTAAGTGACAATTATTATCCCGTGACGATGGAATTTGTTGTTCTCATGAGTTACAGTTATTATAAAATCATGCTAATCCATTTTTATTTGGTGCTTTGTGTGTTTTTCTGTTAAAACATACAAAACTGGAAGCAGGGTATGGAAGCGGAAGGCTGTAATCCCAGTACTCCGAAGGCTGAGGCAGGAGGGAGGAATGAGGGAGGGAGAGACACAATACCACATATTGTTTTTCGCAGTAACAAAAAAGCGAGGACACACCCACCTCCAGAAGACGTTGTCAAGAGGCCCGGAGCAGTCATCGCACACGTCTATCTACGGAAGAAAAACAGGTCTCACCTGCACGCAGCGGCGCGACTCCTCCAGCTGGCAATCCGGGGGCTTCAAGTGCAGGGTCTGGGCCTCAAAAGTCCCACCATCCAACTTGAGGAGAGAATGAATGTAAAACGCAGCCACAACAGCGTTGCAAGGTCCGGAGAGCGCCAACCGCAGCGGCTGCACGCCGGACACCGTAGAGAACGCCGCCGTGGAGCAGAACCGCGTATCCCAGACACCGTTCAGTCAGTCAACTTCCCTGGCAACTCCATTTAGAGGTCTCCACAGGACGCACGCGCTCTGGCAAACGCCGGTGGGGGCGGGGCTTGAAGGAGACTGACGCAAGGGTCGGCCTCTCGACTCTAGCCCCGCCCCCTATCCCGCTTCCCCTCTCTGAGTGGCTGCAAGCCTGAGGAGGCAAACTTCTCGTTGGGCCTGGGCGGGAAGGGGGCGGGACCCATATCCGGCTCGGCGGAGGCGGCCATGGTGCGGTTCAAGCACAGGTAAGCGATCGCCCCATCCTCCGCGGACCCTCGGCGGCCCCGACTCGCGCTCATCTCCCGCTTGTTGCCCGCCGCAGGTATCTGCTCTGCGAACTGGTGTCCGACGACCCCCGCTGCCGCCTAAGCTTGGACGACCGAGTGCTGAGCGTCCTCGTGCGGGACACCATCGCCCGGGTGCACGGGACGTTCGGTGCTGCCGCCAGCTCGATCGGCTTCGCGGGTGAGGGCGCCGGGCCGGGACGGCGGAGGCGGGGTGGGAGGCAGAAAGGAGTGCGAGCGATCCCTGCAGCTGCCAAGCCCAGCCACCTTGCTCCTCCTGTGGTGACGGTTTTTAGGCAACCAGGGCTGGAACTCCAGACGGGAGGCCGAGTTGAGGCCGAAATTGGGCAGAGTTTGAACAACAAGAAAGAACTTTTCTCTGCCCGTTTGACATTTGCATTATTGGGGTTTGGGAATTAATTTGATAGGACAATTGAGCAGTTAATAGTTCCGGATACGAGGCATTATTTGGTCAGTGATAAATGGTTAGACTTACTAGGGCTGAAAAGCCCGGAGCCATACAGAGCACAAGATTGTACGTACATAAATGCAGGAACAGCCTGGGTAGAGGGCCCCCCCACCCGCGCCCCAATTGCTACACTTTTATTTCTGTTTTCTTTTTACCTAAGCTTAAACTTAAATCCTGAAGAATGAAACTCCTATCAAGCTGCCAGAAAAACCTACAATGTTACTCATTTTCAGGCAAGAATTTAGTTCTTCTTGAATGAAGATGGATGTCTCTGGTCCTGTTTATTGAATTAACTAGTCAGTGAGTGAATGTTTTAAATTCATTCGCCAGTTAAGTTTTGCAGCCATTGTCTCCTCCACAGATGGTTTGTCCTATTTTTTCTTATTCCTTTCAGGAATCTTGGAACTCAAGGCCTTGCTCTACCAGAGGTGGCACTCTAAGAGTTACACATTTAGGGTTTTTTGGCTGGTTAACTGGAAATGAGTCTCCCCTCCCAAGTCTGCCTGGGCTGGCTTGGAATGGCAATCCTCAGGTCCCACCAGCAACTGGCTTTCAGGAATTTTTTTTTATCACTTACTTGCCAAGAGTAGCTTTTTCCTATTGGTAGGTTTCCTCCCCCCTAAATTTTATTTAAATATGCTCTTCCCCACAACCACCAAAAAGAAAAGAATGAAAGAAGAAGAAAAAGGAAGCTAGGATGTGTAACTTAGCCAGGCACCAGTGGCTCGTGCCTGTAATCCTAGCTACTTAGGAGGCTGAGACCTGAGGATCATGGTTCAAAACCAGCCCAGATGGGAAAGTCTGTGAGACCCTTATTTCCAAATAACCACCAGAAAATCAGAAATGGCACTGTGGCTCAAAGTAGTAGGGACAACGCAGCCCAGAGTTCAAGTCCCATGATTGACCAAAAACAGAAACATGCTTCTGTGAATCCAGTTTTCCAAAATGGCTTTTTCTTCCTGCTACAGTTCGCTACCTGAATGCCTATACTGGAATAGTGCTACTTCGATGCCGAAAGGAATTCTACCAGCTTGTGTGGTCAGCGCTTCCCTTCATCACGTACTTGGAGAACAAAGGATACCGTTATCCTTGCTTTTTCAACACATTACATGTGGGAGGTAGGCATGGCATAATGGGTCATTTTCAGTGATTGGTTCAGAGATCAATCTTTTTTTTTTTTTGGCCAGTCGTGGGGCTTGGACTCAGGGCCTGACCACTGTCCCTGGCTTCTTTTTGCTCAAGGCTAGCACTCTGCCACTTGAGCCACAGCGCCACTTCTGGCCGTTTTCTGTATATGTGGTGCTGGGGAATTGAACCCAGGGCCTCATGTATAAGAGGCAAGCACTCTTGCTACTAGGTCATATCCCCAGCCCTCAGAGATCAGTCTTGATAAGTGAGGATGGTGTGATATCCCATCCCACTGAGAGCCACAAACTCCTCTAACTCTGAAAGACAGCCTTTTTACAGGTTGTTAATGACAAAAACTTTCACTTAGGTACGATTAGAACATGTCAGAAGTTCCTGATTCGGTACAACAGGAGGCAGCTGTTGATCTTGTTGCAGAACTGCACTGATGAAGGTAAGCAACACTAGGCCAGTGAGCAATGACTGAGCCTCAGCTAAGAAATCACTCCCAAAGACATCTTTCATCCTGCCTGTGCCTTTCTCCAGGCGAGCGGGAAGCTATCCAGAAGTCTGTCACAAGAAGCTGTGTACTAGAGGAAGAGTCGGGTGAGGAGCTTTCAGATAGTGATGAGGAGGCCCCTGAAGCAATGGAGTAAACATCTGCTGGCCACACAGTAAGGCTGCGCTGTACCCAAAGCCACTATGGGAACAGGACATTCTAAGAGCTTCTGCAGTTCTTCAAACCATTTGTATCTTGTTTGGCTAAGAGTAGGTTGAATAAATCTATTTAGCTTCTATTGCAAAAAAGGGCTTACAGAATTCATGCATAACTAAGTCTCTTTCCTCATCTACATGCTGCCCTTGCTTTAGTGGGAAGACTACTTTTGTGATCTTAGAGGAATTTGAGACCCCCAAAATGAACCTGAGGCAGCTAATCATCTGGAATTGTGAATATTGCCGAGACACTGTCACTAAACTTGCATAGATATATAGCCTCGGTAGGGATCCCACAGGACTTTGCAAATCAGGTGATTCCTTGCCAACACTTACTCATGCAGCTGATCAAGAAATCCAGCCCTTTATGGGGCAGGGATGTGGCCTAGTGGCAAGAGTGCTTGCCTCGTATACATGAGGCCCTGGGTTCAATTCCTCAGCACATATACAGAAAATGGCCAGAAGTGGCTCAAGTGGCAGAGTGCTAGCCTTGAGCAAAAAGAAGCCAGGGACAGTACTCAGGCCCTGAGTCCAAGGCCCAGGACTGGCAAAAAAAAAATCCAGCCTTTAGCTGGCCTGATGGTACACACACTTGTAATCCTAGCATTTAGGAGGCTGAAGCAGATGAATGCTAGTTAGATTCTATACTGCACAACCCTCCCAAAAATACAACACAAACTAGGCAGTGGCTCAAGCCTGTAATCCCAATTACTTGAGAGGCAAACATTGCTTGAGGGATCATGACTTTATGTGAGGTGTGAGTTGTGAGATTCCCAACTCAACCAAAGGCTAGGATCAGTGGCATATGCCTGTCATCCCAGAGAAAAAGAAAACCACATTAAGGATCTCAATCCAGAGAGGCCTGGACAGTGAGACCCTACCCAGAAAACCACCAATGCAAAAGGGGAGTGGTGGAGTGGCTCAAGTGGTTGATCACCTGCTTAGCAAAGCATGAGGACCTTAGTTCAAACCCCAGTACTAAAAAAAAAAAAGGAATGAGCTGCTACTGCCACCGCTGCCTGGGGGGCGGTTTGTTGAGGCAGACTGGGTGGGGTCCAGGCTAGAGTGTGTTGTCACTGTTGTGAGGAGAAACGGGCAGTCAGAAAATGGGTAAAACGGGTTGAGGGAAAACTCAGATGAATCAGGCACTGGGGCACAGCCACTGTGTTATCAAAAGAAATCCTGAGCCTGACCAATGAGCTATTATAGAAATGTAGCAGTCCTGCATCTGTCCTGGGAAAAGAATGGGAAGAGTATGAGCAGATCTGATCTCTAGATGAGAAAATACCAAGAAAAGCAAAAAGGTCTGTCTGTTTCTTTTGATGGAAAAAGAGATTACTTGCTGATATCATGAAATGGGCCTCTGAAAATGGGGGTTCTGTCAAGGGTTTTGAAATGGTTAACCTTGAAGAAGAGGGCTTTGGTTTGAAAGCAAGTGGTAGAGTGCTAGTAGCCTTGAGCAAAAAGAAGCCAGGGACAGTACTCAGGCCCTGAGTTCAAGCCCCAGGGGGAAAAAAAAATTACTATTGATAGTCCAATCTGCTAAAAATTCAGTGTATAAGGCCCCTGTATTCTCAAGACTGAATTCTTCAAGCCATGGGGAAATATCACGCTAGCCTTTAATCTGCTGTGTGAGCAAGCCAACCCCAACTCTTTCAGGAAACCTTACATTCAGACTGTCCCCAGTATGTATGACACCCCTCTTTACTTTGAAGAGGAGGAGGTTTGGCGTCTTCAGACAGTACAACACCACCCCTCAACAGTATGTTTGCCCATTTCTATAAAGTCATCCAGGTGAGCAGGGAAAGGTGTCCCCACTGCATGTGTGTTCCTTTGACTTAAACTCAAAGATATTCAAGGACTTTCAGTTCGCTTTTTTTGTGTGTGTGTAACATTCCTGGGGCTTGAACTCAGTGTCTGTATACTATCTCTGAGCTTCTTTTGCTCAAGACTAGCACACTACACTTGAGCCAGTGCCACTTCAGCTTTTTCTGTTTATGTAGTACTGAGGAATCAAACCCAGAGCTTCATGCATGCTAAGCAAGCACTCTACCACAAGACCACATCCCCAGCCTATTTGCATTTTTATAGAAGTATCTCTATAATATAATTTGGAATGTACTTAACTTTATCAGTATCCAGTGTTAATACAAGCAAGCAGGTGTTCCTGAGCCACAAAAATCATCCTGAAAATAAAAAAAAAATGAGATTTTTTAAGGCTGTGAATTGTCTTTAATACAAAAAGATGCTCTGGGCTGGAAGTGTGACTCAGTGGTAGAGTGCTAGCACGCATGAAGCCCCAGGTTTGATTCCTCAGTATCTTATAAACAGAAAAAGTCAGAAGTGGTGCTGTTGCTCAAGTGGTAGAGTACTAGCCTTGAGCAAAAAAAGAAGCTCAGAGACAGTACCTGGGCCCTGAGTTCAAGCCCCAGGACAGGCCAAAAAACAACAACAACAAAGATGCTCTGTGTATAAAGTTCCCAAGAAAATTAAAAGTCCATTTCTGGATTTCTATATATGGTAGTAGTACTATGCTGACAATTTAGCAAATTGAAATACAGTTTGCTTGTGTTTTTCAAGATATACTGCATAGGGCTGGGGATATGGCCTAGTGGCAAGAGTGCCTGCCTCATATACATGAGGCCCTGGGTTCGATTCCCCAGCACCACATATACAGAAAATGGCCAGAAGTGGCGCTGTGGCTCAAGTGGCAGAGTGCTAGCCTTGAGCAAAAAGAAGCCAGGGACAGTGCTCAGGCTCTGAGTTCACGGCCTAGGACTGGCCAAAAAAAAAAAAGATATACTGCATATTATATTTTAATTAGCTCTGAGTCGTGTCAAGTGTAGATATGAATTCCACCAGATTATACTTTTCTGTGCTTTGGTGGCTTGGCTCCTGTGTCATGGCTTTCCCACTTACACAGCAGTTGGAAGATTGAGGAGAGCTGTCTCCACCAACACTCCCCCTTCTGTGCTCAGGGATCACCTCCTGAGCTGCTGTACCTGTTTTGTGGCAAGAGTATGGGAACTACTTGTCCCCCTCCCTTTTCTTGGATAACTGAATTAGCTTGCTTTCTCCTTCCTTCTTCCCCTTCTTCCTTCTTCCTTCCACTTTCCTTCTTCCTCTCCCTCCTTTTCCTCCCTTTGCTCTGTTCTCTGCCTCTCCCCTGGCTTTCTTGTATTAGTTTGAATTCAGGGCCTGTGCTTGCTAGGTGCGCTGGGGGGGCAGGGGGAGGGGGAGGGACTTCTTTTGCACTGGTTTAGATAGGTTCTTGCCTTACCCAGACCCATTCTTGGACTTTGGTTTTAGGGGTCCTATATCACTATACCCAGCTCCTTTTGAATAGTCTTGCTAACTTTTTTCCTGAGGCTAGTCTGTCTTAGCCTTCCATGTAACAGGGATAGGAATGAGCAACTGCACCTGGCTTTTTGTTTCCTGGATGTCCTGTCACTGCTGTGTTTTGCTGCATGAAGTGCTAATCTCACTTCAGTGGCACAGATAAATGTTCTCCACTCATTATTCTAACTTGATAGCATGCTTACTGCACAAGAACATGTAAAGTCATCCCTTCCTCCTATCAGATATTCAGCTGTGTCATTGTATGACTTGTCTTCAGATAAGTTACTTTACATTCCTTAAATTCCTTAATTTCTTGGAATTTGTTATAAATGACCATGCAACATATATTTCAAGTTTGCTTAATTTAATGAGTTGATGGAGCAAAATAGAAACTTTGCCTCATTTAGTGTGCATTGATAGTGAAGTTTGGTATGGTTCTCCATCACTTGAAATGATTACATATTTAGTTCCCAGTTGTGTATTTGTCATGACAAAAAAGTAAAGGTGTAGCTGGGTGCTGGTGGCTTACACCTGTAATGCTAGCTACTCAGAAGGCTGAGATCTGAGGATCATCCCGGCAAGAAAGTCCATGAGATTATCTCCAGTTAACTACCAGATAACCGGAAGTGGTGCTGTGGCTTAAAGTGGTAGAGTGCTAGCCTGAAGCTGAAGAGTTCAGAAACAGTACCCAGGCCGAGTTCAAGCCCAATTACACCCACCCCTACCCCCCACAAAAAAGGAAATATGAAGTCTTTGTCATTTCCTAAAATGGGACATTGACCTGCAGATTAGCTGTTCTGTGTTTCAAATCTGGACTGTTACTAGAGAGAAGCCAGTTCAGTTGTCAGGTGAATTCTACAATGAAGACAAATCTTTTGACAGCTGGTCTGGCATGAGTGATTTTTGGATATTTTGTTACATTCACTGGTCTGTTAATTCAGTGTTGACTAAGTCACACAGCCTTTGCTTTAAAACTTGATGGAATTGGGCTGGGAACATGGCCTAGTGGCAAGAGTGCTTGCCTCATATACATGAAGCCCCTAGGTTTAATTCCCCAGCACCACATATATAGAAAACAGCCAGAAGTGGCACTGTGGCTCAAGTGGCAGAGTGCTAGCCTTGAGCAAAAAGAAGCCAGGGACAATGCTCAAGCCCTGAGTCCAAGGCCCAGGACTGGCCAAAAAAAAAAAAGCTTGATGGAATTTTATGGAACTGTGAGTCATTGAAATATTTTCCTACTCATATAGATGAAACTATTTGATATCAGTTTAGGAGCCAGGTCTCCTAATTCCCTGAAACAGTTTGTAGATGATGCTCAGGTGATTGCATTATAACACGTTCTATTTAGTAGTAAGTATTGTTAGTTAGCCTGTCAGGAATTAAGAGAATATTCAAAAATTAACTCTTTAAGTCAGAAGTTTTCTAAAAAGTAGTAAAATTTTCATGTGACTTGTAAGAATTTGTGTAACTTAAACACAATTTGAGTTGGGGTTAAAAGAAATGGAATGAGGGGCTGGGGATATAGCCTAGTGGCAAGAGTGCCTGCCTCGGATACACGAGGCCCTAGGTTTGATTCCCCAGCACCACATATACAGAAAACGGCCAGAAGCGGCGCTGTGGCTCAAGTGGCAGAGTGCTAGCCTTGAGCGGGAAGAAGCCAGGGACAGTGCTCAGGCCCTGAGTCCAAGGCCCAGGACTGGCCAAAAAAAAAAAAAAAAGAAATGGAATGAAATGTTCCCATTTGGGGGAGCAGGGAGATGGCCTCACCTGACCTCATTATTACATAGCCCTGGAGTAGCTGACAACTGCAAGTTGTTTTGTGCAGTTCTCTACTTTCCTGTGGCCACATAGAAATTAGGAGGAGCAAGAGGCTTGAGAGCGGGTTTGATCTGCTTCTTCCTAATGACATTTCTATAAAAGTGTGTCACTCAAAGTCCTTGATATATTTCTTAGCATTGTGCTTTTTTGCTTCAATGTGACCCTTAATTCGGAGCTGGAAAAATTCCTCCAGAAGTTGCTGACTCAGGATTTCCTGGAAATGGCAAGTTAAACCTAAGGTCAGCTTTAGGCCAGAAGAGATTCAGAAGAGATTCAGTCCATGAAAGCTCATCAGTGCAGGTGTTACTAATTTTAAGAAATTGCACATTGCTGGGTGCTTCTGGCTCACGCCTGTAATTCTAGCTACTCAGGAGGCTGAGACCTGAGGATCTCGGTTCAAAGCCAATCCTGGCAGGAAAGTGTGAGACTCTTATTTCCAATTAACCACCAGAAAACCGTAAGTGGTGCTGTGGCTCAAAGTGGTAAAATATTAGCCTTAAGCTGAAGAGCTCAGGGACAACACCCAGGCCCCGAGTTCAAGCCTCATGACCAAAAAAGGAAAAAAAGTTTCATGTCTAGCTGACTTGTAATGAACTTTAAAAAAAAAAAGCTCACATTAGCATGGGTAGGTGATTTATTCCAACTTACATATTTTTTTGCTTACACATTCTGTTATTGATCACTTTATTAAGCAGCAAAAGAAAGTATCACTCATTTGGCTGAAATCAAGGCCTAGGAAAACTGCAGAGTAGGCAATCTACTTGCTGTAGACCTGCTTTCCCTACATTCTGGACTCATATTCTTCCATCTCAGGCCACTATCACTTAAAGGCTTGATGGGAAGGGTGGCATGTCCCAGAGCTTTCTTAATGACTATTATAGCTTACCTTACCCAAAGGAAACTTGGTCCATGTGGTAGGGAACACCCACCCATCCCTCACCTCCAGCACACACACCTTGGGAATACAAGTACCAGGGACAACCTACCCATCCAGCTGGCCACAGCAGGGCCATTTGTTAGAAGAAAAACTTAAATTCAAGCTAAGTGTCCTAAATCCATTTTATTCCCATCCCTCTGTTTGTTTAACAAGGAGAACTGAACAGGTAGGAGAGTCAACCATTTGGATAGAAGAGCTGAGACACAAGGATGCCCCGACAGAGGTGGCCACGACACAGCAGTCCTCTGAGGGATACTGAAGGGACTCAAAACTTGTTTGAGGTAAAGAAAATTAATTACACATGGGTCAAAAAGACCCAGCGAACTAAAAACTTTGGCAGGAAGAGATCTCATGTGAGTGTCAATACTTTATTTTGGTGTAAAGACGGGAAGCTGGAAAATACACTGTATTTAAAATTTTCTTGGTTTCTCCTCACATTGTGGAAACCCCCTCCCCCCGCCCCAAGTTAATCTGTTCAAACTCAAATACTTAAAAATTACAGCAGCAAAACAAAAGCGCAGAAAAAAAAATCCGATGGAGAAGGTAGCCTGGGCCAGTAGTGTCACTTGGTATGAACAACTGAGGTGCTGAACAGGAGCTTCTGTTTCTGCTTTTTCCTTTTCTTTCCTCCTTTATCTTCTAAAGGGAAACAGAGAACAACTTGCTTAGTTTGCAGTGCCACCCCCCTTTCCCTGACGTTTTCATTACTAAGTCCGAGTGTGGGATAAAACCACAGGCCCTGGAATTCCCCGGATTTCAATGACAGTCCTAGCATATTTGGGGGGGGGGGGGGGCAGCAGTTGTGGGACTTGAACTCAGGCACTGTCCCTGAGTTTCTTTTGCTCAAGACTAGCGCTCTACCACTTGAGCCTATCATAGCACCACTTCCAGCCTTTGCTGTTTATGTGGAATGTTTGTTACTGAGGAATCAAACCTAGGGCTTTATGCATGGTGGGCCATACCACTAAGCCACATTCCCAGCCCTTGGCATACATCTTTAGGCTTGTCTGTGGCAAATCACTCTGCCTCCCTTGACAGCAGTTTCCTCATTGGTAACTTGAACATCATACCCATTTAATATGGTTTTTGAGAATAAAATAAATAAACCGTGAGACAACTCAAGATTCTGAAGTGTGGGCAAGATCTACCTTCTACTGTTTTGGAAAAAGAAACCAAAATTTCACTTCCAGGAAATGGTAAACAAGTCCTATGTCAAAACATTCAGGTGCTGAAGACAATCTTTGTGGCTAAGAAGAAAAAGCCTAAACAATGAGTGGAATCGGTGGTGGGAACAGCAGCCTGAGTGCCTGTGCTAAACACTAGAGTTCCTGCCCTTACCAGACAGGGGGTCTGAAGTAGCTGGTGTGTCCAGTTTCATGAAGGCTGCTTCAATAGCTTGGCTGAATGAATTCTGGAAACTGGGCACAGGAACACGATCTGAGTTATCACTCTCCCCATCGCTGTCCACAGGGGCAGGAGGAACTAAGCTGTTCTCATCTGAAAAAGAGAGCCAACAACATTACAATTCTAGAAACAACTCTGGAGCTTTTATGGATGGGGTCTAAGTGGCTCTTCACAAGCAGGCCCTTCTCACCTTTCTTTGGAGCAGTTTTGGGCCACACATCAGCTTTTGCTTTTCCAACCCGCAACATCTGCCAAAGTGGGAAAGGGGAAAAAGTAATTGAAAAATCCAGCCCAATGTTTTTCGACATGTCCACCTTGACACTGATAAGGGGGAATAGAGCCAACCTTTAGTATTTGAAAGGGGGACAGCACCAGGAGTCAAACTCGGACTTATATCTACAAGGCAGGTAGCTTCAGTAGAGCTGAGGCCCCAGCTCTATGTTAGCTTTATTTTTCAGGTAGGGTTTATTTTACCTGGGAATAATTTCACAATGAGATCTTCCTACATATAGCCTTCTGCATAGCTAGAAACATAAGACATACACCACCACACTGGGTTTATTACGATGGTATATTGCAAACTTTTTGCAAGGGCTGGTGATCCTTAGTAGTTGAGATTAAAAGTCTAAGTGGTTTTGTTCCTTAGAAAATATGTAAAGAGGGCTGGGAATGTGGCTTAGCAGTAGAGTGCTTGCCTAGCATGCATGAAGCCCTGGTTCAATTCCTCAGCACCACATAAACAGAAAAACCCAGAAGTGGCACTGTGGCTCAAGTGGTAGTGTGCTAGCCTTGAGCAAAAAGCTCAGGGGGCTGGGAATACGGCCTAGTGGCAAGAGTGCTTGCCTCTTATACCTGAAGCCCTGGGTTTGATTCCCCAGCACCACATATATAGAAAACGGCCAGAAGTGGCACTATGGCTCAAGTGGCAGAGTGCTAGCCTTGAAGCCAGGGACAGTGCTCAGGCCCTGAGTCCAAGGCCTGGGACTTGAATAAAAAAGAAAAAAAGAAGCTCAGGAACAGTGCCCAGGCCCTGAGTTCAAGCCCTGGCCAAAAAAAAAAGGGGGGGGGGTTTCAGGCTAACCCAAATTAAAAATGAGACCTTTAAAAAATAACAAAGATGTCAAAGATGTGTAGGAGATTAAGGAGGCAGATAATTGGAGAGAGAAATGGTGGGTGAGTTATACTCAATGTACACACTTAAAAGTGAAACAAGGACCATATATGATGGGGATGGGATGGAGGTGGAGAATGACAAAAGGGGTGACAGCCAGAAGTGGAGGTGTGGCTCAAGTGCTACAATACCAGCCTTGAGCAGAAAAAGTGAGTGTTCAAGGCTCCAAGTTCAACTCCTGGCCCAATGTGCCTGTGTGTGTGCGTACATGCACGAGCGCGCGCACATACACACACAAAACATTACTAAGATATATCACCTATGTTTTATTCTCTTACTAGAAATGTCAAGTGTTTAATCTGAAACTGCTCATGAGGTAACAGACAAATCCAAATGATACCAAACTGAAGAATTCAAGAAAGCACCTGGTATGAATGCTTTGAGCACTAGTAGCTCCCTCAGCTACTCTTGGCCTTGTTTTTGAGAGTTTACAGTAATAGCTTAAACAAACTCCATATACATCCCTCTTAAGCTTCCCACTGTTATGTACTAAAGTCAATGCAACGGCTCTAGGTCTTCCTTCTCTAACAGAGGATTTCCACACCATCTGCTCTCAGCCACATCCTGCTGCTTAAAGCACCAACTGGCAGCAGATTTCCCTTATATCATCAACTAACTCAGTTTGTCCAGCTGTATTACAATGAGAGACAAGAATCCTTGGATAGGCAGGCATCCCAGAACAAGCAGAAGAATTCTTGTTAATATCTCTGGGCTGCTTCATGAGCAAAGGATTTACCTGGGCAAAGGAAGGGAAAGGAGAATCTTCTTCCAAGCTCCCAACGCAGAAAGGACTGCTCTGCCCAGCAGTGGGTGACAGGGGGGTGAGCAGAAAATCTGGAAAAGAACCGGAGACCAGATTATCTAAGTTCCAAAGAGCTAGAGCTAGTGTACATCTAACATAATGAGCCCTGAGTCAGAGCAGGATAAGTACCAACGCACGCCTCTCCTAAAAATCTTCTCTCAATTTTTTTTTTTCTGGTCAGTTGTGGGGCTTGAACTCAGGGCATGAGCACTGTGCCTGACTTCTTTTTGCTTACGGCTAGCACTCTACCACTTGAGCCACAGCGCCACATCTGGCCTTTTCTATATATGTGGTGCTGAGGAATTAAACCCAGGGCTTCATGTATATGAGGCAAACACTCTTGCCACTAGGCCATATTCCCAGCCCCTTTTAATCTTTTATTATTGTTTTTCCCTATTCCTGGAGCTTGAACTCAAGGCCCAGATGCCATCCTTTACCTTTTTCCTTCAAGGCTGGTGCTCTACCACTTGAGCCATACCTCTCCACTTTTGGCTTTTTAGTAACTGAAATAGTCCAGTAGACTGTCATGCCTAGACTGGCTTCAAACCACAATCCTGAGATCTCAGCCTCCTGAGTAACTAGGACTATAGGCAAGTAGTTTTCACCAAAACACAATCCTTACACTATAGATAATATATCCAATGATCTGCTATAGTCCTTCATATGGCACTGCTTGGATTATATGAAGAACATCATAGTAGGATCATATGTGATCATAGGCTAACTGGAGTTATACATACTCTGATTTGGTACTTTTTTGGGTTTTTTTTTTTGTTAAAAGTGCCTGACAGGGCTGGGGATATGGCCTAGTGGCAAGAGTGCCTGCCTCATATACATGAGGCCCTGGGTTCGATTCCCCAGCACCACATATACAGAAAATGGCCAGAAGTGGCACTGTGGCTCAAGTGGCAGAGTGCTAGCCTTGAGCAAAAAGAAGCCAGGGACAGTGCTCAGGCCCTGAGTCCAAGCCCCAGGACAGGCAAAAAAAAAAAAAAGTGCCTGACAATCTTAAATATCTGCTGAGCCCAAGTGGCTCACACCTGTAATCTTAGCAATTCATGAGGCTGAGATTTGAGGATTGCGGTTCAAAGCCAGCCTAGGAAAGTCCATGAGAATCTCATCTCCAATTAAGCACCGAAAAAGCCATATGTGGAACAGCACCCAGGCCCTGAGTTCATGCATTAAAACAACAACAAAAAACCACGAGTCAACCATGCCGAGTATTTGATTTCAGGCCAAGTATTTGATTTCTTAACACTACAATACATTCCTTCAATAAATGTTTTTGTTTAACTTTTTAAATTTTAAATGCCAGAGGCTTCTCTGAATACCTGACAATCCTCAACTCTCCCTCAAGTGCAAGATAACTAGTTCTGAATATATAGCCAAAGTATGTTACACATTTAGATATATAAACCCACAATGAAATGCTCTGTTTTGTGGTCATTTTTTACCTTGTCCACAAATGTTTAACGTTCTATAATTTACTTTTTATCTTCCCATTAATTAATGAAGATAGCTATTTCCTTGTTTAAAAAGGTATGCAGTATTTCATAACATAAGTGCTACAATTTAGTTATTTTTCTAATGTGTAAACTTTTTCTTTTTATAAATAATACTTTGGAAAGACACTCACTCAAGGATTCTGAAGCATTTAAAGGAATATGCCAAACAAAATCTAGAAATAAAACAGCAGGAAACAATCTAGAAAGTGGTTTTGAAGTTTAGAAGCTGGGTAAGCACATAATAAGTCAGTACAGCCAGTGGATAATGACTTCAAATAGCAAGAATTTGAGGTAGCTTAGAAGGTTTTTCACCTAAATATGATCATGCCAAATAGAGTCAGAGTTGTAAGTTCGGATACCAGAGCTTTGCTTAAGGTTTAGCTCCTGCCTGAATTCTTTAAATTTCAAGACTTTACCTGTATGGGAACCTGGACTTCTGCTGAGAGGAGAAAGGGAGAGGGCCCCATGGCCCTCAGTGCTGGTAGGACCCAAAGCAGAATCAGAGGAGCAGGTATAGGAATTGAAGGCAGGAAACTGCTGTAGATTCTCCAGGGGAATGTGGACTTCAGGGTCTGCAAAGGAAAGCAACAACAATAAGTCCACTTACTTAATTCCTCAACATTTTTTCCAACACTTAAGGACAGCCAAATAGCAGAATCTTTAAGGATCCAGAGGATATGGATTGGAGGATATTGTAAAAATTGCATTTACTGTAATTTTCATTCCAAAATGTCTGTTTTAACATAAGCCATGATGGGCCTGGTTGTAATTCTAGCACTCAGGAGGATGAGGTCAAAGCCAGCCCAGGGAACCAAGCACAGTGGGGAAGGGGCTGGCTCTAGTGGAGGAAGAATCATTGTCCAACAAATGGAAGGCCTTAAATTCAATCTTAATACTGTAGAAAAAGAAAACCCTAAACCAACCAAACAGCAATAAGGCCAAACAAAGCAGCTCACAGTCCTGTAGTCCTAACTACCAGGGAGGCTGAAATCACCAAGACTGCAATTTGAGAAATGTCTAGGCAGAAAGTCTGCAAGTTCCTATTTCAACCAATAAAAAAGGCTGGATGTGGTGGTATACAACTCTCATTGAGAAGTATAAATAAGAGGGTCAAGGTCCAGGATAGGGCTGGGAATGTGGCTTAGTGATACTGTGTTTGCCTAGCACACATGAAACCCTGGGTTCAGTTCCTCAGTACCACATAAACAGAAAAAGCTGGAAGTGGTGCTGTGGCTCAAAGTGTGAGAGAGCTAACCTTGAGCAAAAGGAAACTCAGAGACTAAGTTCAAGCTCCAGGACTGGCCAAAAAAACAAAACAAAACAACAACAAAAAAACGGCCCAAGACAGACTAGGAAAAAGTGAAACCTCTGTTTGGAAAGTAATGAAAGCAAATAACATTGGCCAAGGGCTGGGGGTATGGCTTAAGTGGAAGAATGCCTACCTAGAAATTGTAAGGGCCTGAATTCAAATTCCAGTAATGCCATGCATGCACATGCAGGTACACACACACACACACACACACAACCTGTTCTAACTTCATAATTAAAATGGGTGATAAACATAACCATTATATTGTGCTCTCTACTTACCTAAATATTTTTGTAACAAAAAAGCTAAGGCAAAATCTCCTGTTCCTGGCAAAGGTTGGGGCATATCCCTGTAACCCAGCACTTATTTGGGAGGCTGAGGAGAATCAGCTGAACTCAAGAATTCAAGGCTTGCTGGGTACTAGTGGCTCACACCTATAATCCTAGCTGCTCAGGAGGCTGAGGTCTGAGAGTCCTGGCTCAAAGCCAGCCCAGACAGGAAGTCTATGTGAGACTGTTATCTCCAATTAACCACTAGAAAACCAGAAGGGGCACTGTGGCTCAAAGTGGTAGAACACTAGCCTTGAGCAAAAAGAGCTCAGGGATAGCACTCAAACTCTGAATTTAAACCCCATGACCAAAACAACAACAACAATAAAAACCCACTAACAATTCAAGACCAGCCTAAAGATTAAGAAGTAAAATAAACCTCATAAGTTGGGTGCTGATAGCTCATGCCTGTAATCCCAACTACTCAGGAGGCTGAGATCTGAGGATTGCAGTTCAAAACCAGCGTGGGCAGAAAAATGCAGTGACACTCTCCTCTTCAATTAACCACTAGAAAACTGGAAGT
This sequence comes from Perognathus longimembris pacificus, assembly GCF_023159225.1. Lineage (NCBI taxonomy): Eukaryota > Metazoa > Chordata > Mammalia > Rodentia > Heteromyidae > Perognathus > Perognathus longimembris. The sequence continues at coordinate 81,087,912 of NC_063163.1, forward strand.
GGCACTGTGGCTCAAAGTGGTAAGAGTGCTATCTTGAGCAAAAGAGCTCAGGGACAGTGCCCAGGCCAAGTTCAAGGCAAAATAAATAAAATAAAAAGGAAAACCCTTTTCCTGAAACATTTGTTTCTCGTTTCTCAAAGTTCAGTTACTGTGCCAAATAGCAAAGTGCAAGCAGCCCAAGTATATACTGATTCCACTTTGAGAAGAATTTATAGTGTCTGCTATATCATACAGAATCTTAAGAACTAGATGCTTTCCCCAGCCAAGGACTCAAATCTTTATTTTCTGTTGTATAACTAGGCCCTCAGTTACATGAATCCTCTGGATTCAATGACGTTTATGCTAGAGAATCAGATCCAAAGATTGTGCTGTACTGGTAACATGAGTTCTCAAAGCTGTAATTTCTTTCATGTACTTCCTAGCTTGTCAAAGTCTGTGCTTCATCAGACACTCCTCGTACTATGTGGTACTGTCCCTTAAATAGTCAGGAGTGAGCTGGGCGGTGATGGCTCATACCTGTAATCCAAGCCACTCAGAAGGCTGAGATCGGAGGATTCCAGTTCCAAGCCAGCTTGGGCAGCAAAATCCAAGAGGCTCTTATCTCCAATTAACCCACCAGAAAGCCAGAAATTGTGCTGTGGCTTAAAGTAGTAGAACACTACTAGCCTTGAGCAACAGAGCTCAAGGACAGCACCCAAGTCCCCAGTTTAAGCCCCACAATCAACAACAACCAAGTAAGAAAAGCAGGGGGATACCCATTATACACAGCACACAGGAGTCTAGCACTCCTAGCACATGTCCAACTCCTTCTTCCTGAAACAGTGAATCTAATCTTCACTTTTTTTTTACTATCTACTGTGTATACTTTGACCCATTCAAACTAATTAACTATTCAATCAAGCATACAAAGCAATTACTGTCCTAACTCACAGGTCTATGAATTGAAGAAAACAAACCAGGTAGTCTGGCTCCAGGTCCACAGCCTCTACACAATGACATATGGCACAAGTACTCAAAGGTAAGACTTCCTGAACGTACACTTGCCCTGCTTCTTGTTCTCCTCCATTTCAATCCTGCGCTCTCGGCGGCGTTCCTCCCGAGCCTTCTTCTGGCGCTGGCGCTTCCTCTTCTCAATGTCATCTGTAGATTGGCCAAATCTTGAGAAGGCAGTCCTTAGGGCACCTGGACTGTTCCCCAATAACTAGTAACAAAGCCGAAACTAGTGGGTCCAACTGAATAGATGATCGCATGGAGTGTTTCAGGAAGAACTGACTCATGATACAGTTCCTCAAAGTCTCCACCCACACTGGTTTCTGGCCTAAACTGAATCCCACTACAGGTGCAAAATAGGAACTTTCTTACCTGAGAATATCTCTAGGGTTTCCTTAGAGACCACAGGAGGCTGCAGAGCCAGTTCGCAAATGCTGAACTCACAGGTGAGTGGCAAGTGGGAGAGATATCTATGACGCTGTCGAACATCCTATGTTGAAATTAAGACCAGCACTTGAGAGTGAAGGGTCTCAAGCCAGATTTCCAACAGTTTATACAGATTCACAGAGAGCCCTGGGACCCAAAAGATTGGTGCTCAAGTTATAACTACTTTGAAAAGCCAAAAAGAAACTGATTTGGGTACAATAAGACAGAACCACCAACTAAATCCAGAGTTTTTTCCGGATTGTGCTCAAGTGAACAAACTGAGCCCAGTAACAAATTATCTATAGCTAATCAGCCACTTCTGATTTTCTAGGATGTACAATTGAGAACAGAGAGTTGGGAGAAAAAAGCAAAACAACAAAAACAAAACAACTCTGGGATCCAATGACAGAACTAATGGTAACTAGGAGAAATGTTATTTCCCTACAGAATGAAGTCTAGCTTGAAACAGGGAAAGATAAATCACATTAACTTGTTATTAATCTTCTCTGAATATGTTTGATGGAAAGCTGACAGTACTCCAAGTCTCTAATTTTAAGGCTTCTAACAAATTTGTGATCAATACTGAGTAATTCCCAAAGAGTAAAAATCCACATATGTAAACTATTAGGCTATAATTCAGAGTTATCTGCTAAGCTACAAATATACTTTAAGCCTGTGTAACCTGGCTTACAGCCTCCAATGAGTTTCAATTTTTTTCTTTTTTCTTTTTGTTGGGCTTGAACTAGGAGCCTGGGCACTGTCCCTGAGCTCTTTTGCTCAAGTCTAGCACTCTACCACTTGGAGGCACAGCACCACTAGTGGTTAATTGGAGGTAAGATGTCTCACAGACCTCCTACCTGACCTGGCTTCACACCACGACCCTCAGATATTAGTCCCCTGAGTAACTAGGATTACAGATATGAGCATCCATCAAGTTCTCAATCTTTATGGACATTTCTACCAAGCAACAAGTAAGAGAAATAAGCACAAACTCCATCTTGAACAACAACAAATAATCCTGGGGGGCAAGGAAGCAATGTAAACTGACTTACCAAGCTCTGTCACAGTAAAGGAGAAGCATCTAACTTTAAAAAGAAAAAAAAATTCACAGCACCATCACCAACAAAAACCAAAAACCAAAACCATATGTAAGCCTGATGTTGTAGCACAGTGATAGAACACGTGCCTAGCACATTCAAGACCCTAGTCTGATCCCAAGCATTATAAAAACAACAACAGATAAAACCTTGAGAGGCCTACCAAAAGAAAATTAGGTTAGCTATTCCCTACCCCTCCCTCCTTACCTCAGACATGGAATATCCAGCGATCTCTACTACAGTTGCTGAGATCTTCTCCGGGCTCTGCTCCAGGCTGCCATATTCCCGCACAAGGCAGCGCACATTCACAGGATGCAGGAACATATGCTGGCCGTCCTCCGCTGAAGACAAAAGCTACATCACATGCCAGTTTCTTTTTTTTTTGGGGGGGGGGTGGTCATTACTAAGGTTTGAACTCAGGAGCTTTGCTTTGCTCTTGCTAGGCAGGTGCTTACCCTTAAACCACACTTCCACCCCGCACAACCATTCTAGGACAACATATGTTGTCCTAGACAGTCCTGCCACTACCTCTCTTGGCTAAAAGGCTCCATAACCCAAACCCCAGGACCTAGTAGATATCTTTCCTGCGCAGAAGGCCAGGTTATCCTTTGCAAACACCTCTGTGGCAACCAGCCCTCCCGCTCAGGCTCTCTCACCTTGATAAAAGTAGTAACAAGGAGAGGTGCTCAGGTGTGTGAAACCTGGTTTGGCGATGGGCTCCTGCTGACCAGACTCGGTACAAATGGTCCTCTCCCCAAGATTGTCATCTGCTAACTCTGAGTCTTCACAGGTCTCTGACAATCCCTCAGGCTCAGACACTCCTTCCTCTTCTTCTACCAGAGGCAGAGCAAGAGGATGAGGAGAGTCCAGAGAACAAACTTCTGTGGTTTCTTCATCAAAAGCAGAAAGATACTCTAGCATGCCCTGTTGGAACAAACTCTAGGTCAACACAAAGTTATGTGTTGTTTTCAAACAGTAATGTGGCAAAGACAAGGGTGAGAAGCCTCCTGGATATTTATCTGAGCTCCCAGTTACTGATTTAACACCTCAAGCAAAAAAAACAGCAATGAGCATACAGGAATCCTGAGTAATAGTCCCTTATGTCCCAAGAAGTTCAGATCTCACAACAGTACATTTGAGGAATGACAGCCATTTCAGCTGTAACGGGCAACACTGACCTTCCTTGGTTGGAAAACAGATTCCTTCGCCAAGGGAGCCATCAGCACCAGATGTTCTAGAGCAGCCATGACGCCAGTGACCTCCCCTCTGCTTTCAGCCAGTCCTGACAGAGCCTCTTCCCGAGTCTAAGGCCACCAGGAAGAAGATCAGAAGAAGGTAAGTCTCCAAAAACACACTCATTTTGAAGGGTAAGGACTTAGAATTGCCTCTCTCAACAGGAGAAGTAACTAAACCCAAGGAAAAGAGCTTTACTTAGTTTCTTAAAACCATCACTTGTTGGTGCTGGGAAAATGGCCTAGTAGTAGAGTGCTTGCTTTGCATACATGAGCCCTGGGTTCAATTCCTCAGCACCACATATATAGAAAAAGCCAGAAGTGGCGCTGTGGCTCAAGTGGTAGAGTGCTAACCTTGAGCAAAAAGAAGCCAGGGACAGTGCTCAGGCCCTGAGTTCAAGCCCCAGGACTGGCAAAAAAAACAAAAACCAAAAAACAACTCACTTGTTGAAGGAAACAGGTAGCAAAAACACATAGTAGGGCTGGGAATATGGCCTAGTGGCAAGAGTGCTTGCCTCATATACATGAAGCCCTGGGTTCGATTCCCCAGCACCACATATATAGAAAACGGCCAGAAGTGGCACTGTGGCTCAAGTGGCAGAGTGCTAGCCTTGAGCAAAGAGAAGCCAGGGACAGTGCTCAGGCCCTGAGTCCAAGGCCCAGGACTGGCATTAAAAAAAAAAAATAGTACACATGTACAGCAGCTCAATCCTATTAATTGAGATACAGAGATTAGGGGAATAGGGTTCAAGGCCAGTCTGGGCAAAAATGTTCAAGACCAATCACTAGTCGGCATGCTCCTGACATCCCAAGCTAGAGAAGAAGCACAATGGCTGGGTGGAGCTGCATATACTTATAATAGCAACCTAGAAAGGCACTAACAAGATCACAGTCCAGGGCTGGGAATATGGCCTAATGGCAAGAGTGCTTGCCTTGTATACATGAAGGTCTGGGTTCAATTCCCCAATACCACATATATAGAAAACGGCCAAAGTGGCTCTGTGGCTCAAGTGGCAGAAGGCTAGCCTTGAGCAAAAAGAAGCCAGGGACAGTGCTCAGGCCCTGAGTCCAAGGCCCAGGACTGGCAAAAAGAACAAAAACAAAAACAAGATCACAGTCCAGACCAACCTGGCCATAAAAGCAAAAACTTATCTTGAAAATAACTAGTGCAAAAAGGGACTGGCAGAATGGCTCAAGTGGTAGAGTACCTGCCCAGCAAATGTAAGGCTCTTGGTTCTAACTCCAGTAATAAAAAAACAAAAACACAAAGGTTGATACCAACACAGGATAGGTGCTACTTGAATCAATCTCTGATTCTGACAACACTACAAAAAAGCTTCCTGAACAAAAATCCAAGAATGTAAAGCTAGCTTTTTAGTTCTGAAAAGTGCTCAGAGCTGGGTGCTCATGGCTCATGCCTATAATCCTAGCTACTCCGGAGGCTGAGATCTGAGCTCAATGTTTGAAACCAGCCCAGGCAGGAAGTACATGGAACTCCTTATCTCCAAGAAACTGCCAAAAACTCAGAAGTAGAGCTGTGGCTCAAGTAGTAGAATGCCAATGCCAGCCTTGAGCAAAAAGAAGCTCTGGAACAGGGCCCAGACCCTGAGTTCAAGTCCCAAGACTAGGAAAAAAAAAAAAAAAAAAGAAAAAAAAGAGTTTGAGTTGAGCACAGGTGGCTCACACTTATAATTCAGCTACTTAGAAAGGCTGGGACATAAGAATAGGGGTTCAAAACTAGTCAGAGGAGATAAATTTGAGAACTCTTATTCTCCAATTAACCGGCAAAAAGCTAGAAGTAGAGCAATGGCTCAAGTGGTCGAAAGGTAGTCATGAGAAAACAAGTAAAGAGAGCACAAAGGCCCATGTTCAAGTCCCAGTAATGGCACCAAAAAAAGAAAAAATATTTTAACCTATGCTTTCATGTCTAGAAAGGACATAAAAAGCCTCCTTTCCTTTCTCTCTCATCACCATAAAGTCCAGTACAGAGTGGCATTTCAAGCCATTCTCTGCCTATTAGCTTTAGTATAGGCTGCCCATCTGTCCCCTATTCCCAAACATAGAGTTAAAAACATCTCTGGTTTTTAAGTTTTCAATAAATTCTTTACCTTGAGCTCCTGGATAGCTGCCTCAATAAAGCAAGACTCGGGAGTGTGCTTCTCTTCTGCCAGCTGCTGCTGCAATGCTACTTTCTCTTCCCAAACCACCCGGTGCAATACCTGCTCCTTAGAGGCCAACAGCAGCTTAGAATACTGGCTGTGCTGTTCATCTGCAAGAAAGCCAGCAAGATCACAAAAATGAGACTAATACTTTATTGCCGGGTGTCAGTGGCTCACACCTGTAATCCTAGCTACTTGGGAGGCTGAGATCTGAGGATCATGGTTCAAAGCCAGTCCAAGCAGAGAAGTAGTGAAACATATCACCAGTTAATCACCAGAAAACTGGAAGTGGAGCTGTGGCTCAAAGTGGTAGAGCCTTGAGTGACAGAAGCTCAGTGACAGTGCCCAGGACCTAAGCTAAAGGTCTTTTTTTGGGGAAAAAAAAAGATTACAAGGGGGTAGGGAATGTGGCTTAGTGGTAGAGTGCTTAAAGCATGCATGAAACTCTGGGTTCAAGTCCTCAGTACTACACAAACAAAATAAGCAATAAGTGGCACTGTGGCTCAACAGGTAGAGGTAGCCTTGAGCAAAAGCAGCTCAGGGACACTGCCTAGGCCCTGAGTTCAAGCCGCAGAACTGGCAAAAAAAATTAAAAAATAATAATTATACATATGTATGCTGAAAAAAGGCTACAATTAACATTCTGTAGCACCTTTGGGAGATTATCATGAATAACTGATTTCTTTTACTTCCCTCTCATAGATTTCCTAGGTTTCTTTTTTCCTTTTGTTCTGGAGTGGGGATTGAACCCCTGGGCCTTGTGCATCCTTGGCAAGCAATCTACTACTAAGCTACATTCTCAGAGCTTGCTTTTTTGTTTTGGGATTTTTTTTTTTCCAGTCCTGCGGCTTGAACTCAGGACTTGGGCACTGTCCCTGAGCCTCTTTGCACTCAAGCGTAGCACTCTACCACTTCAGCCACAACACTGCCACTTCTGTCTTTTTCTGTGTATGTGGTACTGAGGAATGGAACCTGGGCTTTCATGCATGCTTGGCAAGCACTCCACCAGTAGGCAACATTCCTAGCCCCCATGTTAATCCCCGCCCCCCCCCCCCCGCCACTCCCGTCAGTCAGTCAGTCAGTCATAGTCCTTGAACTCAGGTCCTGGGCGCTGTCACTGAGCTTAGTTTTTTGAGACCAGTTCTTATATGTAGCATAGACTAAAACAGCTTGCCCAAAGATTAAACTTCTGATTCTCTACCAGTAGCCACATTCCCAGCCCCAATCCAATACTCTTAAAGGGTAAACTCAGAATTATCTACCCCCAAATTAATGAGAACTCACCTCCTAGATGAATAGGATGGTCTACATTCATCCACTTGGATTTGGGCAAGGCCACCAACACTCCTTTCTCCCTCTTCATCAGCTGCATTGTAATGGTATCACCAACAACATACTGACGTGATTCTGTGGCGACAACACTGCAAAAAGGACATTTAGATGAAGTAGAGCAAGACGTTAGCAAACTGAGTCTACCCTAGTAAAGACCTTAGTCTTACCTCTTGAGATCCTTCTTATGCACAGAACTGTAACAAATGGGACATTTACTCCAGGTCTTCTCACTCAATGAAAGATAATGCAGGATGCATGCCCAACAGAAGATGTGTCCGCAGCGGGTTATCTTGGCTGCAGTAGGTGGATAGAGGCATATTGGGCAAGATGGCACTTCATGGCTACAGATGCGCTGAAACAAAATGCCACCATAATTTCAGAACTGACCAGGGGTATCAAAGTTAAAAACCTCAGCCTGTCTTTTGTCATCTCATCCCTATTCAACATGTTAAAATTATTTAACAATGCAGGTATAAAGGATGATAGCACTTTAAGAAAATTATTTACTAAATTGTATCTCACTTTCAAAACCAGTAAGTATGCACAGAGAGAATGGTTAACAGAGGACCAGAAGTAAATCTGCCAACAATCTACCAATAACTTCCAAAGAACTTTTGCTTTATGTGTCTATTTTTTTTTTTTTTTTTGCCAGTCCTGGGGCTTGAACTCAGGACTTGGGCACTATCCTTGAGCTTCTTTTGTTTAAGGCTAGCACTCTACCACTTGAGCCACAGTGCCACTTCTGGCTTTTTCTATTTATATGGTACTGAGGAATCAAACCCAAGGCTTCATGTGTGCCAGGCAAGCACTCTACCACTAAGCCACATTCCAGCCTCTATGTTTCTATTTTTAGAGAACTTCTGCATTTTATTTTATTTTTTTGTCAGTCCTGGGTCTTGGACTCAGGGCCCTCAGACTCCTGTCCCTGGCTTCTAGGCTTCTTTTTGCTCAAGGCTAGCACTCTACCACTTGAGCCACAGTGCCACTTCTGGCTTTTTCTGTTTATGTGATGCTGAGCAATCGAACCCAGGGCTTCATGCATGCTAGGCAAGCACTCTACCACTAAGCCACATTCCCAGCCCGTTTCTATTTTTAACTGGTATGTATTAAGCTAAATAGGCCTTCTATGTCATTCTCAGGTGGTTTTATGAATTCTCATAAAACAAAAAACAAAACACCTGCCATTCTCAAAGTGATTCTACATCAGTTACACTGTTAGGACCAGCAAGGACATACTTTAACTTCAGTTGGAAAGAAACATAAAAGTGGCTTTGGCAGAAACTGCTCTGTAGCTATGTATATATGATCATATAAGATGAGGATAAGCAAAAACAACTCCAGAGAAGGACAAAGGAGGATTCTACTGTTGATGTTATCTTTAAAGTTCTAGGTGAATTTCCAGTGACGTACCCTACGTGGTTACTGTATACGATTTTGGTACACTGGATATTGTATATATGCCTACCTGACCTAGGGAAGGGAAAGAAAAATGAAGGTGTAAGATATCACAAGAAATGTATTCACTGCCTTATTATGTAACTGTGCCCCTTTGCACAACACCTTGTCAATAAAATTTTAAAAAAAGAAGAAAGAAGGGGCTGGGGATATGGCCTAGTGGCAAGAGTGCCTGCCTCATATACATGAGGCCCTGGGTTCCATTCCCCAGCACCACACATATAGAAAACAGCCAGAAGTGGCACTGTGGCTCAAGTGGCAGAGTGCTAGCCTTGAGCAAAAAGAAGCCAGGGACAGTGCTCAGGCCCTGAGTCCAAGCCCCAGGACTGGCAAAAAAAAAAAAAAAAAAAAAAAGAAGAAGAAGAAAGAAAAGAAACTGCGCTGCAGCCAATGAGGCAAGTCCTTTTAACTGAGTTCGGCAAGCTTGATCAGGAAGGAACTATAGTCCCTCGCAGGGTTCCTGCTTACATCCCCAGAGAGGGCTTGGTGTAGAGAGGACTGTTTATATACCTTCAGACCAAAGCTTTTCATATCCTATGCCTGCAAACCAGTGTCAACTAGATCTTAAATGAATTCTGGGAGGAAGCAGGAACTGACCCCTGAGAACTATCTACCCACAAGGCAGGCAGAAAAGGCTATCAGTAGTACACATGGCCAACAGCTGCTGTGTCACCACCTTCTCTTTTTTAGTTCTCTCCCATTAACTTACAAGTTTGTCTGAGCTACTCACCACTTGTTCCACAAAGTCCCAGTTGACTAAGGTATCAGGATCAGCAAAATGTGCTGTGTAGTCTTGGTCTTCAGATACCACAAACTGGCAGCTAGAAATAGCAAGGAAGACAACAAAGAGGCAGAGTGTTCACAATCACCAGGTCCTTAGCAGCAATCTATCATCTCGTCACTTAGAGCGCTGGTTCAATCTAATCCAATCTAATTGAGCAGAAGTACAAACCTATAAACTGTTCTTTATGCTTCCTAACCCAGCCAAGTTCCTTTGAATTAAAGTAAGTCTAAGTCGATGCTACCTCCAGCAGCAATAAACTAATTCCTCCTTCAAACCTTGGGAACCCAAGAACATGGCTTATCTTCAAGGGAATAGAAAACTGTGCTCAATCATTTGAGACCAGTTTATATAAAGTATACACAGAAGGGCTGGGAATATGGCCTAGTGGCAAGAGTGCTTGCCTCGTATACATGAAGCCCTGGGTTCGACTCCTCAGCACCACATATAGAAAAGGCCAGAAGTGGTGCTGTGGTTCAAGTGGCAAAGTGCTATCCTTGAGCAAAAAGAAGCCAGGGACAGTACTCAGGCCCTGAGTACAAGCCCCAGGACTGGCAAAAAATAAAATTAAAAAAATAAAGTATACACAGGAACCAGAGGCATGGCGCTCAAGTGGTAGAGTGCTAGCAATGGCACCAAAAGAAAAAGAGAAAAAAACAACGTATAATAAAGACAGCAGTTAATTCAGTCTACAGCCAAAGTCAAATCTTACAACTAGGGCTGGGGATATGGCCTAGTGGCAAGAGAGCTTGCCTTGTATACATGAGGCCCTGGGTTCAATTCCCCAGTACCACATATACAGAAAACGGCCAGAAGTGGTGCTGTGGCTCAAGTGGCAGAGTGCTAGCTAGCCTTGAGCAAAAGGAAGCCAGGGACAGTGCTAAGGCCCTGAGTTCAAGGCCCAGGACTGGCAAAAAAAAAATATATATATATATATATATATATATATGCCAAGCATTTCAACTTATCATTCAATTCACATTTAAGAAATTCCCTCTCGGAGAAATGGAAGAAGATTTTTTTCTTTGTTGGAAGTTGTTTTTGCTTTCTTTTCTGTTTTGTTTGTTTGCTTATCTGTCTTGGGGAGTATGGGGGGGCACAGAAATGGAAGGACAAAGTGTAAACAAATGCAGCAGTTGTACTTATTATTAGACACTATGTTGAAAATGAACTATACAACCTGTGGGTGGGAATGGGAGGGAAAAACTGGGAGAGATGGGGTGACACTGTCCAAATGAAATGTAATCTTTACCTGACTTATGTAACTGTAAAAGCCTTCTGTACATCACCTTTATAATAACAAAATTAAATTTAAAAAAATCTTAAAGAAATCTCCTGGCTTGGGGCTGGAAATATGGCCTAGTGGTAAAGTGCTTGTCTCATATACATGAAGCCCTGTGTCCGATTCCTCAGCACCACATATATAGAAAAAGCCAGAAGTGGCACTGTGGCTCAAGTGGCAGAGTGCTAGCCTTGAGCAAAAAGAAGCCAGGGACAATGCTCAGGCCCTGAGTTCAAGACCCAGGACTGGCAAAAAACAAAACCACACAAAAACAAAAAAAAGAGCTTGCCTTGTATACATGAAGCCCTGGGTTCAATTCCTCAGCACCACATATATATAGAAAAAGCCAGAAGTGGCCCTGTGGCTCAAGTAGTAGAGTGCTAGCCTTGAGCAAAAAGAAGCCAGGGACAGTGCTCAGGCCCTGGGTTCAAGCCCCAGAACTGGCAAAACAAAAAACAAAAAACAAAAAACAAAAAACGGGGAGAAAAAATCTCCTGGCTTGGTATAGTGATACATGATTTCAATCCTAGCACTCCAGAGGTTAAGACAGGAGGATCCAGAATTGAGATCAACCTAGGCTACACAGTCAAGCCCTCTTTTTTTTTTTTTTTTTTTTCTGCCAGTCCTGGGGCTTGGACTCAGGGCCTGAGCACTATCCCTGGCTTCTTTTTGCTCAAGGCCAGCATTCTACCACTTGAGCCACGGCACCTTTCTGGCTTTTTCTATATATGTGGTGCTGAGGAATCAAACCCAGGGCTTCATGTAAGGCACTCTACCACTAGGCCATATTCCCAGCCTCTCAAACCCTCTTTCAAACAAATAAACAAAAAAATAGGGAATGATGGTATATACTTTTCGTCCCAGCATTCTAGAGGCTAAGGATCAAAAGCTTGAAGCCAGACTGGGCTACAAAGTGAGACCCTATCTCAAAATGTAAACAATGATTTTCCCTTTTGTTCACAAGCTCAATTTATAAAAGTGGCTAATTATCTGAGATTAAAAGTAAAAGAAAAAAAAGGTTCAAATACAGATCTAATTCCACTTTTTCTCTCTCAATATAGTATTAAAGACATTTATTTTGCTTATTTGTTTTATTTTTTGCCAGTCCTGAGGGCCTAAGCACTGTCCCTGGCTTCTTTTTTTTGCTCAAGACTAGCACTCTACCACTTGAGCCACAGTGCCAGATCCGGCTCTTTCTATATATGTGATGCTGAGGAATCGAACCCAGGGCTTCATGTATGCAAGGCGAGCACTTTACCACTAGGCCATATTCCCAGCCCTTAGCGACATTTATCTAGGTATTATATTGATATTAATATCAAGAACATGTAGTTGGAAAGGGAGTGAGAGGTAGGGAAAGGGCAGGGAGAACAGATCAATTAGCTTTCTGCTTAAAACTAGGAAGCCTCCCCCAGGATTCCCAGAGTCTTTGATTTTACTTTCCCCCCAGGAGTAGCAATACTCACTTGGCCTGTAAAAAAAGTTCCTTGTTGAAAGGTTTATGTCCCCACTTGTTCCTTTTTCCCCAGCTGCCATGTCCACTGCCTTCAAAGTGACCTGCCTGGCCACGGGGTTCAAAAGTAAAATTCAACAAGTGGTTCAGGTTGATCTTCTTAGGGCCAGAGAACTGGGCAGGGCTAAACTCTGCCCGCTGAGCCTCTGCTACCTAGAGAGAAGGAGTGTTTTAGATTAAAACACCAATTTACAGCAAGATAAACAGCTCCATTCCTCCTTCAAATATTAACTAAATTAAAACTGGCTCAGAGAATCTTTTTAGAAGTAAGTAAAACCCACCCAAGACCTTAATGAAGTAAAGAGTTTTTAATATCCTACCACCTAAACCATTTACTCTGTCCTGCTAAATGGTAATTTACCATTAAATGACAAGGCCCAGCACCAACCCCTCTGTAGTCATCTTAAAAAGTACAATGGGGCTGGAAATATGGCCTAGTGGTAGAGTGCTTGCCTAGCATGCTTCAAGGCCTGTGTTCTATTCCTCAGCACCACATAAACAGAAAAAGCCAGAAGTAGCACTGTGGCTCAAGTGGTGGAGTGCTACCCTTGAGCAAAAAGCAGCCAGGGACAGTGCTCAGGCCCTGAGTACAAGCCCCAGGACTGGCAAAAATAAGTAAAATAAATAAATAATAAATAAATGTACAACAATGTACTTATTGGGTTAATTTTCCCACACTCCCATAAGACAACTACATGCACACGTTTGTATGTGTGTTTTCTTGTGGGGGATTAAATCCAGGGCCTCACTCATACATGCTGGGCAAATGGCTCTACAGTTGAGTTTAAACTCACCTTCATTTTTGTTAGCTACTTATGTTTTTAATTTTCTCTGGCAAAGGAAATTCAGAGTCACCTCTGGAGGATGCCTACTGGCAGCTGTTAACTAACATAGGTTTCTGAATCCTACCAGAGGACTACAGTCGAAGACAAAATGCTACTCATGGTTAATTAAAACTGACAGAATCAGAACATGTAGGCCAAAAATAAACCCAATCAACAGATTCCAGAGCACTTTAGAAAGTGGTAAGCAACTACAGAAGAAATACCAGTGCACACAAAGATGGAACAATGTCGGGGCTATTTCAGTCTTAAACAATCCCACACTGAAGTGGTATGGATGTGTGTCAAAAGTAGACCAGTAAGCTGGGCGCTGGTGGCTCACACCTGTAATTCTAACAACTCAGAGGCTGAGACCTGAGAATCACAGTTCACAGCCAGCTTGGGCAGGAAAGTCCATGAGACTCTTATCTCTGATTAACCACCAGAAAACAGAAAGTGGAGCTGTGGCTCAAAATAGTAGAGCACTAGCCTTAAGCAGAAGAGCTCAGGGACAGTGCCCATGACCAATTTAAAAAAAGGAGACTAGCGCATTTTCCCCCAAAGCCCGTTTTTCCATTTAATGTCCTAAAACAGGCATACCACATCCTAATATCCTATTTATGGAGAATATTTAGAGCTTTTTTTTTTTTTAACTGTTACAAACTAATGCTTCAATAAGCATATTTGAGACTAGACTTGTGCACATCTGGGCACCTGAAATTTTTTTCAATAAGGATTGAACTAGGGCTGGGAATATGGCCTAGTGGCAAGAGTGCTTGCCTTGTATACATGAAGCCCTGGGTTCGATTCCTCAGCACCACATATATAGAAAATGGCCAGAAGTGGCGCTGTGGCTCAAGTGGCAGAAATGCTAGCCTTCAGCAAAAAGAAGCCAGAGACAGTGCTCAGGCCCAGGACTGGCAAAAAAAAAAAAAAAAAAGTAAGGATTGCACTCAGGGTTTGCTTCATGAATACTAGACAAGCTCCCTACCACTGAGGTACACCCTCAACTCCCAATTATCTCTTTTGAATCTATGGAAGAAATGTCTGGACCAAAGAACATGAGAGTGAGAATGCAAGGGTTCACTGCTTAGTCAAATTTGGATTTTTAGTACAAAGCACTTGCACAAACACGTGACAGATTCTAAGAAGTACCAAGTGGAGGACTCTAGGTGTGAAGTCAAGTTCAGCTATATAGTGAGATCCTGCCTCAAAAGAAAAATAACAAGATAGATATCAGGGACCATGCCTCCTAGCTACTCAGGAGGCTAAGATCCAGAAGGTCATGGTTCAAAGACAGCCTAGGTAGACAAATCTGAGACTCATCTCCAACTAACCAGCAAAAGCAGTAAGTAGAGGTGTGGCTCAAGTGGTACAGCACCAGAAGAGTGAAAAAGCTGGCACTGAGACAGATATAGACAGATAGACCCACACAGAGACATATAATCCAAGTCAGGGCTAGGGTAGACCACCTATCTAAAACTCCAAGTCAAATTACCTAAGTTCTTTTCTTAAATCTCCTAATGGCTTTCTACCTCTCGAAACAAAAGCCAAAATTTATAAAAGGGATCTGCTCCCTCTTCCTAATCTTTGGCTTTATTTCCTACCTCTCCTCCTACTTGCTTCACTTCAATCATATAAAAAAAACAAACACTACCACCTACAATCCCTCTACCTTCTAAGACACTCTTCCTAAACCATATAGAAACCAGACATGGTACAACATATTTGTCATCCCAATATTTGTGAGGCTGAACAAGAAAGATTGAAAGTTTGAGGACAGCCGGGTGTACATAACACACTGAAGGCCACCCTGGCTTTCTTGCTTCATTTAAGTCTCTCTCTAAATCTACCTCTTTGGATAAGCATTCTGAGTCACCTAAAACTTTTGTTACGCCTCATCTCTTAAAACACCACCATCAAATATATAATGTTGTTTCTCCCTCAACTTAGATTATAAATTCCTAAAGGACAAAATAAATATTCTGTTTAATACTGTAATCCAGACTCTTAAAATATACTGGTATGTGGAAGGCAAGTAGTAAATTTCTGGTGAATGGGCAACTTCTTACACATGTACACCAATTAAATATCTTATTATGTATTGAGTGTAGAACATTCAAATGACAGGATAACTAACCAATCTCTTGTTGATAGGCATTTGGCATTTTCTAAATTTTTCCAATTATGAACAGAGCAGTGAATACCTTTGTATATAAATAAGTCTTCACGTACTTACAGGAACCTGTTAACTCCTAAAGTAGAACATTTGAGACTAAGAATAAAACATTTAACATTTTATTAGTGATAACTGTCACTGATGTCATTTTATTACTAAAACCCAAGAGTGGTATGAAAAGTACTATACAGAGTAAGATACTCCATTTGCTACAATTTCTCAACATATGATTATTACATGTCTCTTCCTCCAAGGAAATGTCTGTAACTTCCTTCAGAGGAAGAAAGGAGGCAAAGTTCCACATCCAGTTACTCTTCAACTACATGACTGCAATTTACCTGTTCTTCTTCTTGTTCCTCTCCTTTAGCTACTGAAAAACTGCAGCGGGGTGGGGGGTGGTAAAAATCTAAATCTTATGTTTATGCTCTAGAATGGGCATTCTCAAATTACATACCTCATCTCGTCTTCCACCATTAAAAGAAGAGCTAAAGAGTTTGCTGCTGCCGCCACCCCTTTGAGGAGGCATCTTATTAAAAGTTTTGCTTTTCTGTGAATTGGAGCGACGGGACTGGTTGCTAAAATTTTCATTTTTGGGGTAGGAAGGTTCACGTTTGCGATTGTAACGTTTGGATCCATTTGAGTTCTTTCCATCTGAAAGCAAAAACAAACCAGAAAATGTTAAAAAAAAAAAAAAAAAAGACATATACACACACACACACACAATTTTTTTTCTACCAGTAGCAAAATATGGCAATAATGCTGTGTTTAAATAAGGGAAAACAGGCGTTTCCATAACTTCTAAGAAATCTAGATTTAGGACACAGAGCTTATTAGCTCTTTGAGCAAATAGCATTTTTTTGTTTCAAATGTTAAAGCCCAATGAGTCCTCTCAGTACAATATACTGTAGATCAAATCACAAAGATTCCAGTCCCAAGTGTCTTCAGAGTGAGGAACGTTCAGCCTACAGGCTATATAAGGCATGATAAATCATTTGTTTTGTCCTTGGTGAGGTAACCATAGGCAGGACTCAAAACTTAATAAATGTAAGGGGCTGGGAATGTGGCTTAGTGGTAGAGTGCTTGCCTAGCATGCATGAAGCCCTGGGTTCAAATCCTCAGTATCACATAAACAGAAAAAGCCTGAAGTGGTACTGTGGCTCAAGTGGTAGAGTGCTAGCCTTGAGCAGAGAGAGGCTCAGGGAGAATGCCCAGGCCCTGAGTTCAAGCCCCAGGACTGGCAAAAAAAAAAAAAAATATATATATATATATATATATATATATGAATGACATGATAAAGTATATGACTATACACACATACAGTGAGACCAAAGGAGGATACTCTTAGAAATTCAGAAGTGCAATCAATGTCTATGTGCCTCTGATCATATAACATATTTATCAAAACTAATATTTAATATTTATCTTCAATAAACTACTAAAAAAAAGCTGGACATGGAGTTGTGGCTCAAATGGTAGAGTGCTAGCCTTGGGCAAAAGCAGCTCAGGGACTGCGCCTAGTCCCAGAGTTCAAGCCCCAGGGCCAGCACAAAGAAAACAAAGAAGTTGCCAGTAATGCCAGTGCTGGTAGCTCACACCTGTAATCCTAGCTACTCAGGAGGCTGAGATCTGAGGATCACAGTTCAAAGCCAGCCCATACTAGAAACTCCAAGACTCTTTTCTCCAATAAACTTTTTTTAAAAAGCTCTAAGTGAAGCTGTGGTTCTAGCAGTAGAATACTAGCCCTAAGCTAAAGAAGCTCAAGGGAAGCACTCAGGACCTGAGTTCAAGCTCAGACTGGTCGTGCGTGCATGTACACACATCCTAACAACTACATATGAGATGGTGTGATGTAAAGAAAGCAGATCATCCCAGAAACATAGCCAGGCCTTCACCTTTCAGCAACCCTTAAATCAGTTAGGGACAGTGACAAAGAGTTTACTCTAACGGTGTAATTGAAGCCAAGAGTGGTGGCACATTCCTGTAATACCAGCCAGCACTGGGGATACTGAAACATGAGGAATGAATTCCAAGCCAGCCTGAGCTACATAAATTAAGTGTAAAACTCAATGGCAAAGGACTTTCCTATCATGCTAATGGAGGAGTTCAATTCCCAACACTGGATAAAAAAATAAAATAGAAAAATTAGGAGACAGAGGGCTGGGAATATGGCCTAGTGGCAAGAGTGCTTGCCTCATATTCATGAAGCCCTGGGTTCGATTCCCCAGCACCACATATATAGAAAATGGCCAGAAGTGGCACTGTGGCTCAAGTGGCAGAGTGCTAACCTTGAGCAAAAAAAAAAAAAAGAAGCCAGGGACAGTGCTCAGGCCCTGAGTCCAAGGCCCAGGACTGGGAAAAATAAAAATAAAAAAGGAAAATTAGGAGACAGAACCCAGACTAACTTTTTGGTACTAAAAATAATCTCAGCCACACACCAATGGTTCACGCCTGTAGTCCTAGCTACTAAGGAGGCTGAGATCTGAGGATGGTGGTTCAAAACCAGCCCAGGCAAGGAAAATCCCTGAGACTCTTATCTCCAATTAACCACCAGAAAACCATAAGTGGCACTGTGGCTCAAAATGGTAAAGCACTAGCCTTGAGCAAAAAGTTCAGGGAGAACGCTCAGGCTCTGACTTTAAGCCCCAGAATCTGAAAGGAGGGTAGGAAAGAAAGGAGGGAGGGTCACACTGCTGGGCACCAGTGGCTCACACCTACAATCCTAGCTACTCTGGAGGCTAAGATCTGAAGATCCAGGTTCAAAGTTTGCCTAGGCAGGAAAATTTGAGACTCTTATCTCCAATTAACCATCAGAAAACCAGGAGTGGAACTGTAGCTAGCTCAAAGTGGTAGAGCACTAGCCTTGAGCAGAAAAGCTCAGATAGCACCCAGGCCCAGAGCACAAATCCCAAGACCAAAAAAAAAGAAAAGAAAAGAAAAAAAAAATCATGCTTAGGAGTAGAACACATTCTTAGCATGTTCAAGGCCCAGAGCTCAATTCCCAACACTGCCAAAAAATAAAGAAAAATAAAACATATCTCCCAAACATTATTATCTAAGCTGATCTGACATTTGACTCTTAACTGTTGCTTTTTTTTTTTTCAAGAGAGCCATCTTGGCTATACACCAGTGATTCATGCCTGTATCCTACTTTATCAGGAGACTCACATGCATAGGGTCATGGTCCAAAGGCAGCCTGGGCAGATTTAAATATATGAAAGACTCTTGGGCTGGAGGCATGGTTCCAGCTGTGAGCAAGCACAAGGGCCCTGAAGTTCAAAGTTCAGTGGCTCACACCTGTAATCCTGAGAATCATGGCTTGAAGCCAGCACAGACTCCTATCTCCAATAAACTACTCATGAAAAGCCAGAAGTATCGCCGGCTCAAGTGACAAAACGCTAGCCCTGAGCAGAAAGAGGCTCAGGGACAGCAGTGCTTAGACCCTGAGTTCAAACCCCACAACTGCCCCTCCCCCTGCAAAAAAAAAAAAAAAGTCAAATACCAACCAAAAAAGGGAGGCAAGCATATCACCGAGGACTGTAGCTCAGTTCAGAGTGCTTGCCTACCTAGCATGGGTAAGAAAGACCCTGGGTTTGATCCTCAGCACCACAAAAAGCAAAAGGGTTATCCTGCTCAAGAAAGGTAACTCCTTGGCTTGCTCAGACTCAGGTAAATTCAGATTCTATACTAAAAAGGCCTAATAAATTGACACTCTAGCAAGAGAGCTGTCTTTTTTTTTACTTACTGCCACACTTATAAGGAAACTTTCATAATGCTTACAGAACTGTCTTTGAAGGACACTAAACGTCTCATTTCTAAATCAGATTACAGCAAATGACCACATAAAGATTTATGATTTAGGTGTTAAAATCTCTCTTCTTGTCTCCCATTTACCTAAGAATTCGAAGTCAGACCTCTCACGTGAGAGACTGGCTCTAATCTCTAAACCCAGGCAAGAGGTAGCTAAAACTTGAAGGTACTGTCTGGAACCTAAAGATAAAATTCAGAGTGCTATTTTTGAGATGTTTTTTGACAATTTGCCAGAATATACTACATATCAATAATTCAGCAGTAGAATTCATCCTCCTTTCTCTGGACGGAGTGTAAGATGATATACTTTAGATTTTGGAAAACAAACTTAAAAGATCATGTTCCAGAAAGAAACACATTCTATATTTTCACTTTGTATTTTGTCTTCTCCTTTTTCTTCTTATGTTGTTGTGCTGTGCTGAAGGTTTAAACCAAAATACCAGTATATTTTTAAATCCTCAGGATATTCTTATACCTAGCCACAGTAAAGAATTGCCAAGAATGACTATCAAAGCACAGTCTAAAAGGACAAGATCATTAGCTAAAACCCAGAATTTTCAGAATCAACAAGTCAAAAAAACTTAATCCAGGATCTTAATTATCCCACACATCTTAAATGTAAAGGTCTCTGACAAGCAGCAAGTATATCTCGTCTCTTTACCAAATTAAGGCCTTAAGTTTTCCTGAGTTATTTGGCATCACATTTCTAGCTTTAGTTCTGACAGGTGGCACTGGCCTAGGTCAGAATACCAGCCAGTAAGTTTCTGCTGCTGACTCATGCTGTTATCACAAGCCAGTTGCTTACCTATCATCACAGTGGTAGACAAGCATTTCCAGAGGGATAATGTAAGGACTTACTACAGGATCAACTGAAAACAAATTTAATCAAGCTAAGAGTAGTAATTCTTTTTCTTTTTCTTTTTCTTTTTTTAAACCAGTCCTGGGGCTTGAACTCAGGGCCTGGGCTCTGTCCTTGAGCCTCTGTGCTCAAGGCTCTACCACACTTGAGCCATAGCACCATTTCTAGCTTTTTCTGTTTATGTGGCACTGAGGAATCAAACCCAGGGCTTCATGCATGCCACTAAACCACATTCCCAGACAAATCCTTCCTGTCAAGAGCATTCAGTGGGCTCCAACATGCTAAGTCATATTAACAATCCAAGGACCCTAGCCCTGAGACCTTGAAACTCATAACTTGTCTAAGTGGTTTTACTGAAGACTTCAATCACCACAATTTACAAAGCCATTAAAGCTTGCAGGTCCATTTACAGCAGTGTCATTCCTCAAGGCAGGTTACCCAGTAACCTAGCTTCTGATACCAGAACAACAGGAAGTGTCAGGAATGCATCACACCACAAACCTCAAAATAACTGCTGCATAATGCCTGACCTTCCCTTAACCTCCATGGCAGTACCATTCACCAGAGAGATAGCCAAGATCTTGGCCAGGGGCCACTGCTGCCTATAAATTGACTAGCCTCTCCTCTGCCTCTTTTTACTTTCTTTGCTCTTTCTATATGATTTCCCCCACTAATAAACTACCTCTTCTGCTGGATTACATTAGTAGAACACATTCACTACTCAATTGCTCTGAGAACTGAATTTCAGCCCTAATAAAAAAATAAATCTGTAAGAGGAAAAAAATCAAACAAGAAAAAGAAAGTTGGAAGTGGCACTGAGGCTCAAGTGGTAGAGCACTAGCCTTGAGCTGAAGAGCTCAGGGTACCCATGGCCAGAATTCAAGCCCCATGACCAACCAAAAAACAAAACAAAACAAAACAAAAAGTTTTGTAAATATCTGAAGTAATTAGTCAAAGAAACTGTGATGGGGCCACTCCAACCTGAAAGATCAGGAAAATCCTGGTAATCAAATTACCTTATTTTCTATGTACAAATAAAGGACCAACTAAAACCCACCAAAGAAACTAAGACGCAAGTAAATCATGGATTAGCTGAAAAGCAAGTGACAATTTACACAGTTTATGGAAATCAGAGGGTTTTCCCTTTGCATTGAGGTAGGAAAGGGAGGAAAAAGAGTATTTAAATTAACTAAAAACTTGCTCTTTTCACCTTAGCCACAAGAAAAGGCAAGCTATGCCTTTTCATTTAACCTTCCTGTTCTTCCTTCAAATCATTACTCTGAAATTCAAGAGATCCTTTTTCCAGAGTTCCTTTCAACAATTTCCAAAAGAATCAAGCATATCTATCAAGTGTGGAGTTGGCTTTTGAAATATACAGAAACTTTTTTACAAATTGCATAGAGCCTGAGTCTATCTTCTGGTTCATGGAAACACCTGGAAGTCACCCTGTCAGAGGTCCTGAGTATCTTTGGTACCAACGCTGGTCTTAGTTAACAATATTTTCTCATTTTGGTTTTGGTTTTGAGACAGGGCCTTGTCCTTGAAGTCTCTTATCTTTCTGTCTTAGCCTCCTAAATCAAAGAGACTACAAGCACTAACTACCTTGCCGGCTGCAATGTTCATAAGACAACACTTGTTACCCTATAGATCAGCTTTAAAACTAAACCAGCATGTGGAGTTTTCCAATTTTTTTCATCTCTACATATTCTGACTTTTGTTTTCTGCAAGCTACTCATAATCTGATTGGTAGATACAAACATCTTTCTTTGCTAAGAATACACACTGCAAGAAGCCATAAAAGTAGAAACCAGCCAAGGCAAACAAACACTAAGTAACAAATACACCCCACAAGCTAATGCCACCCAAAGACATACTTGTGTATTTCATGAAATCTAACATAATATCCTTTCATTCAGTTGCTTCCTCTGAAGTTTTCAATTAAGTGTTTAACCGTATAAAAAAAAATCACTTTTTTCTTTTTTGCTGGTCCTAGGGCTTGAAATGGGGGCTAGGCTCTGTCCCTAAGCCTCTTTGTTCATCAAGGCTAGTGTCACTTGTACCACAGCACCACTTCTGGCTTTTTCTACTTATGTGGTACTGAGGAATCGAACCCAGGGATTCATGCATGCTAGGCAAGCATTTTACCACTAAGCCACATTCCCAGCCCAGCAAATCCCCACCCCCCCCCTTTTCTGCCAGTCCCAGGGCTTGAACTCAGGGCCTGAGCAATGTTCCTGGCTTCTTTTTGCTCAAGGCCAGCACTCTACCACTTGAGCCACAGCACCACTTCTGGCTTTTTCTACATATGTGGTGCTGAGGAATCGAACCCAGGGCTTCCTGTATGCAAGGCAAGCACTATACCACTAGGCCATATTCCCAGCCCCAACAAATCACTTTTAAAAGTCAGAATGAAGTGAGCAACTAACAGTCATTCTATACAACTGTTTGAAATGTTAACAATGACAATGACTGGCTTTGGTCAAACTATAAAAGTACTTGGTGCCACACTACAGAGGTGGGTAATTAGTTCCATTCACAACACATTCAAAGCCAAAGACAGGAGTCAAATGCCTCCAACACCTCAGCTTCTTGTTGTTGTCTTATTTGGTTTTTCAGGAGTTTTCACCTATTACTTACAGAGGAATAAACAAGGCATTTATTGTAGCTGACCCATGAATAAATAAATTAGTGGCCTAAAGAGCCCTGGAGCCTAGCACCAGTGGCTCATGACTGTTTCTAGGTACTTGGGAGACTGAGATTGGGCAGATCACAGTTTGAGGCCAGTCCAGGCAGAAAAGTTCTTATACACGCTGGACAGTGGTGCAGGCATGTTATCCTAGCAAACTGGGAAAACCTATAATAGGCAGAGTACAGCCCAGATGTAAACCCTAACAAAAAAAGTATAAAAAAAAAAAAAAAAAGAGGGCTGGCATGCGCCAATGACTCATGCCTGTAATCCTAGCAACTCTGGAGGCTGATATCTGAGGATCATGGTTCAAAGCCAGCCTAGTCAGGAAAGTCCATGAGACTCATCTCTAATAAACCACCAGAAAACCAGAAGTGGCACTGTGGCTCAAAGTGGCAGAGCACTAGCTTTGAGCTGAAGAGCTCAGGGACAGTGCCCAAGCCCCATGATTAAAAAAAAGACTGGAGGGCTGGGAATATGGCCTAGAGGCAAGAGTGCTTGTCTCCTACACATGAAACTCTTGGTTCGATTCCCCAGCACCACATATATGGAAAATGGCCAGAAGGGAAGCCAGGGAAGGTGCTCAGGCCCTGAGTCCAAGGCCCAGGACTGGCAAAAAAAAAAAAAAAAAGAGATTGGAGAAGTGGCTCAATGATAGTGTGTCTGCCTAGCAAGTGTAAGGCCCTTGAAGGCCCTGAGTACCTGAGTACCCTAGTACCATAAAAAAAAAAAAAAAAAAGTTAAAAAAAAAGTCAAGAGGGGCTGGGGATATGGCCTAGTGGCCTCATATACATGAGGCCCTGGGTTCGATTCCCCAGCACCACATATACAGAAAATGGCCAGAAGTGGCGCTGTGGCTCAAGTGGCAGAGTGCTAGCCTTGAGCAAAAAGAAGCCAGGGACAGTGCCCAGGCCCTGAGTCCAAGCCCCAGGACTGGCAAAAAAAAAAAAAGTCAAGAATTCAGTTGAAGAGCTGGGGATATAGCCTAGTGGCAAGAGTGCCTGCCTCGGATACACGAGGCCCTAGGTTCGATTCCCCAGCACCACATATACAGAAAACGGCCAGAAGCGGCGCTGTGGCTCAAGTGGCGGAGTGCTAGCCTTGAGCGGGAAGAAGCCAGGGACAGTGCTCAGGCCCTGAGTCCAAGGCCCAGGACTGGCCAAAAAAAAAAAAAGAATTCAGTTGAAAGCACAGTACCAGTGGCTCACACTTATAATCCTAGCTATCAGGAGGCTAAGATCTAAGGATCATGGTTCAAAGCCAGCCCAGGCAGAAAAGTCTGTGAGATTCTTTTGTTTTGTTTTTTTACCATGGAGCTTGAACTCTGGGCCTAAGCACTGCCCCTGGCTTCTTTTTGCTCAAGGCTAGCACTCTACCACTTAAGCCACAGTGTCACTTCTGGCTTTTTCCATTTATGTGGTGCTGAGGGCTTCATGTATACGAGGCAAGCACTCTACCACTAGGCCATATTCCCAGCCCAAAAGTCTGTGAGATTCTTACCACCAATTAGCCACTCAAAAACCAGAAGTGGAACTGTGGCTCAAAGTAGCAGAGCACTAGCCTTGAGCAAAAAGAGCTCAGGGATGGCAACCAGACTCTGAGTTCAAGACTCAGTGACAAAAAAAAAAAAAAATCAGTTGATGTTGGGCACTTGTGGCTCATGCCTAAAATCCTAGCTACTCTACTTGGTAGTCAGAGATCTGAAAAATCCAAGTTCAAAGCCAGCCAGGACAGAAAAGTCTGTGTGACTCTTATTTCCAATTACCCACCAATAAACTAGAAGCATAAGTGTGGCTTAAGTGGCAGAGCACTAGCCACACTACTGCCACCAAAAACAAAAACAAATACAGCAGTAGTACTCACAACACTATGAGCTACACAACTTATGGCTGGAGATGGGAAAAAAATTGAGGGAACAATTGAGGGCAATGGGGGGGGGGGGGAAATTGAAAGAACAAAGGAAGGGATGACATAGTCCAAAAGAAAAGAATTGTACTCATTAACTGACTTATAAAACTGCAACTCCTGGGGCTGGGAATATGGCCTAGTGGCAAGTGTGCTTGGCTCGTATACCTGAAGCCCTGGGTTTGATTCCCTAGCACCACATATATAGAAAACAGCCAGAAGTGGCGATGTGGCCCAAGTGACAGAGTGCTAGCCTTGAGCAAAAAGAAGCCAGGGACAGTGCTCAGGCGCTACGTTCAAGGCCCAGGACTGGCAAAAAACAAAAAACCTGCAACTCCTCTATACATCACCCTAATAGTAACAATAATAAAAGCTACTCTTAAAAATATAAAAATTGTCCAGACAATTCAACCTTTCTTTTTTTTAAATTTTTATTTTTGTTGATTGTGGGGCTTGAACTAGTCAGGGCCTGGGTGCTGTCTCTGAAGTCTTCAGCTCAAGAGAGCACTCTACCACTTGAGCCACAGCTCCTATTCCGGTTTTCCGGTGGTTAATTAAAGAGTCTCATAGAATTTTCTGTCCCAGCTAGTTTTGAACCGTAATCCTCAGATCTCAGCCTCCTGAGTAGCTAGGATTACAGGTGTGAGCCACCGGTGCCCAGCTGAAACCAAAATTTTTAACGTACATCTACAACTGTGAAGTTAACAATTTTTTTTTTTTTTTTTGCCAGTCCTGGGCCTTGAACTTAGGGCCTGAGCACTGTCCCTGGCTTCTTTTTGCTCAAGGCTAGCACTCTGCCACTTTAGCCACAGCGCCACCTCTGGCCATTTTCTATATATGTGGTGCTGGGGAATCGAACCCAGGGCTTCATGTATGTGAGTCAAGCACTCTTGCCACTAGGCCATATTCCCAGCCCCGTGAAGTTATCAATTTTACTTTGAGAAAATATTCAGACTACTCTCAGCCAAGACCAACACTGACCAAGAAGACTGACTATCCTCTTTTATTTAAAGGAATCTGTAATAAAGCTACACAAGTGCAAAATTCCAAAATTAATCTATACATTTCCTGATCTAGCCTGAGAACTCACATGAATCTATGCTTAATTTGATGCATTATCATGGAGAAAATTGGTTTCCACCTGTGTTCCATAAGCAATCTCTACAAGTCCTTAGCTACATCAGGTAAACAAGTCTGTCATACTCAACATATTACTTCTGAACTGGTCAATACATCTTGCAGTTTGTTTTAAAATTAGCCTTACAGGTTTTTAATCCCCAAATATTTTTAAACAACTGAACCTCTAGATTTAAGGACTCCAAAAATTTCCCTATCTGCACACATCCTTATGCTCACAGGCAATATCTTCCAATTACTGTAAATATAAAGAAAATACAAAAGAGAGCAGAGATTGGTACACAACTTTGAAATAAGATGGGGAATGGTGGACTCTAGATTGTGCCAGTTTCTAACAGCCTTCTCTCTCAATTTGTTCTTTAAAAAGGCACAATTCTTACCTTGCTAAGCAGGTTAATGCCTGGGACACTACTGATAACAGATAAAAATCAGGATAAGCACTCAGTAAATACCAGCTGTTAAAATTATAGTCATGACAAAAGACTGAGAAGCATGACTACAGAAATGACAACAATCTTGCCAGTTAAAGGGCAATAACTGCAGCACAGTACACATACACATACAAAAAGGTATGTTCTTGGTACCTATTAGCAATCTTCTAAGCTTAGTTCACTTAGTATTCTATTAGCTCCCCTTCTACAGATTAAAGAAATTCAACCACTCACTAAAGGTCTGCACCCAAAAGACTGAATGCTTATACTATATGAAACAGAAGGAAGTCATTCTAAGAGGAGTCCCCTTTAACAGAGGCACAGATCTGAGGCCTGAGTAAATAAAAAGACGACTGTCTGAGGAGCCCTTGGGGCCCCACCCTCTCCAGTTTAAACTTGGGTCGCGTTCACTATCCAATTCCAACTCGAAGCGCATTAAAGGATCAAACAAGCTCAGTCGTGGAAGTGACACAGTGGTTCAAGTGGTAGAGTGCTAGCTTTGAGCTGAAGAGCTCAGGGGCAGTGCCCAGGCCCAGAGTTCAAGCCCCACGACCAAACAAAAACAAACAAGCTCAGTCGTAGTTTGGAGAGTAGACCTAAGAGATGAGACAAAGCAGGGTGGTCTTAAGGCCTGATGTAAGGCACATACTGAGGGACCTCAGTTTCCCCATCTGTAAAATGGGCAACATCGCACTTATTTCGTCAGCTATTGTCAGTTAAAAAAAAAAAAAGGACCGGAGTAAACCACACAACACGATTGGTGCTGATTCACTGTAAATAAAGGAAATCAGAGAAAGGGGGGGGGGGGGATGACAGTCGTAGGAAGCTTGGCTTGTCCCCAAGTGACCCACTGCCCTCGGGCTCGCTCTTACCGCTCTTGGGTTTAGACTCGCCAGCCGGCCCAGCCGAGGCGGAGCGGGGCGGCTGTTGCCCTTTGCTGCTGCCCGAAGAGGCGGAGGAGCTGTTGGAGCCGCTGTTCTTGTCCATGTCGGAAGCGCTGGCGGCGGCGTTGGGGGAGCTCAGCGGCATCAACGGGGGCCTCGGCGGCGGCGGCGGTCGGAGCGAAGCGGGCGCGGCGGGGACCCAGGCTCATGGCGTTCAGGGCCGGCGGGGGTCGGCGGCGGCAGCGGTTCTCGGCCTTCATGGCGACATTTTTCCCTGTTTCCTTCCTTGGCTTCTCAAAATGGGAAGAGAAGCGAAAGGCGGGGCTGCGGAGCCCGGCGGTGGCGCAGGTGACCGAGACGAAGGAGTAGGCCGGGGCTCGGAGGTCCGGGCCGGGCCTGGCGGGGCGGAGGCTACGGGGGAAGGGGAGGCGAGGGAGGGTGCGCGAGCCCCGCCGGCCGGCCGGACACGCTCTCCCGCCGCGGGGCAGGAGAGAGGGCTGGTGGTCTCGATGTCCGGGACGAGTGTCACCGACACAGCCACCGACACTGGCCTCTGGGTAGAGGCCGAGCTGCTCTGGGAATGGCGACGAGTCGCCAAACAGCATCTCAAAGAACCCGGATGGACTATTTATAGAGTGGAAAATCCGACCGGTGCATTTTGGGAAACGTAGTTTTCCTTTAAATCCGGGTCCTCTCCGCTGGTGAGGCGTGTAGGATTATGGGGTTTGTAGTTCCTATCAAGGCAAAAGTTGGGTGGTTTAGTTTGATTGGGTTTGGTTTGGTTTGGTTTTGTAAGCACGCTAATACGCAACAGTCACATACTCATAATAAGGCAACCTTTATTCCCTCATTATGAATAATAGTGTTAATACACTTATGAAGATCATTTATCAGAATATCATATTTCTAAATTTCCCTAAAATGCCTCCACCACTTCTAGTATTGCTTCTCTTTTTACACATGCACAAACACATGCAAATAAATCTACCAAAACTCTAGAAAATAGCTACACAGCTAATTTGTTTAATTTGATATACAGAAGGAACAACCAATAACCTAAATCGTGTCGCCCACTTTAATTTATTTATTTTGGTGTGGTGCTGGGGCTTAAACTGAAGACTTCTTGCTCTTGCTCAGCTTTTTCAATTAAGGCTAGCTCTCTACCACATTTGTCACACCTATTGTTACAGCTTTTTGCTGATTAGTTGGAAACAAACATTGCTCTTCCCAGGTTGGCTTTGAACCACCTCTATGGTCTGTTCTTATATATTACTAGATGTACTTACATATTACTTGATATACTAAGATTCCTTCTCAAAGGATCTTAGTATATCATAGTATAACAGGCAGAAGACTTCTAAACTTATAGATGAATCATTTCTTTTTCTTGTCATTCATAAAAATAAAAGCGAAAAAGAGAAACCCCAGTGTGGATGTCCATCTGTCAGGCTATATGAAACCAGAAAGAGACTTTTCAGTTCAAAATAGTTTAAGATCCTTGGCACTTTCTCCTTGTGAAATATTTATGGAAAATATGCATTTAAAAGGGGATTTCAAGCAGAAACAGAGAAAGAAAAGCCAAACAGAATAACTTCCATCCTGCCTTTTTGCATAAGATGGTCTCATTATCCTTTAAAAAAAGACTGAAATCTTGGATTGAAGTAAAACATTCATGACATGCCAGCTAGAGCTACAAATGTAGCAGCAGGAGACAAAGTAAGTCTGGTGTTTGATTCTGGCTTGCTAAATGGACATTTGAGTTTTAGTTTGCATTTATGATTTCCTAAAGGTTCATAAAATAGCCAGGCCAAAGGATAGTCTTTTGTTGTTGTTGTTGTTGTTGTTGTTGTTTTGTTTGGGCAGTTGTGGAGATTGAACTCTGGGCCTGGGCACTGTCTCTGAGTTCCTCAGCTCAAGTCTAGTATGCTCTGCAACTTGCACCACTCCCTGTTGTTTATTTTTCAAAGTAGTCTAGCATACATGTCTTGAGGATGACCTCTATGTGCAAGAGCCTTAAATTACAGTCATCAATACTGGGGAGGAAATGTTCTACAGAACTACCACATATAATCTTCATATCACTTCTGGGTAGATATCTGAAGGAAATGAAATCAGCACATAAAAATTACCTGCGCACCCATATATACATATTCATAGTTCCCAAGCTATGTATAGGTAAAAGGATAAAGAAAATATGAAGCGTTATTTCCATACATATATATGGCCTAAATGGCCTTTTGAGTATGAAAGACCAAGTAGCCTCCATGTCCCAGAAGATATACATGGGTCCTTAGTATCATAGATCATGTAATAGGATATTATTTAACTATTTAAAAAATGAAATAAGCTGGATGTGTTGGAAAACACCTGTAATCCCAGCATTTGGGAGCTTTAGGCAAGATAATCTTGAATTTGAGGCCTGTATGGGCTACATATCCAGGTCTTATCTCAAAAGAAAGAGAAGGCAAAGGAGGAGGAGAAGATAGAAAGAGAGAGAGAGAGACAGAAACAGAAGAATTAAATGTCATTTGAAGGAAAAGGGGTGGAACTAGAGATCATCATATTAAACAAAGTAAGACTCACAAAGAAAAGTATCATATGTTTTTCCTCATATGTGGAACAAGTAAAAGGAAGGGAGGGAGTGAGGGAAGGAGAAAGGAAAGAAGGAAAGAAGAAAGGAAAACAGCAGTAGCCTAAGGTATGGAAGAGATACATATTACTGATTCAAATCGTTGTAATGGTAGTCTAAGACTTTGCATTGTAAAGATCAAACCACTGGGAGCCTGAGCAAGAAGAATCATGAGATCCACTATGAGTTCAAAGCCATCCTGAACTACATACCAAGGCAGAATCTCAAAAAATACAAAACCATGGGGCTGGGGGTGTGGTATAGTGGTAGAGTGCTTGCCTATCATGCATGAAGCCCTGGGTTCAAGTCCTCAGTACCACATACACAGAAAAAGCCAGAAGTGGCACTGTGCCTCAAGTGGTAGAGTGCTAGCCTTGAGCAAAAGAAGCCCAGGGACAGACCCAGGCCCTGAATTCAAGCCCTAGGATTGGCAAAAAAAAAAAAAGTAAATACAAATCAAACCAGCTGATTCCTACATCAGTCTGCAGGAACTGACCTTGTGACCCTCACCTTTTAACACCGTGCCTCAGTTTTCCCTTTAGGCACTCCTATTGCCAGTTACCATTGGTTAGCAAGATTAAAGGATGGCTCCTGAGAGGTGACTAGAGGCTCAATCCCCAGGTGTTCTTATTCTTTTTTTTTGGGGGGGGGGGGGCAGTGGGACTTGGACTCAGGGCCTGAGCACTGTCCCTGGCTTCCTTTTGCTCAAGGCTAGCACTCTGCCACTTGAGCCACAGTGCCTCTTCTGGCCGTTTTCTGTATATGTGGTGCTGGGGAATCGAACCCAGGGCCTCATGTATATGAGGCAAGCTCTCTTGCCACTAGGCCATATCCCCAGCCACCAGGTGTTCTTATTCTTGAGAAATTCTAAATTCATTTTTTAACAGCAGCTGTGGGGGGAGGAGGGGGTACACTGGGGCTTGAGCTCAGAGCCTAGCCACTGTCTCTGGGATTTTTCGCTCAGTGTCCTACCATTTGACCCACAGCTCCAGTCCTTTCCTTTTTTTTGGTCGGTCATGGGGCTTGATCTCAGGACATGGGCTCTGGTCCCTGAGCTCTTTCACTCACGCTCTTTCACCCTACCACTTAGAGCCACAGCGCTTTCTGATGGTTAGTTGGAAATAAGAGTCTCCTGGACTTTCCTACCCGGGCTGGTAGGAACTCTAATACTCAATCTCAGCCTCCAGAGTAGCTGGGATTACAGGCGATAGCCACCCGCCAGGCCCACACGCCTTCTTACTATCAGGAGGCGGGACTAACCGTGACTCCAATCAGCAGGCGGCGTCTGCCTGGTGACGTTGCCTGACGTCATCTCCCGTCGGGCCGCGGGACTGCCAAGATGGCTGCGCCCGTGCGCTGTGTTCTGCGGCCTTCCGGCGGCTGTGGGTGGTCGAAAGCTGCGCGGGCCTGCCGCCTCCCTGGGTTTCCGAGCACTTGGCCCCGGGGCCTGCTGGGTGCGCGGCTCTTGTCCCAAGAAAAGCCAGCAACGGAAACGCACTTCGGGTTTGAGACGGTGTCGGAGGAGGAGAAGGGGGGCAAAGGTGATAGGGGTGAGAGGGCGGGCGGAGGAACCTGTCAGTCCCACCACGGATCGCTATGAAGACCTGTGAGCTCCAGGGCTGGTTGTCTGGGCCGTCCTGACTTCCAAGGTCTTCCAAATTTAAACATCCCCTCTTTTTTATTTTTATTTATTTTTTAATGCCAGTCCCGGGGCTTGAACTCAGGATCTGGGCGCTGCCCCTGAACTCTTGCCCTATCACTTGAGCCACAGCGCCACCACTTCCAGCCTTTTGGTGATTAATTGGAGATTAGAGTCTCTCATGGACTTTCCCATCCAGACTGGCTTCCAATTGCATCCTCAGCCTCCTGAGTAACTAGGATTACAGGCAGGAGTCACTGACGTCCGGCTTAATTTTTTAAAAAATATAAAACACTTGAGTTCTGTGAAGGTAGAAATGATTAGCCTGATTTTTATGGATGAAGTAGCCGTGAAACAATGATATGAGTCACTTACCCAAGATTCTGCTAACAAGTCAGAAGTGGGATTTGAATCCATTTGAGTTGTTCCCAAAGCATATGCTTTTATCCAGCATTCTGTAACTGTGATAAAAGCACTGGGGCAGGGCTCAAGTGCTAGTTCCTGCCTAGCAAGTGGAAGAACTGGAGTTCAAACTCCAATACATACTGCCAATCATGGTAATAGGAATGATAACTGTTGTTCTTTACAATGAATACTCAACATTCTACACAGTGGCAAGGAGAGGAGACTTAGTATTGAGTTAAATATGTACTCTAACTTGGGAACAAGATAGAAGTACAGGCAAGACTTGGATTTACACAGTAGAGCAGAACCACACAAGCTGAAGTCATGCAAAATGATCTTAATCACTGGGAAAATCGCCATTGTTCCATGACCTTTATTTTATTTTGCCAGTCCTGGGGCTTGAGCACTGTCCCTGGCTTCTTTTTGCTCAAGGCTAACACTCTACCACTTGAGCCACAGCACCACTTTGGCTTTTTGTTTGTTTTTATATGGTGCTGAATCGAACCCAGGGCTTCATGCATGCAAGGCAAGCACTCTACCACTAAGCCATATTCCCAACCCAACATTTTTTTTTTATTAAATTTTACATAAGGTAGTGGTACATTTCTTGTCAAATTTGTTACTCCTCCCTCATTTTTATCCCCATGACCTTTAAAACTTACTGATATGGCCTAGTGCAAGAGTGCTTGCCTCATATACATGAAGCCCTGGGTTCTATTCCTCAGCACCACATATATAGAAAAGGCCAGAAGTGGTGCTGTGGCTCAAATGGTAGAGTGTTAGCCTTGAGCAAAAAGAAGCCAGGGACAGTGGTCAGGACCTGAGTCCAAGCCCCAAGACTGGCCAAAATAACAAAACAAACAACTTACTGAGCCTCAGTAGAACATGGAATTAGCATGCTCAAGGCTCTAAATGTATTCATAGCAAACAATGACAAAATTTTGTTTTGGGGCTGGGAATATAGCCTAGTGGCAAGAGTGCTTGCCTCAGGGCTGGGGATATGGCCTAGTGACAAGAGTGCTTGCCTCATATACATGAAGCCCTGGGTTCGATTCCCCAGCACCACATATAGAGAAAATGGCCAGAAGTAGCGCTGTGGCTCAAGTGGCAGAGTGCTAGCCTTGAGCAAAAAGAAGCCAGGGGCAGTGCTCAGGCCCTGAGTCCAAGCCCCAGGACTGGCAAAAAAAAAAAAAAAAGAGTGCTTGCCTCGTATACATGAAGCCCTAGGTTCAATTCCCCAGCACCACATATATAGAAAATGGCCAGAAGTAGCGCTGTGGCTCAAGTGGCCAGGTGCTATCCTTGAGCAAAAAGAAGCCAGGGACAGTGCTCAGGCCCTGAGTTCAAGCCCAGGACTGCCCCCCCCCCAAAAAAAATTATTTTGGAGGTCAGGCACTGGTGGCTCATTCCTGTAATCCTAGCTACTCAGGAGGCTGAGATCTGAGGATCATGATTCAAAGCCAGCCTGGGCAGGAAAGTCCACAAGACTGTTATCTCCAATAAACCACTCAGAATAAGCCAGAGGTGGTGTTGTGGCACAAGTGGTAGAGAAAAAGAATCTCAGAAACACACCCATGCCCTGAGTTCAAGCCCCATGACTGCCACCCCCCCAAAAAAAATTGTTTGGATGGATGAAGGTCATGAAAGTAAAGAAAGCAGCCAAATAGAAATGGCGCTGTGGCTCAGAGTGGTAGAGAGCTAGCCTTGAGTAAAAGAGCTCAGAGACAGCACCCAGGCCTGAGTTAAACCCCACGACCAACAGAGAAAAAGAAAAAGCAACGAGAGTCCAACTAGTAGAAAAGTGCTTACAGAATAGAGCTTTCTGACAGAGCAGGAAGAACAGATCTTACCTCCTACAGAAACACCTGGATTAGATCCAATTTGCACATAAGAAAGGATCTGAATCTCTGAGTCATGGTACCAAAAATGTTACCATGGAGTCAGCACAGCTATCCACTTTGGACCCTGACATTTAGTGAGAGATTTCAGGCAAGATGAGAAATGTGGTGAAAACAATAGGCAAGTTTATTAGGAAAAGAATACACTTTCAGTTGACTTTAAGCAGGTCATCTCTAGGGTGAGAATGATCAAAAGCTAAAACCAAAAAAAGCACTTTTAGCCAGGTATGATCACAATGCCCTATAATCCCAGCACTTAGGAGGCTGAGCCAAGAGGATCATGAAATCAAGGCCAGCCTGGATCACATAGTAAAACCCTGTTTTGAAACATGTAAAAAAGCTATATGTTAGTGGTTTACACCTGTAATCCTAGCTATTCAGGAGGTTAAGATCTAAAAATCACACTGTAGAACTAGAGCCCAGGCCCTCAGTTCAAGCCCCAGTACTGAAAAACAAACAAATATTATATATGATGTACTTTTTTTTGGCCAGTCCTGGGGCTTGGACTCAGGGCCTGAGTACTGTCCCTGGCTTCCTTTTGCTCAGGGCTAGTACTCTGCCACTTGAGCCACAGCGCCACTTCTGGCCGTTTTCTGTATATGTGGTGCTGGGGAATCGAACCCAGGGCCTCGTGTATACGAGGCAAGCTCTCTTGGCACTAGGCCATATCCCCAGCCCTATGAAGTACTTTTAAGACTATTAAAAGATAATGAGGGACTGGAGGCCTGGCCTAGATGGTAAAGCGTCAAGAGTTTCAGTCTGGTCTACAACAAAAAACAATTATAACGTGTAGATTTAGTTTAGTTTAGTTTTTGTTGTTTTTGTTTTGGCAGTCCTGGGCCTTGGACTTGGGGCCTGAGCACTGTCCCTGGCTTCTTTTTGCTCAAGGCTAGCACTCTGCCACTTGAGCCACAGCGCCACTTCTGGCCATTTTCTGTATATGTGGTGCTGAGGAATAGAACTCAGGACTTCATGTATAGGATGCAAGCACTCTTGCCCCTAGGCCATATTCCCTGCCCCCAATGTGTAGATTTAGATATGAGGCCTTATGGCATAGTTTCATCTTTACCTTCCAAAGACAGGCAGTTTTCTGATGAGAAAGGCTTTCTTTTTTCTCTTTAGAATTTTTCCATGTAAATTCTACCAGTAACAATTCTGTATTTCTCCTCTGTCAGTCTATCAGGTATTCGAAAGTGTAGCCAAGAAGTATGATGTGATGAATGATATGATGAGCATTGGTATCCATCGCATTTGGAAGGATTTGCTGCTCTGGAGGATGCACCCACTCCCTGGGACCCAACTGCTTGATGTTGCTGGAGGCACAGGTAATGTCAAGTTTTGGGTCCTTGGGTACCATTGAGCATCTTCTACAGAAATTACTGTCTCTTATTGGGAAAATCAGTATACTTCAGAGAAAGGTGTAGAAAATAACAATCAAAAGCAGATTGGTACTGGGCACCAGTGCCTCACATATAAGGATCATGGTTAGAAGGCAGCCCAAGCAGGAAAGTCCAGGAGACTTATCTCCAATAAACAGCCTCCTTGTCCTCCCAGCCTCCAAAAAAAAAAAAAAAAAAAAATGCTGGAACTGGAGCTGTAGCTCAAGTTAGTAGAGCATTAGCCTTGAGCAAAAAAGCTCAGAGTCAGCACACAGGTCCTAAGTTCAAGCCCCAGGACTCACACCAAAAAAACAAAACAAACAAAAAAACCCCGCAGCTTTGATGATGCCTGTATTCCTGACTACTCAGGAGTCTGAGACCTTTGATGCCAGATTGGGCCGAAAGGTCCATGAGATTCTTAACTCCAATCCACTACAAAACAGCGAGA
The DNA here is from genome assembly GCF_023159225.1 of Perognathus longimembris pacificus. Lineage (NCBI taxonomy): Eukaryota > Metazoa > Chordata > Mammalia > Rodentia > Heteromyidae > Perognathus > Perognathus longimembris. The sequence continues at coordinate 81,123,286 of NC_063163.1, forward strand.
AGTGGAAGTGTGACTTAAGGTAGAGGGACAGCCTCAACTGGAAAAAGCCAAGGCCTTGAATTCAATTTCCAGCTCTGACACAAAAAGTAACTTTTTGGACTGGGTCTATGGCTCAAGAGGCAGAGCCTAGTATTCCAAGAGCCCTGGGACACAAAAATAAAAACAATAACTACAACAAACCAGTTTTGTGTTTTTCACTTTTCTAAGGGGCTAGAGCTCAATAATAGAGTGGATAGAGTGCTTGTGTAGGAAGCATAGACCTTGAGTTCAAAGCCCAATACTACCAAAAAAAATCAGCAACAACAAACAAAAAACCCAAAAGACCAACTTTTTACTCCAGTGATCTTTTGTCTTTTTTTGGTCGGTCATGGGGCTTGAACTCTGGGCCTAGGCGCTGTCCCTGAGCTCTTCAGCTCAAAGCTAGGGCTCTACCACTTGAGCCACAGTGCCACTTCTGGTTTTCTGGTGGTTAATTGGAGATAAGAGTCTCAGGACATTCCTGCTAGGCCAGGCTTTGAACCGCAATCCTCAGAACTCAGCCTCCTGAGTAGCCACCAGTGCCTGGCTCTTTCATCATTTAAATGACCTCTTTGTCACTTTTGCTAGGCAAGCACTCTCCTACTGGAGCTTCATCCTCTATGCCCTTTTTTGTTGTTGCTGGGGTGATCCACAGGTTAGAAATGGTATCTTAGGACTATAAAATACATGTTATATAACATTTTTGTGGTGGAAGTGGTGCTGTGGCTCAAGTGGTAGAGCGCTAGCCTTGATCTGAAGAGCTCAGGGACAGTGCTGACACCCAGCGTTCAAAGACTCAGACTGGGGAAAACAAATAAAATCAGATAACATTTTTGTGGTACTGAAGTTTGAACTCAAAGCCTCACACTCTCATTAGTTGACTTGCACCCTCCAGCCATGTTTTTGTTGCTTATTTTCAAGATGAATTCTTAAGGATTTTTGTGTCCTTGCAAACTATAATCCTGTGGATCTCAGTAGCTGAGTAGCCAAGATTACAAGTAACAGTCACTGGCACTTAGCACTTACATTACTTAAAATCAAAACAAACAACAACAACAAAAACCTGTTTTAGCCAGGCATCAGTGGCTCATGCCTGTAATCCTAGCTACTCAGCATGCTGAGATCTGAGGATCATAGCCAAAGCCAGCCCAGGCAGGAAAGTCCATGAGACTGTTATCTTCAATTAATCAAGAGAAACTGAATTGGCACTGTAGCTTAAGTGGTAGAGCACTAGCCTTGCTGAAGACCTCAGTGACAGCATCTAGCCCAGAGCTCAAGCCCCAGGACCAGCCAAGAAAAAACCCAAACCTGTTTTAATTAAGCCAGGTGTGATGGTTATACCTATAATCTCAGCAGACGGAAGGCTGAAGCAAGAAGATCATGAGTTTAAGGCTAGCTTGAGCCACATAGTGAGATGCTATCTCAGAGAGAGACAGAGAGAAGAAAAGCTTACTTTTGAAAGCAACACAGAGGGGCTGGGGATATGGCCCAGTGGCAAGAGTGCTTACCTCGTATACTTGAAGCCTTGGGCTCAATTCCCCAGCACCACATACACAGAAAGTGGCCAGGGGTGGCACTGTGGTTCAAGTGGCAGAGTGCTAACCTCGAGCAAAAAGAAGCCAGGGATCACTAGTGCTCAGGCCCTGAGTCCAAGGCCCAGGACTGGCAAAAGAAAAAAAAAAAAGATGATGAAAGTAATACAGAATCTCTAAATATATACCATAGTAGATATACTATTAGTACGTTCATGCATTCATCCACTAAACTCCTATATTTTGGTAATGCTTTGGGGTTTAGGAAACACTGTATTTTTGTTTATTTGTTTATTACTTTTAAAAATATACTTTTAATGTTGTTTTTTGTTTGTGGGGTACTGAGGAATTGAACCCAGGGCCTCATGCATTCTAAGCAAGCACTCTGCCACTAAGCCACATTCCCAGCCTAGATTTTTGGTTGGTTTGTATCTTTCTTCTTGTTTGGCTCCCCACAGGTGACATTGCATTCCGGTTCCTTAATTATATTCAGGCACAACATCAGAAAAAGCAGAAGAGACAGTTAAGGGCCCAGCAAAATTTATCCTGGGAAGAAATTGCCAAAAAGTACCAAAATGAAGAAGATTCTTTGGGTGGTGCCCACGTCATGATTTGTGACATCAACAGGGAGATGCTGAAGGTTGGAAAGAGGAAAGCCTTAGACCAGGGCTACAAAACTGGTGAGTCCTATGAAAGTAGACACCAGGGAAATACTTGTATGTTTATAAAAGAAGAGGGGAATACTTGTATATATATATATATTTTTTAATTCTGTTTATTGTCAAAATGATGTACAGAGAGGTTACAGTTTCATATGTTAGGCCTTGGGTACATTTCTTGTACTGTTTGTTACCTCCTCCCTCATTCCCCCCTCCCCCTTCCCCTTTCCCTCTCCCCCCACTAATTGTTCAGTTGGTTTATACTGAATAGTTTTGCAAGAATACTTGTATATTAATAAAATAAGGGGAGGGGTGTCCACATCAAATATTGAAATCCTTAAGCTCCAGATTTCAGAAACTTACAGTTAAGGTAAAGTTAAAGATCATTTGTGTGACCAAACACAGATGATACTGGTATTGTGTCCTTTAGGGTTTAGCAACCTGTTTGTTGTGCTGGATGAACAGCCCCATGTGACAGGGGAGATAGCCAAAGCCCAAACAGGATCTTACTTAAGTCACACCACTATTATTTTTTGGTTGTTTTTGTTTTTGTTTTTTTGCCAGTCCTGGGGCTTGAACTCAGGGCCTGAGCACTGTCCCTGGCTTCTTTTTGCTCAAGGCTAGCACTGTACCACTTGAGCACAGCGCTATTTCCAGCTTTTTCTACATATGTGGTGCTGAGGAATCAAACCCAGGGCTTCATGTATATGAGGCGAGCACTTTTACCACTAGGCCATATTCCCAGCCCAAGTCACACCACTGTTCAGTAGCAGATCCTAACTAGAGCTCAGTGTTTGGATCTCAGATCTTGTACCTTGAAATCAAAGTTTGCTGGATATAGTCCCAGCACTTGGGAAGCTGAGGTAGGAAGATTTTGAGTTCAAGTCCAGCTGAGACTGTGTCAGAAAGAAAAAATGGGTTTAGTTTCCAGCAGCTCTAGGATGACCTATTCCCCTACCAGTACTAGGCAGGTTTAATTTATTTAGAACACAAGCATGCTGTGTATATATCCTGTGAGAACAGAACTTAAGCCATAGGAGTGTACTTAACTAACAGCCCCCGGGCTGGGAATATGGCCTAGTGGCAAGAGAGCTTGCCTTAACTAACAGCCCTGTTAGCACTTCAGCCTCTGCTCCACCTTTCTTGCAAAGCCAAACTCATTCTTAGAAGCTCCCAGATACATACAGCACTGAGCACCAGTTTTGTTTTTTGTTTTGTCTTGTTTTGTTTTGGTCAACAGCCTTGTGTGACTATGTAGTCCAGGCTGGCCTTGAGCCTGCCAGCCCCCTCCCTTAACTTCTGAAATGCTGGGATTACAAGCATGAGCCATCACACCCAAACAAAGCTGGATTCCTAACAGCCAGTCTTTCTCCTTCCTTTTATCAACTATTTCCCTCATTATTAAACAAAGCAAAAATTACAACAAAACTTTTGCATCGTTTTCTCCACATCAGTATGTTTGTCAGAGAACCCAGATAACACATCTGGTTTTTTTTGTTGTTGTTGGGGTTTTTTGCCAGTCCTGGGGCTTGGACTCATGGCCTGACCACTGTCCCTGGCTTCTTTTTGCTCAAGGCTAGCACTCTGCCACTTGAGCCACAGCGCCACTTCTGGCCATTTTCTGTATATGTGGTGCTGGGGAATTGAGCCCAGGGCTTCATATATACGAGGCGAGCACTCTTGCTACTAGGCCATATTCCCAGCCCACATTATCTGTTTTTGTTTGTCAGTGTGGGTTTTGAACTCAGGGCCTGTGTGCTATACCTGAGCTCTTTCACTCAAGGCTAGTGCTCTCCTACTTTGAGCCACCTCCAGTTTTCTAGAGGTTAATTGGTAATAAGGGTCTCCTGGATTTTCCTGCCTGGGCTGGCTTTAACCATAATCGTCACACCTCAGCCTTCTGACTAGCTAGGATTATAGGTGTGAGCCACCAGCACTTGGCTACATTACCTGTTTTCAAACTTCTCTGCTCTGTTGGATACAGGCATGAGCTAAGTAAGGAACTTAACGCCTACCTGTAGGAGCCCACTGTACACTCAAAATGGATGGTTTCTGCTCTAGCATGCAAATGTAAATATTACCTTTGGTTGCTCCCTATCTTTTTTTTGTTTTTTTTTTTTTTTTGTTTTGTTTTTTTGGGCCTTGGACTCAGGGCCTGAGCACTGTCCCTGGCTTCTTCCCGCTCAAGGCCAGCACTCTGCCACCTGAGCCACAGCGCCCCTTCTGGCCATTTTCCATATATGTGGTGCTGGGGAATTGAACCGAGAGCTTCATGTGTAGGAGGCAAGCACTCTTGCCACTAGGCCATATTCCCAGCCCTGCTCCCTATCTTTTCATGTTCATTTATGATCCTGGGAGCTGTGCCCTATTGACACATCTTTTCAGGCTTGCGGTTCTGCCCTCTTCCCAGCTAGCCAGGTACTGCAGGAAGCTATCCTGAGAGCAGAAGATTACCACAAAGAAAGTCCCCAGGGTCCACATCAACCTTCCCTCCCCCCCGACCATTACTACAGTGGCTGTGGTTGTTTTAGTCCAATCCTTCCTCCTCCTCCTCCTGCCCCCAGGAACAGCTGCCTAGACATTTGCAGCCCACTTAGCCCCAAGATGAAGGACCTTTTTGTTAACCATCAACACTAAGCAGGAGCCAGACAGTCACTAGCATTTTTAGACAAAGGCACTATGCTTTCTCACTCCTACTGACCAACATGTTCTGCCATAAAGAATGAAGCACAAAGATACCAAGATGATCGGTAGCATTCCATTTCTAGAATTGTCTCTTCCATTCTTGCTCTCAAGACTGCAAGACAAAAGTATCTGTGGAGGAATTATTATGTTGCATAGCATGCTTTTCTTTCCTGTTTGCTCTATAAGTCTCCAGTAATGGCTATGTCCCTGTGGCCTGTGACTGTAATCTTAGCTATTCAGGAGACTGAGATCTGAGGATCATGTTTCTGAGCTAGTCCAAGCAGAACAATCCATGAGATACTTAGCTCCAATTTAACCAGCAAAACATTGTAGATGCTTGAGTGATGGTGGCTCATGCCTATAATTCTAGATACTTAAAGTTCATTAGACTCTGCCTCTAAGCACCATAAAAAGCTGAAAGTGGAGCTGTAGCTCCTCTTTCAGTAGAACACTAGCCTTGACCAAGAAAGCTCAGGTACACTGCCATAAAAATTAATTAGGGGCTGGGATATGGCCTAGTGGTAAAGTGCTTGCCTTGTATACATGAAGCCCTGGGTTCGATTCCTCAGCACCACGTATATAGAAAAAAGCCAGAAGTGGTGCTGTGGCTCAAGTGGTAGAGTGCTAGCCCTGAGCAAAAAGAAGCCAGGGGGGCTGGGGATATGGCCTAGTGGCAAAGAGTGCTTGCATTGTATACATGAAGCCCTGGGTTCAATTCCCCAGCACCACATATACAAAAAACAGCCAGGAGTGGTGCTGTGGCTCAAGTGGCAGAGTGCTAGCCTTGAGCAAAAAGAAGCCAGGGACAGTGCTCAGGCCCTGAGTCCAAGCCCCAGGACTGGCAAAAGAAAAATTTTAATTAATTAATTAACTAATTACACCTGTGAGCCACTGATACTCAGCTTTTCTTTTTCCCCAGTACTGGAGTTTGAACTCAGAAACTTACTTGCTAGACAGGTACTCTACCACTTGAGCCATGCCCTGTATACTCTTTATACCGGCCTGAGAGAGACAGAACAAGAGAGTGAAAGATTGATTTGGCTGGGTGGCATGACTCAAATGGCAGAGTGATTATGTCATATGCTAGGGAGAGATTTGGGGTTCCATTCCTTGCTCAACCCCTCCCCCCCCCCCACACGATAAACAGCTAACAGGGGATAAAGGTGGTATTCAAACCTAAGCAGCCTAACCTGGTGCTGCTTGAGGATGTGGCTTAGTGTATTGCTCAGTGGCAGCAAAGACCTCAGCTTCTAAGTTCTTAATATTGGAGGAAAGTGGCCAGGAATCCATTGGAGAAGGCAGGTGTGCAGTTCTTCAACTCTAGCTGGGAACCTGACAATTTACTTTACTTGGCACTAATCAGGACTTTGCGTTATATTCCACTGGTTTGAGGGTCCAGTCCCAGAAGAATGCCTCAGGCTCTATCCACTCTCTTGAGTGCCTGGGCTGCTCATACTTCTGACTCAATACAAACACACATCTAAGTGCAATACAAAATGCAAATTCTTCGCATTTGATAACTCACAGGGTGCAAGGGAGACAGCTTCTCAGATTTTGGAAATCATTTTGTTTTCTAGGACTTGCATGGATCCTAGGAGATGCTGAAGAGCTGCCTTTTGATGATGACAAATTTGACATTTACACCATTGCCTTTGGGATCCGGAATGTCACACACATAGATCGGGTAGGAATGACTGCATGTTCAGCTCATGTGATATTCTGGGTTCAGCACTTCAGTAGAATGACTGTTTCCAGCTTAGGAACTTTTTCCTTTAGCTTGTATTTCTAGTCAGGAAGCTGAACGAATTGAAATCATAGGGATAGAAGCACGAAGTAGAGGGCCTACCTGCCAAGCATGAAGCCTGAGTTCAAACCTCAATACCACAAAAAAGCATATTATATAGAGAGGATGTCTGCTGTGATTTCTTTTTTTTTTTTTTTTTTGCCAGTCCTGGGGCTTGGACTCAGGGCCTGAGCACCGTCCCTGGCTTCTTCCCACTCAAGGCTAGCACTCTGCCACTTGAGCCACAGCACCGCTTCTGGCCGTTTTCTGTATATGTGGTGCTGGGGAATCGAACCTAGGGCCTCGTGTATCCGAGGCAGGCACTCTTGCCACTAGGCCATATCCCCAGCCCCTGTGATTTCTTTTTTTAATGTGTGTGCTGATACTGGGACTTGAACTCAGGGCCCTGGCATTGTCCTGAGCTTTTTGTTCAAGGCTAGCCCTCTATCACTTCAACAACAGCTTCACTTTCTGTTCTTTTGTTAGTTAATTGGAGATAAGAGTCTCAAGAGCCTTTCTGCCCAACGTGGCTTTGAACTATGATGCTCAGATCTCATAGGCATGAGCCACTAGTGTCCGGCTACACTGTGATTTTTTTTTTTTTTGCCAGTCCTGGAGCTTGGACTCAGGACAGTACCCAGAACTCAGGGACAGTGCCCAGGCTCTGAGTTCAAGGGCTGAGACTCACTTAGGCCACAGCACCACTTCCGTCTTTTTCTGTGTATGTGGTACTGAGGAATGGAACCCAGGGCTTCATGCATGCTCGGCAAGCACTCTACCCCTAAGCCACCTTCCCAGCCTCTGCTGTGATTTTAATTCACAATTCTAAACTTTCCCCTCATGAAGTTTCACCATTCTGTATTCATTCCACTTATCAAGTCATAGACAACAGAGTACAATATAATATGTAGGGTTATTTCTACTGCTTCAGCTTTTGAACTGAGAATACATGAGGGTTATGGGAAATAACAGAATGTAGAAATTCAAGCTATCTTGCCTTGTGGCACTGGGTAAGGTCTACTGAGGAGTAAGTCCTGTTGTCCTGTCTCTTGCAGGCACTCCAGGAAGCCCATCGGGTCTTGAAGCCAGGAGGGCGGTTTCTCTGTCTGGAGTTTAGCCAAGTGAACAATCCCCTGGTATCCAGGTCAGCACTAATAACACATCTTTTTTTTTTTTTTTTTTTTGGCCAGTCCTGGGCCTTGGACTCAGGGCCTGAGCACCGTCCCTGGCTTCTTCCCGCTCAAGGCTAGCACTCTGCCAACTGAGCCACAGCGCCGCTTCTCGCCATTTTCCATATATATGGTGCTGGGGAATCGAACCGAGAGCTTCATGTGTAGGAGGCAAGCACTCTTGCCACTAGGTCATATTCCCAGCTCTAATAACACATCTTTATCTCCATTTTCTTTTTTTTTTTTTTTGCCAGTCCTGGGCCTTGGACTCACGGCCTGAGCACTGTCCCTGGCTTCTTTTTTTTGCTCAAGGCTAGCACTCTGCCACTTGAGCCACAGCGCCACTTCTGGCCATTTTTTTCTGTATATGTGGTGCTGGGGAATTGAACCCAGGGCTTCATGTATACGAGGCAAGCACTCTTTGCCACTAGGCCATATCCCCAGTCCCTTTATCTCCATTTTCTAACCCTCTGTTTCTCATCCCAAAATGTGTAAAAGATAACTATATCTTAAGCATGAACTTTTTTTTTTTTTTTTTTGCCAGTCCTGTGGCTTGAACTCAGGCCTGAGCACTGTCTCTGGCTTCTTTTCTTTTCTTTTTATTTTTTGCCAGTCCTGAGGCTTGAACACTGTTTCTGCCTTCTTTTTGCTCAAGGCTAGAACTCTGCCACTTGAGCCACAGTGCCACCTCTGGCTTTTTCTATATATGTGGTGCTGAGGAATCGAACCCAGGGCTTCATGTATACGAGGTGAGCATGTTTACCACTAGGCCATATTCCCAGCCCCCGCTCTGGCTTCTTTTTGCTTAAGGCTAGCACTATACTACTTGAGCTATTGCGCCACTTGCAGCTTTTTCTGTATACTAGGTACTGAGGAATCAAACCCAGGGCTTCATGAATGCTAGGCAAGCACTGTACCGCTAAGCCGCATTCCCAGCCCCAAGCATGAACTTTTATTTATTTTTTATTTTTTTTGGCCAGTCCTGGGGCTTGAACTCAAGGCCTGAGTACTGTTCCTGGCTTCTTTTTTGTTTGTTTTGGCCAGTCCTGGGGCTTGGACTTAGGGCCTGAGCACTGTCCCTGGCTTCTTTTTTTTTTGCTCAAGGCTAGCAATCTGCCACTTGAGCCACAGTGCCACTTCTGGCCGTTTTCTGTATATGTGGTGCTGGGGAATTGAACCCAGGGCCTCATGTATACGAGGCAAGCACTCTTGCTACTAGGCCATATTCCCAGCCCTCCTGGCTTCTTTTTGCTCAAGGCTAGCACTCTCCCAACTTGAGCCACAGTTCCACTTCTGGCCTTTTCTGTATATGTGGTGCTGAGGAATCGAACCCAGGGCTACATGTATATAAGGCAAGCACCCTTGCCACTAGGCCATATTCCCAGCCCCAAGCATTAACTTTTAAAACACAGAGTCCCACAAATTCTGAAGGACAGCACTGCCTCAGGATGTCCAAGTCAGTGAGTCTGAATGATAGCAGTTAGGCTAGAAGCATCTCAAACTAGTAACTAGAGGCCATATTTGACTCATAAGGTATTTTACTATTATTATTATTATTAATATTATTATTATTATTCTTTTGTTGGCTATGGGCCTTGAACTCAAGGCCTGGGCACTGTCCCTGATCTTTTTTGCTCATAGCTAGCATGAGCACTTCTCATTTTCTGCTGGTTAATTGGAGTTGTTAAGAATCTCATGGTGGGGCTGGGGATATAGCCTAGTGGCAAGAGTGCCTGCCTCGGATACACGAGGCCCTAGGTTCGATTCCCCAGCACCACATATACAGAAAACGGCCAGAAGCGGCGCTGTGGCTCAAGTGGCAGAGTGCTAGCCTTGAGCGGGAAGAAGCCAGGGACAGTGCTCAGGCCCTGAGTCCAAGGCCCAGGACTGGCCAAAAAAAAAAAAAAAAGAATCTCATGGACTTTCCTGCCTAGGTTGGCTTTGAATCATAATCCTCAGTTTTCAGCCTCCTGAGTTGCTACGATTACAAATGTAATCAGTACCAGGCTGAGTTTTTGACCCTTGGCTTAAGACTTTTTTTTTCACTGAGAAAAGAATCAAGTATCCTGGGCTTTTGTTTGTTTTCGGTGCCAGGAGATGAGCCCAGAACACGTTCTAATCTTAATCTTTTGCTTTTTTGTTTTGTTTATGTAGGCTTTATGATCTCTACAGTTTCCAAGTCATCCCTGTCCTGGGAGAGGTCATTGCAGGAGACTGGAAGTCTTATCAGTACCTCGTGGAAAGTATCCGAAAGTTCCCATCGCAGGTACAAAAACATCTATAGCTGGGCACAGGTAGCTCACGCCTGAAATCCTAGCTACTCGAGGCAGAGATCTGAGGATGGTGGTTCAAAGCCAGCCTAGGCAAGAAAATCTATGAGAGTCCAATTAACCAATTTACCACCAGAAAACTGGAAGTGGTGCTGTGGCTCAAAGTGGTAGAGCACTGGCCTTGAGCTAATGAGCTCAGGGACAGTGCCCAGTCCCAGAGTCCAAGCCCCTTGACCAACAAAAACAAAAACAAAACAAACAACATCTATAGAATTTTAACAAAGGTCCTAAAGCTGAAATCCAAGCAATCCTTACTCTATCTTTCCTTGTGTTTAGGAAGAGTTCAAGGAGATGATTGAAGATGCAGGATTTCAGAAGGTGACTTATGAAAGTCTAACTTCAGGCATTGTAGCCATTCATTCTGGCTTCAAACTTTAACTCCTTTCCTATCTGGAATGTGAAGCCATCATACCCTGGTGAAGCTGGGCCCTGAAGAAAAACCTGGCTGATAAAACAATCGCTGAACATCTCCTCATAAGGATATGAACTCCTGTTCTGAACTGACCAATCTTCGCATAAGAAGAAACAAATTTCCTGGGGCTGGGGGTATGGCCTAGTGGCAAGAGTGCTTGACTTGTATACATGAGGCCCTGGGTTCAATTCCCCAGCACCACATATACAGAAAAAACGGCCAGAAGTGGCGCTGTGGCTCAAGTGGCAGAGTGCTATCCATGAGCAAAAAGAAGCCAGGGACAGTGGTCAGGCCCTGAGTCCAAGCCCAGGACTGGCCAAAAAAAAAACAAAAAAAAAAAGAAACAAATTTCGTCTTTTTCTTTTTTGTCTATCATGAGGTTCGCACTCACAGCTTAGGCACTGTCTCTGAGCTCTTTTTGCGCAAGGCCAACACTCTACCACTTTGAGCCACAGTTCCATTTCCAGTTTTCTAGTGATTAATTGAAGATAAAGAGTCTCACAGACTTTCCTGCCCTGACTGACTTTCAACCAAGATCCTCAGATCTCCACCTCCTGAATAGCTAGAATTATAAGTATGAACCACCCAGCACCAGGCCTTTTCCTTTTTTTTTCATTTTTGCAGTTTTGTTAGAATTTGCTCAAGCGTTTTCTCAGAAGTGTTTGGTCTTTGGTCTTTTTTTCCTTTTTCTTTTTCCTCAAGTCCTGGAACTTTCTTGGCTCTGTGCAATATGGAGCTTAGGTAAAACCAGCACTAAAACACCATTTTAAAGTTTATTTGCCTAGCATGCATGAAGCCCTGAGTTCGATTCCCTAGTACCACATAAACAGAAAAGGCCAGAAATGGCGCTGTGGCTCAAGTGGCAGAGTGCTAGCCTTGAGCAAAAAGAAGCCAGGGACAGTGCTCAAGCCCTGAGTCCAAGCCCCAGGACTGGCCAAAAAAAAAAAAAAATTGTGTACAGACTGAGTCAACGGGTCTATATTTGGGCTAATATCTGTCTTTTTTCTTGACATGGATGAGAGAAATAAATGTTTTCATCATTCTTTGACTTTTACCAAAGACCTTATTGTGTTGTCATAAAGAAAACCACTCATGACTAAGTCCTTGTCATTAGAGTAAATATGACTGCTCCTGATTTCATTTGCTATATAGGAAGCTTCTTTATCAGAAAACATTTGATAAAAGTTTTAAAGCGTTTCAAAAGGTTTGAAAACTTTTTGTATGGAGCCTAACCCCCCTCCACTACTCAGGTATAGATTTGGGTAGAGCTGGTCTCCTGATTGCAGTCCAATTTTATGCTAAAAGAAGCCATCGTAGTTTTTCGTTACTCAGATGCTGGGTGCTGAGCTTTTTCTCTCAAAGCTTATGCTGTACCACTTCCGACAAGTCTCACAGAAAGCCAGATACCAGTGGCTCACACCTGTAATCCTAGCTTCCCAGGAAGCTGAGATCTGAGGATAGAGGTTCAAAGCCAACCTGGGCAGGAAAATTTGTGAGATTCTTCTTCCCCAATAACAAAAAAAGTTCTAAGTAGCCCAGATGGCAGAGTGCTAGCCTTTAGCAAAAGCAGCTCAGGGACAGTACCCAGGCCAAGTTCAAGCCCCAGGACCAAAAAAAAGGGGAGGGGGACCTTATTAAGAAATTGTAGAAATTAGTGGAAACAGCAAAGTAGGGGACCCAGAAGTCACTTGCAACTTCCCCTAGATGAGCATAGGTTATTTTAGCCTCTGGCACACATTTCCTTTCTACCTACCAAAGCTGATTTTTTTTCAGTTGTGGGGCTTTAACTCTGTGCCTGTGCTGTCCTGAGCTTGTTTGTGCTCAAGGCTAGCACTCTGCCACTTGCGCCACAGCACTTCTCCAAAGCTGACTTATTTTGTTTTTGGCCAGTCCGAGAGCTTAGACTCAGGGCCTGAGCACTGTCCCTGGCTTTTTTGCTCAAGGCTAGCACTCTGCCACTTGAGCCATAGCGCCACTTCTGGCTGTTTTCTATATATGTGGTGCTAGGGAATCGAACCTAGGGCTTCATGTATACGAGGCAAGCAGTCTTGCCACTAGGCCATATTCCCAGCCCACCAAAGCTGGCTCTTATACATGTATTTCTTTCCTAAGACCACTGTCTCCCTACAACTGATAGCATGAGCTCTTTGATGGTACTCATCCACAGCTTTAATTGGGCAATTTAGTTGCCTTTGTTTCCCCCAGAGCTGAAGACCTAGGAGCCTTGCACCAGGCAAGTGCTTTTCCACTGAAACTACCAAATCACCAACCCCTAATTGGGCAATTTAAGGGAAACTTCAATTCACATTTGTTAACCTTCCTACTAGTTAAAAGCATAGTTGGGCACTAGTGGCTCACACCTGTAATCCTTAGTACTCAGGCTAAAAATCTGGATTAGTTTGAAGCAGTCTGGGCTTTTTCAGGGGATAATATGATGGGGGATGGGATGGGGTGGGCAGTATAGGGTTTGGGTTCCACCCAGAATCTTGCACTTGCTATCAGTCACACCTCCAGCCATTTTCATGAGTATTTTTCAGGCAGGGTTTGTGTCCTGCCTAGGTAGGTGCCAGGACTACCAATTTCAGACTTCCTGTCTTAGCTGGGTTAACAGATCTGCACTACCACAAGCAGCTTCTTCCACTGATTAGAAGTTTTGCAAACTTCTGACCTTGAACAAGATGGGTGGAAATTGAAGCAAATTGGGGTAGGAACATGGCAGGTAAAGTGCTTGGCATGATCAATTCCCAGGACTGAATCAGCCTCACAAACTGGATGGTGGCATAAGTATGTAATCCTCATCTGGTAGGGTATGGCAGGAGGGTTGCCGGTATTACTGGAATATATATAAGACTTTGTCTTACTACAGGCTTGATTTGGACAGGTTATTTGAACGAAATGAAGCACACAGATACATGTCCAACAGATTTATTTTTTAAAGGAATGAATTAAGAGGAAAAAAAAAACAAGGGGCACAGAACTATGGAATAGAAAATAAATACAAACGTAAGCTGTTTTACTAATTGTTTTATAATCACAACAAACTAGTACAGAGAATGCCCTGTACAAAACACAATAAAGGTTCAAAGATTGAGGTGTTCCCTTAGCAAGGCTGAAGATTTCAGTCTCTGATATTTGGAATTTAGGCTGCAGTCCTTGTTTTTGGATGGATCACTGGGTGTGTGGCACAGTCCATGCTTTTAACCAGATTTGAACAGAAGGATGGCCACCTGACCCAGGTAGAAGTAGATGAAGTGTTTGGTTTCATGTGTCACATAACTACCGAAGTTTCTCCCCACGATGCAGTGCCAGGTGGGATTGTACTTCTTGTCAAACTCCTGGAGAAGCAAAAAACAAAACCAAAATTGTAGAAGAGTTAACTTCAGGAAGCCATGGCCTGTATGAGAAAAACTGCATCTCCAAATGCTTATAATGAAAGACTGTTCCCCAGCTCCAAATTGCCTACATAGTCCATTGAAGCAAACATACTTGCAGTCTGAGCTAAGCTAGAAATGGAGAATGAGGAGATCAAAGGTTGAAAGGTCAGCCTCAAAGACAAGGCACTTTGTAATCATGATAATTACACCTTCCTACCTTATTCAGTAATGTGATTCTTGACAGCAGGTGACATCAACAGTTATGAGTCTTCTGGATAAAGAGCTAAAGAATTCTCCCTCCCTTATTTGCCATGCACCCAAAATGGGGGGGGGGGGGGAGGTAAAAACACGGCCCATTCCTTACCATGAAGATCTCAACTGCCCTCCTGCACTACTGTGAATGAGACTTCCCAAGAACAACGACTACACATCAACATTTAGATTTAAGGGGACAAGACTTATGCAGCACCAGTGTTTGTGTAAAAATAACGTTGGAAGCTGATTCTGACAGCTAACTGGCCAAATGTTATCCTTTTAAATAGCGGTTCTTTCTTTCAGGATCCATGCTAAATGGTACTTAGTCTTGAAAGTTAGCAAATTACAGGAAGAACTTTCCTATTTTTCCCACCGGAGGGGTACTGACTGGGATTAGAAAACTTGTTTGAACTTCACCAGGTGAAATGTAAGCAAGAAGCAAAGATTATCTGTTTAAAAGCTCTTTTTAAAAGGACTTCTTTCAAGCTGGATGCGCGCACTGTCTAGAGGGAAAAAAAACACACACAAAAAAACAAGGTGCCAGTGGCTTAAAGCCTGTATAGGGAAGCTGAGGTCTGAGGTTCGAAGCCAACTTGGGCAGAAAAAGTCCGTGATATCTCCAACTGACAGAGAAAAAGCTGGAAGTGGAGCTGTGGCTCAAGTGGTAGAGCAACCAGACTTGAGTGAAAAAAAGCTAAGTAAGGGTCCAGTGCCGAGGTTAGAGTTCAAGACCCAGGACTGACGCCTCCCCGGCTCCGCCCCCTCCCCCCAAAAAAATCCTATTCATCTTTAATCGTTGGTCTTCCCGTTCTCACCGGAGCTTAGGCCTTCAGCGCCCCTTTCCAGCGAACGGAACTCAAGCTGGCTGTCCTGCCAGCTCTCTACAAACCGCCATTTACCAGATCCCCGACCCCCCGCGCCCCGCGGGGAGGGCTGGCGAGGTCCCCCTGGGCCCGCGGGAGACGCCCACGCCGCTTCCCCGCCCCCCCTCCCCCCGAACACGCAGATGGATCCTCGGCGCAGGAACCTACACAAGGGGGGAACCGCTCGTTGCTCCCATCTTGGAGACCGTTGCTAGGTGGCGCTTTCCCCCATAGAGCTCGGTTAAAAAAAAAAAAAAAAAACTTCGAGCGCAGAAGGGGTCAGCGCTTCCCGAGAGAAGCGCACAACTCACTGAGAGACCTTTCTAGAAAACCTCTATGGCGCACAACCGTCCCCCGCCGTACCTCAAGAATCAGGCCTCGGGGGGAGGGGGGCTCCGGGGCCGCAGGGTCAGGGGTTGGGGGTGGGGGGGAGAGAACTTCAACGCCGCCCCGCCCACGCCTCACCTTCTTGATATGGGCCGCAATGTCCTTCTCTATGTTGTATTTCTCCAGCGCCTGGGTAGCGCACTCCACCGAGTCCTGTTGCATCTCTTCCGACATGTCCGCATTTTTGATCACCGCCTTTCGGTCGCACATGGTTACCTAGGGGGGTGGGGCGGGTGAGGGGCTCCGGCGGGGTCCGGCTGGGCGCCTCTCCGCCTTCCCATTTCCCCTCCCCGGCCCCGCGCCATCTCGGGACGCCGCCCCCCACCCCCACCCACTTCGGAGGCAGTGCGAAATCCCGCGGACCGCACGGATGGACAAACCCCCAAGACTCCGGGGAGGGAGCTAGGCTCGACCAGCGCAGACCACCCCCACACTCCGCGAAGCCCTCACCGTGTGGGCAGGGGGCGCCCGATTTCAACGATCTCCGGAGGGAGGAGCTGGCGTGGCTCAAGGCGAGGAAGAGAGACGGCCGCTACCGAAGCCGTGGCGCATCTAAGCAGCCCCACGCCAGCCGCCGCCGCCTAGTGCCTAAGCCCCGCCCTGCTCCTTGCGCCACGCCCCCTACGCCCGTCTCTATTGGCTTAGCGCAGCCCTCGGGATCATTCCATTGGTCTATGGATTCAATGGTTCCCTCAGGATCTTTCCCCTGCATTTTGTTGCGGACCATAATGCACCGCTCACGGCGTCTGTTGCCCCGGCAATGGGCCGCACGCGTTTAGGCCCACACCCAGAAGGTGGAGCCTGGACTGGGTCGTGAGGCCCACCCTGCTGTCTGCTGCGGCTGTGAAGGAAGCTTTCCGCCCAAGGCAAGGAAACTGATTCTAAATCTGCTGAGGCTTTTCTCGGGGTGTGCTCCGAACCGCAGACTCAAAATGAGTTGGCCCTCCCCGAACACCTCTCTCCCACACCGGGAAAGGAAGATTCACAAACCAGACTGGTGACCTCTCCCTTTACAGAGATCTGAAGCTGAAGCCGGGCCAGCGGCATTCGGCACCGGCACCGGAGGGGTTCCAGGCGTGGTTTAATGTTCTGCTTTCTTTTTATATTTTATTTGACAGAATTTGTATTCCAGGAAGCCGTGGAACTCGCTCTGTAGCTGAGGTGGGTCTTGAACTCAAGACCCTCCTGAGCTCTCATGGGCTGGGATCAGCTTTTCAGAAAGCTGTCCGCCACCTCCCCCCCCACCCCCGTGTTTATTTTACACTGGACCCTCGATGTAGCTGGTCCTCCCCCAAAACCTTTGTTTGGGTGGAGATATCCTCAAGATTGAAGGACGGCTTCAGGAAAGGAAAGTAGAGTTTCCTTCTGATTTAAGCGATTATTTCCAAGAGTGGGAATCATTCTGCCAGATAATGCAGACCTGGCTCTGGGTACATTTGGAAACCCCGGGGTATATAGAGAAGACTGTCAGGTATGGGAAAGTTTTATGGTTGGGGATTTCTCCATCTGGAGTAGATATTCTAATGGACAGGAAGATGGTTCTCAGGGGTGTCTCCACTGGCTTAGGAAAACTGATCACTAGTTGCTACAAAAAATAGAAAAGGAAAGGAAAGGGAGGAAGAAAAGAAAAGAGAAAAAAAGGAAGGGAAGGAGGGACAAGAAAAGAAGAGGGCTGGGAATATGGCTTAGTGGTAGAGTGCTTGCCTAGCATGCATGAAACAGAAAAGGCCAAAAGTGGCCCTGTGGCGCAAGTGATAGGTTGCTAGTCTTGAGCAATAGAGGCTCAGGGACAGTGCTCAGGCCCTGAGTCCAAGCCCCAGGACTGGCAAAAAAAGAAGGAAGACAGGAGGAGGAGGGGGAGGAGGAGAAGGGAAAAAGAGGAGGAGGAGGAGAAGAGGTAGTAAAAGGAACACTAGGATCTTGAGTTGAGGTATAGCTCAGTGGTAGAGTTCTTGTCTAGCTTATATTAGGCCTTGAATTGGATCCCTAGCACCTCAAGAAATAAAGCAACCACTGAAAAAAGTCAGATGTAGATTTAAATTGCAACACTAAATTTAGTTTTTGTTTGTTTATGTGTGAAGCTAGACTAAAAGTAAAAAGAAACCACTTCATAGGCTTGTAGTATAAAATAATCTGATGCTTTAAAAAAAAAACTTTTGATTTTACTTATTTAGTGCTAGTAGTAGGGCTTAAACTCTGGGCTTCATACTTTTGCTTAGCTTTTTCCACATGTGGCTGGTACTCTACCACTGGAGCCACTTCTGATTTCATGTTTTTAATACATAATCTGTGGCACATAGAAGGTGCTCAATGAATTTTAAATAATTACCATTAAATTAAATAATTTATGGAACTGTCCTAAGAGCCACAATCAAGGTTTTAAGCAATCAGTCTTAATACATGTAATGGAAGGTTTGTTTGTGAGACCTGAGGCTTGAACTCAGAGCCTGGGCACTGTCTGCACTCTACCACTAGGCCATATTCCCAGCCATGTCCTTAAGTTTCTTTTGCTCAAGGCTAGCACTCTACCACTTGAGCTCCAGCGCTACTTCTGACTTTTTCTGTTTATGTGGTACTGAGGAATAGAACCCAGGGCTTCATACATGCTAGGCAAGCACTCTACCACTGAGCCATATTCCCAGCCAACTTCCCCTGGAAGTTTTATATTTATATTTCTACATTTTTTTCTCTGGGTCATCTACTCTTATTAACCCAAGGCCCCTTCACCAACATGCCTAGAGGCACACCAAAAGACAGGACTAGTGAAAACCTCAGGTACAATGAATGCATATCAATTAAATCAAAAAAGCTTTTTTCCACTCCACATTTCAAACAGTAGGATAAGGACTTTGAGGTCTTAATAGTTTTCCTATGTAGTGTCAGGCCTGAGGCAGAAGTGGATTGATAAGTGAGTTGGTGGCACTAAGATTTAGAATTATGAAATCTTGGGCTGGGAATGTAGCTTAGTGGTAGAGTGTTTAGCATTCATGAAGCCCTGTGTTCGATTCCTCAGTACCACATAAATAGAAAAGGCTGGAAGTGGCGCTGTGGCTCAAGAGGTAGAGAGCAAAAGAAGCTCATGGGCAGTACCCAGACCCTGAGTTCAAGCCCCAGGACTGGGGGGGGGGAAAAGTGAAATCTTATGATGTTAGAATCCAAAAAAAATTTTTTTTTGGTGCCAGTCCTGGAGTTTGAACTCGGGGCCTAGAGCACTTGCTAGGCTTTTCTGCCCAAGACTGGAACTCTACCATTTGAGCCTAACCAAACCTTCACTTTACCTTTTTACTAATTAGAGATAATAATTCTGGGGATTTTTCTACCCAGTCTGGCTCTTTTGAACCTCAGATTTCAGTTTCCTGAGTAGGTGGGTTTACAGGCCTGAGACACTGAAGGCCCAGCCCAAACCTACTTGATACATACATACACACACACACACACACAGCCTAGCTAGATAAAATGAGGATATAGTTATATCCTCTCTAATATAAATATATTCAATAGATATTTAACCATCTATCTCTCTTTCCCCTTTGATCTGTGGCTAGGCCAGCTTTGCCTGGTTTGAATAAAAGCTGACTGGAAGCTATGCACTGGTGGCTCAGGTCTGTAATCCTAGCTACTCAGGAGACTGAAATCTGAGCATCATGACTCAAAGCCAGAAAGAGTAGAAAAGTCTGGGAGACACTTATCTCCAATTAACAATCAGAAAACCAAAAGTAGAGTTGTGGCTCAAAGTGGTAGAGTGGTAGCCTTGAGCAGAAGAGCTCAGGTACAGTGGCCAGGCCCCAAGTTCAAGCCTTACAACCAACCCAAAACAAAAAAAGCTGAGAGTATTTAAGCAGATGAAGTAACAATAGGAGAAACATGTTTACTGAGTAGCCATTGACCACCAAGTTCAGGGCTTGCTATCATTGTCCTGGTTACTCAAAACCAATGGACTAGGCTGGAAATATGGCCTTGTAGTAGAGTGCTTGCCTTGCATACATGAAGCCCTGGGTTCGATTCCTCAGCACTACAAATACAGAAAACAGCCTGAAGTGGCGCTGTGGCTCGAGTGGCAGAGTGCTATCCTTGAGCAAAAAGAAGCTAGGGACAGTGCTCGGGCTCTTGAGTCCAAGGCATGGGACTGACAAAAAAAAAAAAAAAAAAAAAGCTTATCATCAACAATAAACTAATCCTTCCACTATCTTAGGTTTGGACTCCTTTGAAGGGATCTTAGAAATACAGGGGCCCAGCTCACTTTAGACTTGGCATGGTAGCGTACTTCTGTAAACCCAGCACTCAGGAGGATGAGGGCAGGAGGATTTTTAGAGGCAGATGTTGTCCTACAGGAATGCTGCTGGCCTAGTATTGCCTAGTTCATCTGATTTGAAAGATCAGTAATCTGGCCTGGCGATGGTACCTACGCCTGGAATCCTAGCTACTCAGGATGCTGAGATCTGAGGATCATGGTTCAAAGGTAGCCCAGGCAGGAAAAGTCCATGGAACTCTTATCTCTAATGAACCACCAGAAAATCAGAAGTGGCTCTGTGGCTCAAAGTGGTAGAGCACTAGCCTTAAGCAAAAGGAGCTCAGGGACAGTGCCCAGGCTCCAAGTTCAAACCCACAACTGACCAAAAACAAAAACATAAAACTTTCCTATAATATGATTTTTTTGTGTATGTATGCCAATCCTGTGGTGTGAAGTCAGGGCCTGTGCACTACCCCTGAGCTTTTTTTTTTTCTACTCAAGACTAGTGCTCTACCACTTGAGCCACACCTACCTACTCTTAGGGAACTTTGGTGATTAAAGAGTCTCATGGACTTTCCTGCCAAGGCTGGCTTCAAACTGGGGTCCTCAGATTTCATCCTCCTGAATAGCTAATATTGCAGGTGAGTTACTGGTACCTGGCTATACTATAATTTTTAGTAACTTCTTCCCTCCTCACCCCCCCACAATGTTCTCACAATGTTAAAATAGTCTCTTAATGTTCCCAGGCTGGCCTGGAACTTCTGGGCTCCAGTGATTCTCCTGTCTCAGCCTCCTGAGTAACTTATACTGGCTTTTAATAAGCTGTTGCTTTCTTTTTTTCTTCATATAACTGCTATTTGAACTCAGGACTTTCTTGCTTTGCTGGCATTCTACTACTAGAGGCTTACCTCCAGCCCGGGCTGTTGGTTATTTATTTATTTATTTGAGCTTGGACTCTGAGATTTGTGCTCCTTTTGGTCTTCTTACTTCAGGCTGGTGTTCTATCACTTGAGAAAGCCACTCCTCTATTCTAGCTTTTTTGCTGGTTAATTGGAGATAAGAGACTCATGAGCTTTTTTACCCAGGCTGGCTTCAAACCTCAATCCTCAGGTTCTTGAGTAGCTTGGATTATAGGCATGTGCTGCCCAACCCCATGCTCCTTAATAGCTGCTTTTTTTTTTTTTTTTTTGCCAGTCCTGGGGCTTGAACTCAGGGCCTGGGCACTATCCTCAAGCTGCTTTTTTGCTCAAGGCTAGCACTCTATCACTTGAGCCACAGTGTCACTTCTGGCCTTTTCTGTTTATATGGTACTGAGGATTTGAACCCAGGGCTTCATGCATGCTAGGCAAGCACTCTACACTAAGCCACATTTCCCAGCCCCTTAATAGCTTCTTAATAGCACTTAAACAATCTCAAGGTTGGTATGGGTAGGCTGATTCCAGCCTTTCACTATTGTATAATGCCTTGTTCTGGGTAATGTCCTTCAAAGATAAAAGTAACATTTGTTTTGTGCTACTCTTAAAAATAATAAATACTCATTATATTAAAGTCAAACTCAAGAATTGATGACTGTGAGAAAGTATATTCTTGATAATCATGTAACTCAAAGATAAGTGTTACATTTTTGGAGCTACATATATAGCTCAGTGGCATAGCACTTGCTTAGCATGTGAAAGGCCCTGGGTTCAATTCCAAATAACCCACACACCAAAAAAAAAAAAAAACCCAAAACAAAGAAAAAAACTAAATTTAATTATGTTTTTGTTTTTGGCGGTCCTGGCACTTGGACTTAGGGTCTAGGTGCTGTCCCTGACTCTTCTTTTTCTTCTTCTTCTCAAGGTTCACACTTCTTTGGTGGTGATTTGAAGATAAGAGTCTCACAAACTCTCCTATCTGGGCTGGCTCCTGATCCTCAGATCTCAGCCTCCTGAGTAGCTAGGATTACAGGTGTGAGCCACCAGTTCCCACAGAAAATTGAGATTTTTATCCTGCACGTAATAGTTCTTTTTCATTTTATCAACTTGGGTTTTTTTCTTGCCATCCTGGGGCTTGAACTCAGGGCCTGGGCACTGTCTCTGAGCTTCTTTTGCTCAAGGCTAGCACTCTATCACTTGAGCCACAGCACCACTTCTGGCTTTTTCTGTTTATGTAATACTGAGGAATTGAACCCAGGACTTCATGCATGCTAGGCAAGCACTCTACCACTAAGCCACATTACCAGCCCCAGACATAAAATTCTTTTATGTCCTCCTCTTTTTCATCTGTACTGGGTATTGAACCCAGGGCCTCAGGAATGGTAGGAAAGAGCATCCCTATTCTTTTTTTTTTTTCTTTTACTTCAGTCTTTTTCTTTTTTTTTTTTTTTTGGCCAGTCCTAGGCTGTGAACTCAGGGCCTGAGCACTGTCCCTGGCTTCTTTTTGCTCAAGGCTAGCACTCTGCCACTTGAGCCACAGCGCCACTTCTGGCCGTTTTCTGTATATGTGGTGCTGGGGAATTGAACCCAGGGCCTCATGCATACGAGGCAAGCACTCTTGCCACTAGGCCATATCCCCAGCCCCTTTTACTTCCGTCTTAATGCACTTCCACATGTTTCCATTACCTCCTCTATCTGCCTAGCACAGCTGTCTTCACCACTGCCACACTGCTAGGCTGCTAGTTACTCTGCTCGATGCTCCTATTCCATCTTAAGATAGACCCTTCTCTCCCAACCATCCTTCTCTCTTTTTTTTTTTTTTTTTTTTTTTTTTTTGCCAATCCTAGGCTTGGACTCAGGGGCTGGGCACTGTCCCTGACTTCTTTTTGCTCAAGGCTAGCACTCTGCCTCTTGAGTCACAGCAGCACCTCTGGCTTTTTCTGTTTATGTGGCGCTGAGGAATTGAACCCAGGGCTTCGTGCATGCTAGGCAAGCACTCTACTGCTAAGCCATATTCTCACCCCCTCGTCATATCTTCCTCCTCTCTTGCATCATCCATTCTCCCTGTCTTTCCATTTTGGAATAGTTTTTTTTTGTTTGTTTTTTTCCAGTCCTGGGCCTTGGACTCAGGGCCTGAGCACTGTCCCTGGCTTCTTTTTGCTCAAGGCTAGCACTCTGCCACTTGAGCCACAGCACCACTCCTGGCCGTTCTGTATATGTGGTGCTTGGGAATCAAACCCAGGGCTTCATGTATAGGAGGCAAGCACTCTTGCCACTAGGCCATATTCCCAGCATGGAATAGTCTTTTTAAAAACATTTCTATTAGTCAGGTATTGTTATCCTAGCTACTGAGCAGGCTGAAATATGAGGGGCAAAGTTTGAAGCCAGCCTGGGCTACCAAAATGCTGGAAGTAGAGCTGTGGCTCAAGTGGTAGAGCACGATCCTTGAGTGATAGAGGTAAGGGACAGCACCCAGGCCCTGAGTTCAAGCTCCAGTACCAGGACACACACACACACACTGAGGAAACATTAATTATAAGAGAAATAAATGGTGCTGGTGGCTCAGGCCTATAATCCTAGCTATTCAGGAGGCTGAGATTCGAAGTTCAAAGCCAGCTGGGGAAGAAAAGTTTCTTTGAGATGCTTATCTCCAATTAACTACTCAAAAACCAGAAGTGGAGCCATGGCTCAAAGTGATAGAGTGCTGGTCTTGAGCAGAATAGCTAAGGGACAGTGCCCAGGCCTCAAGTTAAAACCCCACAACTAATAGCAACAACAAAAAAGTAAATGAATGACTACCAGCTCTATGCTAACAATTCCTACATTGTTTTCTATCCTAGATTTCTCCTTGAATGCCCATCCTGTAAGTGCAAGTTCAAGTTGAACTATCTCTAGGATGCCTAATAATTATCTCAAACCTAACACACCCATGTCAGTCTGCTTCCCCTCAAACCTGCTGGTCCTGAAAGTATTCCTCATTATTATAAACAACAACTCCATTCTTCAGGTACTCCGGAATGAAATCTATAAGTTTGCCTTGATTCCTATATGTCCCTCACACATTACATCTGTAAAATAAAATTCACTAAAGGCCATTGAGTTTTTTTGTGTGTGTTTTTGTGCCAGTCCTGGGCCTGAGCACTGTCCCTGGCTTCTTTTTTTTTTTGCCAGTCCTGGGCCTTGGACTCAGGGCCTGAGCACTGTCCCTGGCTTCTTTTTGCTCAAGGCTAGCACTCTGCCACTTGAGTCACAGCGCCGCTTCTGGCCATTTTCTGTATATGTGGTGCTGGGGAATCGAACCCAGGGCTTCAAGTATACAAGGCAAGCACTTTTGCCACTAGGCCATATCCCCAGCCTGTCCCTGGCTTCTTTTTGCTCAAGGCTAGCACTCTACCTTTTGAGTCACAGTGCCACTTCTAGCTTTTTCTGTTTATGTGGTGCTAGGAATCAAACAAGGCTTCATGTATGCTAGGCAAGCACTCGACCTCTAAGCCACATTCCCAGCCCTAAAAGGCTTGCACTACAATTCTACACTAGGTCTCAATAGAACAGGCTAAAAAACAAAATGGAAGACTTAGAGGGAAAGCACTTTGTTTTATATGCACAAGGCCCAGGATTCAATCTCTGGTAGTTAAATAAATATTCAAAGATGGACACTGTGACTAAAGCCTGTAATCCTAGCTACTTGGGAGGGGATGGTGGGTTAGGGAGGCAGAGATTAGAGGAGGGGGTTTTTCAAAGGACAGTTATGTCTCAAGTGGAAGAGCATCACCCTTAATTGAAAAGCCAAGAGTGAGCAGAAGAACCTAAGTTCAGGGTCTGGGCACTGGACCTGAGCTTCTTTTGCTCAATAGCTAGCACTCCATCACCTGAGCCACAGCACCACTTCTGGCTCTATCTGTATCGTTGGTACTGAGGAATTGAACTCTGGGCTTCACCACTAAGCCACATCCCCAGCCCCCATCCTAACCTTTTGAATCTGACATCCTCCTCCTTTAGGCTAGGAGAGGCCACTGGGTAGCACTGCCAGGGCTAGCCCATCTCTGGGGTTTTGCTCAGTCCTATTCATATTCAGCTTTCCTTCTGGCCACCAAACAAATACCCCTTTGCTATTCACAGCTTGCCTTTGGAGGCTGAGACCCAACTCCTCTCAGATCCCTCTCAGCCCACCCCCCTTCTCCCCCTTTACAATCATCCTATTCAGGGAAAACAATAAACATTTGTATGGTAAAGGCAACTCACTGATTTCTATTAAGACCTGAAATACATGGCCTTACATACCCAGTCTAACATAGTCTGGCTCCGATTTACATTAGGGCAACTCACCATAAGCATCCTGTGGTTCCTGAATAAGAACCCCCCTACTCCACCCTCACTCCCACCACAGCTCCTGTCTGTACTGAAACATTTAGCTTTCTACTGTCTTCCCAGCTTTCTTCCTTGTATTTTTTTCCCCTTTCCAGCTTTTTTTGCACATGTTTTCCCTTATGTCTGGAAAGCTTTTCTTCACTTTTCCTTTGTGGGCTTTTAATACCATCTGGTTGCTCAGGTCTAGGTTTAGAAGCTACACTCTTCGGAAAATCTTCCCTTAACAGTTCCCTCCAGCCTGTGTTAAAGAGCCACAGGAGTACCATTCATTCAATTATTTGGGTTTGGGGGCTTAACTCAGGGCTGGACGTGGTCCATGAGCTTTACCACTTTGGGCCACAGCACCACTTCTGATTTTTCTGGCTAGCTACCAACCACTATCCTCAGATCTCAGCCTCCTGAGTGGTTAGAATTACAGGCGTGCCACCAGCACCTGGCAGAGTACCCTTGATATCTTGTAGCCCATATCTCCTCTGTCTAATTGCCTTATAGTTGTCTGAATGGGGCGATGAAGGAATTTGACTCTTAGTCACTGTTATATTCTCAGCACTCAGCACCAAGCCAGGCTATTTTATAGCTCTAATATTAGAGGTATGTGTGATCACATGTTGAACTGACAATGAACAGGAAAACCATGTCCATAACCTTAGACTCTGGGAAGTAAGAGTCATGCACAGTCAAGGAATGTTAAGACAAATGGACACTCTGCACATGTTAATACTGGTGGTAGTGTTGGAGGAAAGGGTACTGGCTGGTCTAGACGCTTTTTTTTTTTTTTTTTTTTTTTTTTGCCAGTCCTGGGGCTTCAACGCAGGGCCTGAGCACTGTCCCTGAGCTGCTTTTGCTCAAGGCTAGTGCTCTACCACTTGAGGCACAGGGCTACTTCTAGCTTTTCCTGTTTATGTGGTACTGAGGAATGGAACCCAGGGCTTCATGCATGCTAGGCAAGTACTCTACCGCTAAGCCACATTCCCAGTCCTCCAGAAGCTTCTTGACTTTCAGTCTTTTTAATCTCCCAGGTACCTGTTTACTTATAGCAGTTGATATGTATGCCATGGTAGTGCTGTCACTGAATTATATTGACACAGTTCATTAAATATCTGCTTAGCAGGCTGGGAATATGGCCTAGTGGCAACAGTGCTTGCCTCATATACACGAAACCCTGGGTTCGATTCCTCAGCACCACATATATACAAAAAGGCCAGAAGCGGCGCTGTGGCTCAAGGTGCTAGCCTTGAGCAAAAAGAAGCCACGGACAGTGCTCAGGCCCTGAGTCCACGCCCCAGGACTGGCAAAACAAAACAAAACATCTACTTAGTGAAAAACAGATTTGCAGCCCAGTGGCTCACATCTGTAATCCTAGCTATTAAGGAGGCTGAGATGTAAGGATCATGGTTCTAAACCAGCCCTGGCAGGAAAGTTCTTTTTTTTTTTTTTGGCCAGTCCTGGGCCTTGGACTCAGGGCCTGAGCACTGTCCCTGGCCTCTTCTTGCTCAAGGCTAGCACTCTGCCACTTGAGTCACAGCGCCACTTCTGGCCATTTTCTGTATATGTGGTGCTGAGGAACTGAACCCAGGGCTTCAAATATACGAGGCAAGCGCTCTTGCCACTAGGCCATATCCACAGCCCTTTTTTTTTTGTTGGCCAGTCCTGGGGCTTGGACTCAGGGCTGGAGCACTGTCCCTGGCTTCTTCCCACTCAAGGCTAGCACTCTGCCACCTGAGCCACAGCGGCCCTTCTGGCCGTTTTCCATACATGTGGTGCTGGGGATTCGAACCGAGAGCTTCATGTGTTGGAGGCAAGCACTCCTGCCATATTCCCAGCCCCAGGAAAGTTCTTGAGAGTCATCTTCTGTAAACTACTCAGAAAAAGCTGGAAGTGGTGCTGTGGCTCAAGTTGTAAAGCCATTCTTTTTTTTTTTTTTTTTTTTTTTGGCCAGTCCTGGGGCTTGGACTCAGGGCCTGAGCACTGTCCCTGGCTTCCTTTTGCTCAAGGCTAGCACTCTGCCACTTGAGCCACAGCGCCACTTCTGGCCGTTTTCTGTATATGTGGTGCTGGGGAATCGAACCCAGGGCCTCATGTATACGAGGCAAGCTCTCTTGCCACTAGGCCATATCCCCAGCCCAGTAGAGCCATTCTTAACACTTTTTGCACCTTTCTACTCTTTCTTGTATGTTTCTGGTTTATCATCCTGCATAGATAAGACTCCAAGTTATGTGACAAAGTAGAAAATGTTTAAGATCAGGAATTTGAGGGTTAGAAAATAAATTGAAGAGGTAGAGGAAGAAGGATCATGAGTTTGAGGTCAGACTGGATAAGCCACAGAAACAGAAGAGCTAGGGATGTGGCTCGGTGATACTGAGAGGCTGAGGCAGCAGAATGGTGAGTTTGAAGCCAGCCTGGGCTATATGGTGAGACAAAGAAAAATTTTATTTTATTTTATTATTATTATTTTTTTGGCCAGTCCTGGAGCTTGGACTCAGGGCCTGAGCACTGTCCCTGGCTTCTTTTTGCTCAAGGCTAGCACTCTGCCACTTGAGCCACAGCGCCACTTCTGGCCGTTTTTTGTATATGTGGTGCTGGGGAATTGAACCCAGGGCCTCATGTATACGAGGCAAGCACTCTTGCCACTAGGCCATATCCCCATCCCCAAAGAAAAATTTTAAAAACTAGAAAATCAATTTGGTAATCTTGATAAGTCCATTTAGAATTTTGTGTACCTCAGCTCTTTTTTTGAAAGGAGTAATTCCTCTTTATGTACTAGTTAATATAAGTCAACAGGTGTTGATTATTCTTGACACTCCTCCCCCTGTGGGTGGGGCATAGTTTATAGACCTCTGAGAATGGTAACATCTGGACTGGTGATATGACTTCTTGGAAAGGGTAAGAGTGTGTTTAGGGGCTGGGAATGTGGCTTAGTGGTAGAATGCTTGCCTAGCATGCATGAAGTCCTGTTTGATTCCTCAGTACCACATATACAGATAAAGCCAGAAGTGGCGCTGTGGCTCAAGTGGTAGATTGCTAGCCTTGAGCAAAAAGAAGCCAAGGACAATGCTCAGGCTCTGAGTTCAAGCATAGGACTGGCAAAAAAAAAAAAAAAGTATTTAGCATGTGCAAGTCCTAGGTTTCATCATTAGCATTAGAAGGAATTAAAAACAAAAAACAGTGCCTGGCTGTGCGCCGATGGCTCACCCCTGTAACCCTAGCTACTCAGAAGGCTGAGATGTGAAGACTGAGGTTTGAAGCCAGCCCAGATAAGTCCTTGAAAGGCTCTTATCTTCAACTAATCACTCAAAAAAACAAAAACAAAAAAAACCAGAAGCAGAGCTGTGGCGCAAGTGGTAGAGTGCTAGGCTTGAGTGGAAAAGCTATGTGAAAGAGTCAGGCTCTGAATTAAGCCCCACTACTGCCATCATCGCCACCACCACCACCACCACCCCAAAAAAAGAGGAATTCCTATGCTTACTGCTTTAAATAACCTCATACAAAACCAGGCCCTTGTCTTCCCACTTGTTTGGCCACATTCAAAGAAACATCAGTTCTTTTATTATCCAAAAATAATGGAAAAATAATGTTGAAAACTCCTGCAGTCTCTTAACACCAAAGGAGAACAATATTCACAACATATTGCAAATCTTCTGGAATTATCTTTCTCCATCTCTGTCTTCTCATCCTCCCACGCTTGGCACTTGGTTCCCTAAAGTGCTCTGCTCCCCCATTCCAAACTCTCCCCCAGTCTTCTAAGTCAGCTGCTGCTCTTATCCTCCTCTGCTTCTCTTCTTTCCCTGTATGTCTGTTATTATGTAGCTCTCCAGAAATATTATTTATTTGGGGGGAGAGTACTGGGGTTTTAACTCAGGGCCTCACCCTTGTCAGGCAGGTGCTCTACCATTTACATGATCCACATCTTCCAGCTCCCTCCTCCCCGTTTTTTTTTTTTTTTTTTTTTTTTTTTGTCAATCCTGGGGTTTGAACTCAGGGCCTGCGCAATGTCCCTGAGCTCCTTTTGCTGAAGGCCACAGTGCCACTATCCGCTTTTGTCTGCTTATATGATACTGAAGAATTAAACCCAGGGCTTCATGCATGCTAGGCACTCTACCACTAAACCACATTCCCAGCCCCAGCCCTTTCTTTTGTAGGTTGTGAGGCTTGAACTTGGCCTGGGCATTGTCTCTGAGCTCTCCTCAGCTCAAGGCTAGTGCTCTACCACTTGAGCCAAAGAATCACATGATTTTCTGGTGGTTAATTGGAGATAAGAGTCTCACAGACTTTCCTGATTGGGTTGGTTTTGAACTACAATTCTCAGATCTCAGCCTCCTGGGTAGCTAAGATTACTGAGCCATTGGCTCCTGGCTATTTTATTATCCTTTTTTCTTTTCTTTTCTTTTCTTTTCTTGGGGATCAAACCAGAACCTCATGCATGCTACACAGTAGCTCTACCATTTAGCCATATTCCAGCTCAAAAATGTTTTTCTTTTACTGTCTCATAAATACAGTGAAACACATGACAGCAAGTTCCCAGGTTGCTGTAACCAGGAATACATTCCACAATAACCCAGTCCAGCACTCTCCCTGCCAGCCAGGATTAGTTCCTTCTAGATGACTAAGTTTCTCCCATGTGGTCTAGTCCTTGTCACTTCCTCTTCTGCCAACAAGGGCCAGGGCCTGGAAGAAGCTGCCATTGAGCCCCATGCAGGAAGAAACATTTTGCCACCCTGATGTCACAGAGAAATGGAGATAAAACCAGATGAGCAGGTCTGCAAAATGTTTTTTTATCATAGGTGTTTGTCTTTTCTTTTAAATTGGGCATGGCCCTACTCTGGTAGACAATAAATGGGTAGCTATGGGAAGTAAGTACATTTAATCTTAATTATTATGTTTTGTTATTGTACTGGAGATTGAGCCAAAGTACGCTAAACAAGCAATCAAGCACAGAGCCATATTTTATTAAGCAATAATTCCAACACCCTCCCTTTTATTTTTTCCCAGTCCTAGGGCTTGAACTCAGGGCCTATGCTCTGTCCCTGAGCCTCTCATGATCAAGGCTAGTGCTCTACCACTTGAACCACAGCTCCACTTCTGGCTTTTCCTGTGTATGTGGTACTGAGGAATTAAGCCCAGGGCTCCATGCATGCTAGGCAAGCACTCTACCACTAAGCCACATTCCCAGCACCGCCCCCCCCTTTTTTTTGCCAGTCCTGGCGCTTGCACTCAGGGTCTTAGCACCCTTCCTGGCTTCTTTTTGCTCAAAGCTAGCACTCTACCACTTGAGCCACAACGCTACATCTGGATATATATGGTGCTGAGGAATGGAACCCAGGGCTTCATGTATGCAAGGCAAGCACTCTACCACTAGGCCATATTCCCAGCCCTCCCAGCCGCTTCTTAAATTTTATTTTTTGGTGCCAGCCCTAGGCTGAACTCAGGGCCTAGGCACTGTCCTTGAGCTCTTTTCCTCAAGGCTGGCACTCTACCACTCTGAGCCACAGCGCCATCTCCAGTTCTTGAGTGGTTAACTGGAGTCTCACAGGGACTTTTTTTTTTTAAACCTGGGCTGGCTTTGAATTGTGATCCTCAGATCTCAGCCTCCAGAGTAGCTAGGATTATAATTGTGAGCCACCAGCCCCAGGGCACTTCATGATTTTTCTTGGTTAGTTGAAGAGTCTCATATAGCCAGGTGCTAATGGCTCATGTCTGTAATCCTGGCTATTCAGGAGGATGAGATCTGAGGATCATGGTTGGACACTAAACTGGGCAGGAAAGTCTGTTAGTCTCTCTCTCTCTCTCTCTCTCTTTCTGTCTCTCCCCACCCCACCCCCCGCCCCGGGCTTGAACCAAGGGCTTGGGCACTGTCCCTAAGCTTCCTTTGCTCAAGGCTAGCACTCTACCACTTGAGTCACAGCACCACTTCCGGCTTTTTCTGTTTATGTGGTACTGAGGAATTGAACAGGGCTTCATGCATGCTAGGCAGGCACTCTAACTCACATTCCCAGCCCCTGATCATTACTATTTGCTAGCAGTTTTCTATCTAGAGTTCTATTAGGTCACTTAGCTAACAACTCCCTCCCTACAACTGTCTAGTTAACTCCAATAGCACTTAAAAAATCTTCCCAGGCGGGCTGGGAATATGGCCTAGTGGTAGAGTGCTTGCCTTGCATACAAGAAGTCCCGGGTTCAATTCCTCAGCACCACATCTATAGAAAAAGCCAGAAATGGCGCTGTGGCTCAAATTGTAGAGTGTTAGCCTTGAGCAAAAAGAAGCCAGGGAGTTTGCTAAGGTCCTGAGTTCAAGCCCCAGGACTGGTTAATAAAAAAAAAAAAAAACAGGGCTGGGGATATGGCCTAGTGGCAAGAGTGCTTGCCTCGTATACATGAGGCCCTGGGTTCGATTCCCCAGCACCACATATACAGAAAATGGCCAGAAGTGGCGCTGTGGGTCAAGTGGCAGTGTGCTAGCCTTGAGCAAGAAGAAGCCAGGGACAGTGCTCAGGCCCTGAGTCCAAGCCCCAGGACTGGCCAAAAAAACAAAAACAAAAACAAAAACAAAAACAAAACACCTTGGGGCTGGGAATATGGCCTAGTGGCAAGAGTGCGCTTGCCTCCTATACATGAAGCCCTGGGTTCGATTCCCCAGCACCACATGAAGTGGCGCTGTGGCTCAAGTGGCAGAGTGCTAGCTTCGAGGAAAAAGAAGCCAGGGACAGTGCTCAGGCCCTGAATCCAAGGCCCAGGACTGGCCAAAAACAAAACAAAACAAAAAAAAACTTTCTAGGCAACAATCACACAGGAATGACAGGATCAAGAGAAGGATATTACTACATCTAATCACCTCCATTCTCAAATGAGGAAGCATCTGCCTGTAGGATGTGTAAGCTCCTATAAGACTGCTTACACACACTCAGGATCTTACTTCGCCAGGGATCTTTTTAGCTTGCCTTCTGAAGACCAGCAGAAAGCAGCTAGAAGCATTACATAATCCAGAAACAACACACATACAATCCATTTTATTTTAGAAATAATTTATTATGTTTTATTTCATTTACAAAAGGCATATAAGCTCATTTCAACTTGACAGAGAACTATAAAATAAATTGCCATCAAGAAATATCTCTCCAAATAGAAAATACAAAAATATCTGTTAAATTACTTTTTTCAATGCATTTTTTGGCACAAATAATGAGTATATCAATAGGTAAATAGAGATGTATATGCATATATACAGTATTGGAAGTAGGCTATTATATAAGCTTTTCTTTAAAAAAATTTAGTATTAGACAATGAAATACAGTTGCAGTAGTAATCTTTAATTCTACAGTAATATATGACTTCTAAAGTGAAATTTCCACGGCTGCATTCCTTATAGACAACTGATGTCAACCAGCTTAACAGATCCCTTTAACATGTGTATATGTTAAGTACCATTTACATCTAAATTAGTATGATCTTAACATATTTAAGACATGATTTAATAATTGTGCAGCATTCAGTGTTATTATGCTGTTGAATTACTTTCTTATCAGGAGTTTGGCTTTTTTAGCTGCCCAGAATACAATGAGGAATATACATATTAATATACATTATATATAATATTATATATATATATATTACTTGCTAGTCCTGGGGCTTGAACTCAGGGCCTGAGCACTGTCACTGGCTTCTTTTTGTTCAAGGCTAACACTATACCACTTGAGCCACAGCGCCACTTTCAGTTTTTCTGGTGATTAATTGGAGATAAGAGTCTCATGGACTTTGCTGCCCAGACTGGATTCAAATGCTGATCCTCAGATGTCATCTTCCTGAATAACAAGTATTACAGGCATGAGCCACCAGCACCTGGCTTTCATACATAATTTATTGAGAATTACTTTTCTACTAAAATCCTATAAGCAGAATTCAAAGATTGAAAGATATAATGTATATTATCAGAGGACCTGTCCTGCACTATCAATTTGCCTTCTAAAAGTTTATATTTTTAAAGTAAAGGTCGTATTTTCAATAGTTATTTAATTTTTTTGTTTTCATTTTAAATAGCTAAAAGGGGGTATAAGCAAAAACCAACTAATCAACTACGTTTTAATGTTTGATTTTATTTATTTATTTATTTATTTTGGCCAGTCCTGGGGCTTGGACTCAGGGCCTGAGCACTGTCCCTGGCTTCTTTTTGCTCAAGGCTAGCACTCTACCACTTGAGCCACAGCGTCACTTCTGGCCATTTTCTGTATATGCGGTGCTGGGGAATTGAATCCAGGGCCTCATGTATACGAGACAAGCACTCTTGCCACTAGGCCATATCCCCAGCCCTAATGTTTGATCTTAGTTTCTTGCTGTTGTATCAAGGGTTATTTTTGTTTTTGCTTAGCTGGGGATCAAATTCAGGACCTTGTGCATGACAGGTTAGCACTCTACCACCAAACTACATCCCCTATCCTGGTATTTTGCTAAACATTTTTACTTCTTGCCCCCAACTTTTTGTTATTTTTGGACACAAGGTCTCCCTGTGGAGTCCAGGCTGGCCTCAAACTCAAAATCCACCTGCTTTAGCCTACTGAGTGCTGGGATTATCAGCACATACCAAGACACTCTTCCTTTCTGGCTCCAAGATTTTATGAAAAATTTCAAACACAGAAAAAGGTTGGCAAATACATCATCACTTAGAGCCTACAGTAATTACTCTAGGTTATTTATCCATCGGCCACCAATCCATACTCTGTGTGTGTGTGTGTGTGTGTGTGTGTGTGTGTGTGTGCCGGTCCTGGAGTTTGAGTCCTAAGCATTGTCCCTTAGCTTTTTGTTTGTTTTGTTTTCATTGTCAGTCCTGGGGCATGGACTCAGGGCCTGAGCACTGTCCCTGGCTTCTTTTTGCTGGAGGCTAGCACTCTACCTCTTGTGCCACAGTGCCACTTCCAGCTTTTTTCTACATATGTGGTGCTGAGGAATAGAACCCAGGGCTTCACGTATATGAGGCGAGCACTTTACCACTAGGCCATATTCCCAGCCCGTCCCTTAGCTTTTTGTTTTGAGGCTTGAACTCAGGACCCGGGTGCCATGCCTGAGTTCTTTTGCTCAAGGCTAGCCCTCTATCACCTTGCACTACAGCCCCCTTCTGGTTTTCTCCTGATTAAATGGAGCTAAGAGTCTCAAGGACTTTCCTGCCTGGCCTAGTTTCCAACCGTAATTCTCCTCCTGAGTAGTTTGCAGGTGTGGGCCACCAGTGCCCAACTCCCTTAGCTTTTTGCTCAAGGCTAAGTGTTAAGTTTATTGAAGATAAAAGTCTCACAGACTGGGCTGGCTTCGAATGACCAAAC